>NW_006775603.1:981790-1044454 GCF_000442215.2 Lipotes vexillifer
ATTTTATAAAATTGTGCTTTATAAAATCTATCACAGTTATTATAAATGTTAAAAAATGCAATTATGCAGTAACTGGAATAAACTAACCCTGCCATATGTTATGAATATATAAAAATATTTCATTTCACAAGTGTGCACTAATTTAATAAATTATGTAAGAGCTATTGTAACTAACATTTTAAATATGGGGCTTCTCTAGTAAGATTATTTTAAATATTACTCCAATTACTATGCCATAAAAGTTATAATATTTAAAACAGAAAAAACCCTGTACTTCTTATATTTTTGCATATCTGGTTCTCCTCGGAGGTGATTAATGCTTTCCTCTTTGAAAAAGAACATTACCTCCTGTAAGCATCTTTGCTCAATAAAATTATGATACATTTAGTCAAAAAACACCAGGGACCTTTGTTGCATAAAACTGCATTCTACTGTTTAACTACTAAATCTCGGTAAATCTTTACATATGTACTGAACATCGCCATGCAAGCATTCAGTTGATATCAAAGAATCAGCTGGAAACCGGTCTTGTCAAGCCACACAGGAAAGTTTCTGTTTCTAAGGCAGAGAGAGCAAGCTTCCTCCTTACTGAGTTGCCAATAATGACTTCCACGATATGCCTCAAAGGCCTGGAAGGAAACAAACAAACAAAAACTCACAAATACCTGTCTAATTAGGAAAAAGAAAGAAAGATAAAGCACCTAATAAGAAAACGGTTGCTCTTGACATTTGCTGACCTTGCTTCTCTAAGTCCTTGATCCACCAACATCAGAGTTTCTAGTGCAAGGAAAAAAAGAGTAATTGTATTGGGAGAAGAGAAAAAAGAAATCCAATTTTTAAAATATATTGAATTTTTTAAAAAAAGAGAAGTACATAAGGATCTCCGGAAATTATTTGACTTAAATAAATGCCCTTCTGTCTCAGCTCCAATATCTTAGAAAGGATCAAAAAAAAGAGACAGAAATTTGGGCCCTGTGGAACAAAGCAAAGGTCTGTGCTTAAGTGCAAGATAAGATACATTGCCTGGAAAACCTAGAATCGTGGCAGTCCTGTGGTAGAGAATACGTGGGGAAGACAGAAAGATTGCTAAATGAAAAAATAAAAGAGCATCGATCAACCAGGAATTTTATCACAGGAGAGTAACTGACTCCGCTGTCAGAGATCCTATCAGTGCTTCTCCACCAGCTAAATACTGAGAAATAAATTGGGATGAATGCAAGTATTGAACTCCAGTCAACAAACAGAGCTAAGAAAAGATAACAAACTATTGAATTTTCTAAACAGGTATTTCAGGTTTTCACAGACCCCATCCAGTGAATTCCAGAGAAAAGAGGCTCATATGACAATTGGATCTCAAAAATCTTTGTGTGATGCTTAATAGTTGTTTCTTTTACAATTAGTAGTATAATTTCCTCACCTATTTCCTCCTAAAACAATTAATTTAAAAATAACTATAGCTAAGAGCAAATGGAAAGTTTTACGCACACACACACACACACACACACAATCACATTAGTTTTTGTAATTCAATATTGAAAGGATTTTTCCAATTACATTTTCTTTCAAATCAGTCTCTTTAAGACTTTACAAAAATATGGAGAAATTTTCATTTTTATTTCATAGATATTATGTTTCCACATACTGAGGAGTGAATCACCAAAAATGAGTATGCAAGAAAACTGAAGACTTCCACTCAATACTTCTATGTGTTAATCTTTATTCCTTTCAATTTATTTCTTTTTTTCTTCCTGAAAGCTTTCTTCATTTAATTTCTCTTCTCCTACTTGTCACTGATTTAAAATGTTTTTCTTATCTTTTTAGTTTTTATTTCTAATTTGCTGATTTTCTGTAGTATGTCACTTTCTATTCTCTCATTTGCAATGCAATAGGATTTTTCCAGATTGCATGAATAAAACTTATTTGAAATTCTTTTGACCCTAAGGTCAATAGAAAATTACTCTTGAATTCTTTCCTTTCTGTTCTTGACCCTTTCCCTCTAAACTAGGTTTGTTTTCACTTCTTGCACATTCAGGATCTTGCCTGGGCTGAGTGGCAAAGCGAGAACTACGACTTGATGAATTACGCCCCCTCAAATAGGAATGGAGCACACATAAAATACCCCCTACTTCCTCTTGTGTGAGTGTGAGTGTATGTGCGTGCGTGCGCGTGATTCCCCTGCTTTGCCAGTACTTTTCAAATGGAGAATATTCAATGAAATGCAATGTAATAATCTCTACATGAACTACGCAATATGTAATACTTTGTAAGGAGATGAAGAGACCCAATTTCATTAGAATATGATAATGCAATATAAAATAATGCCTTATGATTTATAATAAAGCTTTAGCAAAGGATTTTGAGCCCCTGGAAATAAACCCTATGTAAAATGCTGTTGTGATTTTTATTGAGGTTTTGCCCCACCTTGGTCAGGATCTCGAGCGCCTCAACCAATCTGCCTCTTGATTATGAGGATGGGGTAAGAAGGGGCAGGGGTCATATTCAAACACTTGACAACGGACTCAGTATCAATTAATATATACATTAATATAAAAATCAAAAATTAAGAATGCATTACTTTTTATTTTCTTAAATTAATGCATATGTTATCTATATTATAAACTACATACCAAGTAATATAAGCCATAACACAAATCACTCATCGTTTATCATTCAAATAATTTCTAAACAGTTTAATTTCTACAAATTATTGGTGTGCTCTTTCTTTTGACATGGATGACACCAGCTAAATGATGTCAGAGAGATTATTTAATATAGGTAACTGCCTCCATCTCCTTTGGAGATTTCTCCATCAGATTTAGAGCCATTAGGTGACAGGAAATCTCAGTATGTTTATAATTTCTTTTAACATCAATGATATTGCCATTCTGCTGAATTATCTACTGGCCACTACTGAGGTAACAGTGATTGCATTCCTTTTTTTTTCAGTCCTTAAATAGTATGTGCATTTTTAAATATTCAGTATATTTATTATTAACTAAATCATAAAAATTCTTGTAGGAATGTCCTATTTAATTAATTCATAGAGCTTTGCAAACATCATTTGGTCAAATTTAGGGCATCATAAATCAAGGAACTTAAACATTTATTATACTTTTGAGTTTTGTCATAAAAATTTCATTTTCATATATTGGAAAATCTATGTTTTCTCATGTAGTTTATCCCTTATTAATTTTTGTGTCAAATAGTATGTATAAACATTTTTCATACGTAAAATATCTTTTATCAGTTTTCAAGTTATCTCCAGTTTAAAAAGGGGAATATTTTTTTCCCTTATAAAGTTAAAAAAGGATTGACATTTCTATTAGACTGTCATTTCTGAAAACCAATTCTCTTTTTTCTTTTTGTAAAAAACTTGTTTTCCAAATGCTAAACGTAAAACTGATTTGAAATGATATTCTTATATCAGAATTATTTTGTCAGGTAACTTCCATAATATTTTTCTTTTCTGAAATGATCTACTATTTCAATTATATGATAATGTTAAAAGTTCTAATTTTTTCTAAATATTCTTATTTTATTGATTTTTATTAACATACTTGATAAAGTGTTTTTGAAGTTTTTTATTTCAAAAGCTTTGCTTAACTTGAAAATTTTTATTATTACAAAAGCTTATTTCATGAGACTAATTTCATAAAGTTCTTTAATATTTTTCTCTTGATCACAAATGAATTTTAACAGAAATTGAATGTCATTCTGAGGACAAATAAGTCTAGTAATTTTTATTTTACTTTTTTCATATAGGCTTGTATTGTAATTTTATTTAGATCAGTATTGAGGGTTTACTTTTTTTGTATTAATTAATTAATTAATTTATTTTTGGCTGTGTTGGGTCTTCGTTGCTGCGCACAGGCTTTCTCCAGTTGCAGCACGCGGGGGCTACTCTTTGTTGCGGGCGCGGGCTTCTCGTCGCGTTGGCTTCTCTTGTTTGGAACACGGGCTCTAGGGCATGTGGGCTTCAGTAGTTGTGGCTCGTGGGCCTTAGAGCTCAGGCTCAGTAGTTGTAGTTCACGGGCTTAGTTGCTCTGCAGCATATGGGATCTTCCCGGACCAGGGCTCGAACCCGTGTCCCCTGCATTGGCAGGAGGATTCTTAACCACTACGCCACCAGGGAAGCCCAATTATTATTTTAAATGATACAAATTCATATCATTATTTGAAATCAACATTTATATATTAAGTAAAAATAGTCCACTAATTTTTATTGAAAATCAAGCTGATTTTATTTCAAAAATACTAATTACATTTTAGATTGAATTGATTTTTGATATTGATTTGATATTTTTGACTTTGATATTTTATATATCAAAAGATGTCCCAGACTAACTGATTTCTGCACTGTATATTAGATAATCCAGGACTAGGTTCATTATTGAAAACATTTCTGTTTTTTTCTCAGATTCAAAAAATTCCAACTCATGATATCTAAAAGAAATACTTTGAAAATTTAAACTTTTGTCTCTTCCAGTGTTTTCAATAATTGATTATAAATTCTTTAATAATATTTAGCAAAAATTATGTGCTGAGGACAATTAGTACTAGCAAGTAAACTAAAGTAAGTACCAAACAATTTGGAAATTCTAACTACTACATAAATCACACATAATGATAAACTAATGATTCTGCCAAAACATAGAATGTTTCATAAAATCTATGTAGTGCATGAAACGGGCCCAAAAAACTGCTAGTTCTGAAAAACGGTTCTTGGATGTTATTATAATAGGAATTCCATACATTTATCATGTAACCTACAAGATATATCTTTTATCTTTATCGTGCATCCACAATTAACTTGGAATAAGTTAATATCTTGATTTTTATAATTAATTGTATCAGTTATTACACTTTATATATTTGCCAATAGGTATGGCTGTATTTCAGTATTTTAATAATTGCTAGGTCACACCGGTGCATGCTGACTAAATACAGTTTTAGAGTTGGGGTATGTGGAATGTTACCAGGTGGGAGTCAGGAGCTATAGCCTAGGCTTTGAGTGGAAAGGCCCTTTTATTTCTGAGACATTCTACAATTGTAAGTGGACTCTAGGTTTGATCGCTGGGGAGGTGGCTCAGACACTTCACATGCATCCATGCTCAGGAGTCCCACTTCAGGGATCTTGTGTCCTAACAACAGAGAGAATAATATCATCTATACTAGGGAGTCGCGAACTGTGACAATCAATCTGCACATCCACCCCGCTTCACTTGCTCCTTGTAAAGGCTCACTTCTCTATGGAATGGTAGGAGACTAAAGGTTTTTATTCACTAGAGTTTTAATAAATCAAGTCTTTAACATATGCTCTTGTTATCAACAAGCACTTACGGCTGTTGAAAAATCTCTGAAGATCAATTTCTGGATTGCAATTTTTAACTTAAACATCTGGTATGTTCTGCCTTACACCATTGAATTTACTTATTAGAATTAGAAAATTTTGAAATTTGTTCTAAATTAGTGTTTTTTAACTAGGGTCATACATCAAAATCACCTGCAGAGTTTAAAAAACTCTGTACACACATGCTCAATTCCCCAGAACAGAGTTACTGAATCATAATCTTCAGATGGGTGGGAGGGGGACGGAGAGAACATAAACACTTAGTGTTTCAAAGTTAACAGATGCTTCTGATTTCCACCCATGATGAAAAATCACTATTCTAAAGAAACGTAAAAAAAACAAAGCAAAAACATAATATGTATTAAAAGTCAATGATAGAAAAAGAAATTTGAAGAGCAACCTTGTTTGTATGTCACAAAACAATATGGTCTTTGTTTTTACCATAATTACACACTGCTTCCTAACAAAGTCTTCTGCCTACCAAGTCGTGGTATGCATTTCAACACATCAGCCCTTTTTGTTTTCCGGTGATCTAGCTCAGAAAGGTAAGCAGTAAAAAAATGAAAAGACCATTTTGTTCATTCTGTTAAACCCACCTGTTCCTTTTGCTGTAATACTGACAAGTCTGTATCCGGAACACCCTTCCACTGCTAAGAGAAACAGGGAAGGTAGCGAGGTGGGAAGTTGCTAAGGAAGATGTATCTTGATGCTCTACTCCAGTGGTTCTCAAACTTTAGTGTGCATTGGAATCAGCTGGAGAGCTTGTTAAACCACACATTGCTGCCTCACTCCAGAGTTTCTTCAATCAGCAGGTCTGGGATGGGGCCCAGAAGTTGTATTTTTAAAAGTTCCCGGGTGATGCTGACACTGCTGATTCAGAAAGCCTGGTTTGAGAATCACTGCTTTACTCTCTGGTAACCCTCCTGGGTAGATAGATTTTAGCTGCCAGGAGAATGCTTTATTACATCATCTAAGAAGGAACCTTGATTTTAAAAACCATACAATTATTTAGCAGATATATTTGTATGAATTCATTTGAATTGGGGCTATAAGAACTTTATTACTAGGATCTAGCAGAAATTTAATACCTTTCACCACCTACGGCAGCCCTCAAATACATACACTTTTCCCCAAGCTACAGATTGTTTTCTTCCACCAAATAAATCAACAGTTATGCAGGACCATCTATTATGCAGTGGAGAAAAAGAAGAAACAAAATCAAAGCAAAAACCTTGGACATGAATGGAGATTCATTAATTTAGCTCAATGCCCTGAAGAAAGCAATGCAAAATTCAATCTAACGATAGAGACTAACTCAAATTAGTGGCAAATATATTTTCTATGGAGTAGAGATGCTTTAGTATTATTGTCCCAGCCACATATGCCTTAGGGAGCATAATTAACATGTGCCAGAGGTGCAGTTTCATTGGTACATAATTTCACACGGGACGAAGCACAGACACCAAACGCTTGTTTTCTCATGTCTGATATGCAGACTTCCATGAATAAATTTGTTCATTAGAAGCCTGCAAATTACAGACATACATCACTTGATGTGTTCAATATGTTTAATAAATCTTCCCTCTAAATTGTTTTCCCCAATGAAAAATTATACTGCCATTTAAAATATTACTTGATTCATGGGAAATGAGAAGCAATTCTTTAATAGAGTAAATTTACTTTATAAGAATTTCTGTTTTTCTGAAATTTCACTGATTTTGCAGATTGATCCCCTCGAGACATGCCCTATAATGTTTTACTTTTACATGCAGTCCTTATGTTTTGAGCCTATGCATTTCTTAAAAATCTGGGAACAACCCATTTAAGTGTCACTATTACACAGGTATTCTTTTAGTAAAGAACCTGTGGCTCTCCCTTACTTCCAAGTGGCCACCAGTTGGAAACTGCATTGTTAAACAAGCCATCTTTGTGACAGTCCACTTAGAAAGCTGCTCTAGCTTTTAACACAGCTGATTTTAAGGTTCCTCTCAATCATGCCGACAGTTTACGTACCCGGGTTTACACGGCTTCCCCAAACTACCACCCATTTTCACCTAAAAGGAAACCTTAATAATTTTACTTTTTCCAAACAGAACTAGAGTCTTGCACTTCCAACACCAATGTGGGAGCACATCACCCTGCGGATAGAGGTGGAGCCTCTTATTCTGCAGTCATCGCTGACCATCAAGCTTCAGTACACGGGAAAATGCACAGCAGCCATACTGCTGCTCAGGACTGGAAAAAAATGAGGCAGTCCCAGTGCTTAACTCTCTCTCTTCTCTTTTTGCTTCCATCTAGCCCAGGAACAGCAGCAGCTGATACACAGCAAGCAGGCTGAGAGTCACGCCGCAGGTGGCAGAGGGACGCCAGAGCAGCAGCAGCAAGACTGTGGTGACCCAGGTCACAGACTGTAATTACTGTCATCCCTAAACCCAATCACTGTCAACACTATTTACGATGACTTCCAAACAAGACATCACTTGGCTGTCAAACGTTTGATGGTGACATTAACATATCGCTCGATCCTTTTCTATTTGCATGTTGGGAGAAACTGTGGGTGAGCTGCAGGTTCCCAGCCTGAAGGGAACATGTGTAATTATTGGAGCTCTGTGTGCAGACACAGAAGGAGAATAAAAATGCTGTCATACTAGGTTGTAAGGAAATCACAGGTTTCCAAAATTAAATCAAACTTTTGTCCTGCAAAGAGTACAATCATGGAAGAACCTTGACATGGATGGGCGGACTGGATCATTTTAAGGGAGCTAAGAAGGCTCCCTTCCCTTGGTTGATAAAAGATCACTGAGGGGTATTGCTCACCGAGTAGGTCAAAGAATGTGGCTCAGAATCCACAAGGACCTCATGTTGATCTAAAGTTGGCATGTTACATATTTTCTTATCTTTCTAATCATAAATATTTTACCATTCCTTTTAGACTTAACCTCATCTCTTAGAAACATAAAGTTGGTTACTGCTAAAAACATCTCACTATGTTTGGCATATATCTAGTCATACACAATAAGGCACTCAAATTGAGAAATCTGATTTAAGGGGATCTCTTTAAGAATGCAGGTGAATATAGCTTAGGATCTGTACTCAAATTTTTTTAAGGGATTGAAATTCAGTATTTTCACAAGATACCATAAAATCCTCCTTGAATTATTGAAACGCATGTGTAATGGCATGGAAAGTATCATTGCTTTATAAAGTGATTCTAACCAAATTCTGAATCTCTTTCTCTCTCTAAAGAATACCTCAGTAAAGAATAAAATTCTCAGAATACAGATACAAACTACATATATACATGTAGTATATATACGTATGTGTGTGTGTATATCTATGGTTACATCTATTTAATGCTGGAGCATTGGATTTGAAAGCAGAAGACAAAGCATTAGCTCTGTAACCTCAAGCAAAGGTATTTCAGTTTTCTGACCCTCAATTTCCTCATCTATTGAAAGTTTAACAACAACTCTTTCAGGTTAGCAAAAGAGAGACTGAAAATTCTGGACAAAGTTAAAAACACTTTAGACATCTAAGATATTAGAATGCTTTTTACAAATTTCTACCCCTAAATATTAGTATAAAATTCAGGGTGCCATTTGCTAAGTGCATATAATCTGTATTTTCAGATATGAAGTGCAAACATGGCTTATCTGTATTACCTTTCAATCTATCATGAAATTTGAGTGGTTTTTAAATATGTATTTTTAAACGTTTCCCATTTTCTCTTCTTCTGTATGCAGCAGTGACACAAAAAATGACTGACCAGATGAACTACCAGGCAACGAAACTGACCCTTCTGCAGAAGAAGATGGACAATATTTCTTTGGCCGTGAGTGATATAAAGAACACGTACTCCTCACTGGAAGGGAAAGTCAATGAAGATAAAGGCAGGGAATTTCAATCTTTTCTAAAAGGTAAAAGTAAAATAAATTATTCATTCAGTTGAGACAAACAGCAAATGACTCATTTATCTTTTCTCACATCATTTTGGGATCTTTGCTTTAGACTGGGTGATAGAGAAGTCTAAGATTTTTTTTTTGAATAAGATACTTTTAATTCCCTCAATTTCTGAAATAACTTGAAGCATCTAAATATTTTGTACTAATATAGTCAACTTTTTGTCTGAAAATTTCATCTGACTGATTGACATTATGTACCTAGTTACAGTCTAACTTGTATTCCTTTATAGTTAAAATGAGCCGTACTTAATCTGCTTCAATTGTGGTTCGCAGCTCAAGATAAAGGTGAGGTTAAGGGATGATTATCAGGGACATCTAGATCCATGGTTATCTTAATGTTGATGAAGATATTGAGGATAAATCTAAAGTGCATTATTATCCCAGAAAGTATCTCGCTCATGGAATATAATCAATAAAATATATTCTAAAACACATCGGGTTGTTATTCATAGAAATGTGAGTCAGTTTTGCCTGAATTTTGTGCTCGTAAAAATAGCAGGCTGTGTTCCTTTCTGGAGGATCTACAGGATGATCCATTTCCTGCTAATGTGAGTTGTCAGAATTCATTTGCTTGCGGTTGTAGGACTGAGATTCCATTTTCTTGATGACTGTAAGCTGGCTTTTTCCCAGCTTCTGGAGGCCGCTGCATTTCTTGGCCTGTGGCCTTGAGCCCTCATGGCGGCCCTCAGGCCCACTCTTCTCTCTTCTCCTTCCTCTTTAAGGACTCAGATGATTACATTGGACCCATCTGGATAATCCGGGATCATCTCATTTCAAGGTTCTCAATCAGTATAAAACAAGGCTGGTTCAGAGCTGCAGCTTGAACCTTCCATGCTTCTGTATGGAAAAAGCACCACTCCACTGGGCTAACAAACTTGGCTTTTTTATAGTTGAGGCTTTAAGAGACACTACAGAGAGTTGGCTTACTTTAATTCAACGAGCTATAGCTCCCCACATAATATATGGGTAAGTTTACTCAAAGCACTTTTTATCAGTTGTCAATCTGTTTCCTAACCTGCATTTGGCTACATTTCAGGTAGCAAAGGAGAAAGCAGGTATTATCCTAAGGTTTTTACCCTTGGGGAACTAATTGTTGCCTATTACTTTAGTGAATTGTACGTGAACTAACTGCTGTTCTTCTACTATGTTCTATAGTATTATTCACATAAATCTTATGTAAAGCTAGGTCTGTATACAATCTACTCAGTTTAGTCAAAAGTGGGTGATGTCCCTTAATCACATATGTCCAGGCCCTTGTGCCATGGAAGGTAACATATTCACAGGTTAAGGGCATTAGGGTGTGAACATCTTAGGTGGGGCAGCATTTTTCTGCCTACCAGAGAGATTTATGCTGAATATATAGTGAGAAATTGCCATGGTAGTGTTATGTACAATACAGTGGGACCCCTTGATAGTTTCAATAAATCCAGTCTTAGACTTCAGGGAAGGTGTCTGCACAGAAAAACCATCTCAACCGATAATGGATCAGGGGGAGTTAATTCGGCAGAGGTTTCAGGTAGCGCACAGATATTCTAGACAAGTATTTTGGTTACTAGGCGCATCTCAATTCACTGGGCTTATTGTTTGTTCCCAAGTTTCAGGATTATTGGTCCCTTTCACTTTGTTTTATGCATAAAACATACTCACTGTACACCCCACTTCTATCACTCACAAGTTATTTTTTCTCTATTTTATGTGGTTCACAGGTAAAAGAAATAAAGAGGTGACTTCCATATCCTTTACCAGTACAGAGCAATGATTTTTTTTAATCATGTAAATTATTGGTGCTATTAACCAACTGAAAGATGCTGTCCTACGTTTCTGGCATGCTCCCTATGGCTAAAACTTACCCATGGCAAGCATGAGAGAGGAATATATTTTCCCTGAAGTGAGCATGAGAAAGAATTCAAATAGGAACAGTACATAATTGACTATAACCACAGCAATGAAATTTGTTTAGCAAAATTTGGTTATCATAGCCTGAGTGAATTAGGCCTGTCAACAGCTTTTTGTGAACCTACTAACAAAAATTCCCACCCAGACATGGGAGAAAATACACACTCACAGCAACAACCACAGAATTCCCTCTTCAACAGGACACGTTAATCATGTACTGAGCACAATCAATTATGAGAACCAGATGGCTTGCAGTTAATGAATGTTTATACAGGAAACTAAAACTAAATTCACCCCCAAGGCACTGTGTTTTCCTGAAACCACCACCCCTTCTCTCGCTTACTCTACATCCAAGTTGAGAAGCGGTGCTTCCTCTGCCAGTAGCCAGCGAAACTGTTCAGAATCAAATGCCCCAACACCTTAGGAAGCATCTGAATCTCATGAATAGGCCATGCATTCACAACCACAGAAGGGACATGCCCAGGTGTCTGATAATCACATATGTCTGTTGTTACCAAATACAATATCAAATCGTTTAGGAAGCAGAAGCACTTGAGTCACATGAAACAGAATCAAACAGAGTTAAAATGATGTGCCCACTCATACGCTGACATAAAGCACTTTGGTGTATCTCTGCAAAATCAGATTCTTGCACAGTTGTTTCTTTAGTAACAAACTATAGAAATATTATCTGAAAAACTTGTTTTCCTGAAACGAGCTTTTAAGCTAATAATCTGATTCCTTTTCAGACACTGCTGTGATTTTTACCCTGTGCCCAATGTAGTTTTTCATTGAAGGTTTGTTTTTTTTTTCTCCATTTTTACTTACGTTAAATACATCGGTAAATCAGCAGTTGCATTCTGTTACCACGATTGTTATGTTGGGAGAGGAAGAAAGGGGAAAAAAGGCAAATGCTTTCTTAGAAGCCAAAAAAGAAAAAAAGATACCCCCCCCCTTAAAAAAAGAATGATCAGAAGAAAAAAAATGAAGAGCTGGGAAATAAAAACTAAGATTCCCTAAAGCCCAACAGAGCTCAAAGGAAAGCAGAAGAGCTAATAGGAAGTAGAAGGAAGGCAGCAGGTAGGCCCAGAAGCTAAGGCCAATCCTGCTCCTAAGGGGGCAGGGGAGGGGAGAAGAAGCCTGGAGAAATGGTTTCCCAGCCCCAAGGCAACGAAACATCTTTGCTTCTGCTCCATGGGGAAAACTACACAGAGAAAGAACTTCATTTCTAAGAAACTTAAGGGAGCCGGCGTAGTTCTTCCACTCGTGAGGATGCACTGGCTGCTTTGGGGGGCTAGTGGATGCCGGGAAAAGGAGGGGAAAATGTGTACGTGTTTCAGGGCCACGGGAACTAAGGCTGCCCCTGGTAAAGGAAGGGAATTTAGGTGTAAGTGGAAGAACCTAAGCTGGGTCCTTCAGAATCTCAGCTTCACGGATTTCTCAGCTTCTCTGGGACAGGAGGCAGTCTGCAAGCCAAAAGGGCAGAAAGGTTCCAATCCTAGGTCACTATGGCCTCTCCTATCTTATTTCCTCCAATTTCCTCAAAACCCTGGGCTAGAACAAGAAGGGATTTAGAGTTCTCTCTTGCCTTGATGGCTTCCCAAAGACATCTTAAAATACCTGATGAGGGATGTGAAGAGAGACTAGAGATTTAGAAAGGACCAACGTCCTCTGGTGATGTGAGACAGTTGTGAGGGACCCTCAGTGCCAGTCGTTCCCTGTCCACAGGAACAGGTGTTATGATACTAGGGGGCCACAAGTAGGCCTCTGTGGTACTACCCCCCTAGTGGTATGTGGATTAAACCACTGGTTGCATGGGGGATGGGTTTGGGGGGTAAGCATGGAGGGCCCAAACCGAAGATACTAACAAAGGAGAAAATAGGGCCTGATGGGAGGTGGGGGGCAGAACAGACTGTACAGTGGGAATAAAGATCATACCTATTTACAGGGAAGTAGAAAAGACATGGTAATGGGTGGATCAAATCGAACGGGAACCCTGGGAAAGCACAGAAAATTCCTCCCTCTTGCTGAGTTCTCTTCACTCCCCTACAATGGCCTGTGCTATCCTGAGACTGCTCTCCAGTGGCTCCGTTAATTCCTCAGGAAAGATAAACCTACACCCAAGAGTTAGGCTGGCCAGAGCATAGGTGAAGTAAGAATCAGAGTTGGAGGAAGCTAGCAGGGGAGATTGGGCTAGAGTAGCTGCCCCTGGTACTGTTCTCTACAGCCCCAAACCTCATATACACCTCGGATTCCACTTAATTAAAAAGTTAAGAGGGCAGGTAAATCAACCAAAACCCCCATAAAACAGTATCACAACTGAACTACCATCAATTAAAGTGCGAACTGCAGGGGGGATATAGTGTCTGGGGCTGAGGCCATCTGAGCGCCAGAGAGAAAAAAATGCATATGTGTAAGTCAGAGGCTGGGTAACAGAAAGTGGTCCCTCCCTTTAGATCACAGTAGAGCCAAAGATGCACGCAGCCAGTGAAGATTCTTTGGAGGACTCTGCCGTCCAGAATCTCCCCCACTATGGGGGAGAAGCTACCTAAGAGGCTGGGTGAGGGGAAAGTAGCCTTTGGAAGAGTTCCTGAGCCACAGATGACACTGCATCTCCACCTCTGCCCAGTTAGCTAACAACAAGACTCCAACCTGGTGTCTGAGAGCTTGCCTTCCCATTCTCACCTCTACCTAGAAACACCCTCCACAAGGCCAACTCAGTGTTTTCAAATATGAGAAACTCCAGCCAAATAAAAACAAAAAGGAAATGTTTCCTTACTCCCCTCTGCTCTGAGGCTTACTTTCCCCCAGGGCCCCTAATGTGACTGAAGTGCAAACCTCCTTCCTCACTTCCTGGGTTCACTACCTTCTCCATCCCGGGGAGGGGAAGAAAAAGAGGATCAAGAACAGAGACTGACCAAAAGCAGAAGGGGAAGGGGCAGGAGACAAAAAAGAATTTTCTGAAAAAATGGGGAAGAGAAGGAAAGATAAGTAGGTCACTGTCTTGCACCTATAATACAAAGTGAAGAAAGTTTGATTTGGAAGGTAAGCCCTGGGGAATCTGCCCCCCAAGCCCCAGAGTAGGGGTAGGACGCCAGTGGCAACAGCTGCCTGGTGTTGTTGCTGAAGCGTTACAAAGTGCCGTGACGGAGCTGTCAAGAGGCAGCCCTTGGGAGCCAGGGCCCAGTGTGCTGTTACCGTAGGGGCTGTGTGCTGAGCGGTGGGGATGGAGGTTATTTCTTAGCTCTCGTGCTAGCTCCATACTTGTTTGCTGCTAGCCACCCCTCAGTTGCTACAACACTGGCTCTTGTTCTGCTGGGACTGCTCATGGAGATCCACACCCCGGCTTTGGCCTGCTGCACCCCCCAGATCCTGGGGTTCACTCTTCGGCAACCTCTTAGCTATCGCCAAGAAGAGATCGTTCAGGTTCACAGCTGTCTTGGCTGAAGTCTCCATAAACAATAAGCTGTTGTCATCAGCCTACGCCTGGGCCTCTTCGTACTCTGCTGTGCGCTTGTTGGCCAGGTCAGCTTTGTTCCCCGCCAGGGCAATAACGATGCTAGGACTGGCCTGTCACTGTAGTTCCTTTATCCATGTCTTTGCTCGGGCGAAGGTTTCCCGATTAGTAATGTCATAAACCACAGCTGCAGCTTGGGCACCTCTGTAGTACATGGGGGCCAAGCTATGGTATCGCTCCTGCCCAGCTGTGTCCCAGATCTCAAACTTGACTGTTGTGTCCTCTAGACAAACCGACTGGGTGAGGAAGGCTGCTCCGGTGATGCTCTCCTGGTACTCGTGGAACTGCCCTTTGACAAAACGTAATACCAGGCTAGCCTTCCGCACTGCAGACTCACCCAGCGGGACCAATTTGAACTGGCATATTTTGCTGGCCTGGGGTTGCCCACTGGGCCTGACTGTGCTTCTGCTAGTCATGGCTAGATTATAAGAATGGGAAAGGGTAGAGGGAGGGGGATGCCACAAAGCAGCAGAGGGGGGAGGGGGGAGGGGAGGGGACTTCCAGGCTTCAACAGTCCTGCAAGAAAAAAAGCAGGTAAAATTAAACACAGGGCCATTACACCTGCAATCACTTTTTAGAAAAAGGACAGAATCTCTTCATTTCTTTGCTCCTATGAGGACTTAACTCTTACAATCACCCACCATTAAAAGGTTACACCACTGAGAGGGTCCCAGGCACCTGACACTCACTGGTAAGAGTGGGGAACAATAAAATAAGAATTGCATCTAAAGTAGAGTGTGCTGAAATGGAGACTGAAACCATGTGAGAGTAGTTTTTAATCTCCCAATCATTCCCCACCAGGTCTTCAAAGAACAGCATATTGATCAACTTTTAGTTGGCCTGAAGAGCACTCATATCCACCCCAAAGTACCCTAGATCCCTACTATCTCCTTGGTGTCCTGGTGCTGTCCTTTTTTTATCCCCTTTTTTCTAGCTTTCAAAATGAGAAATTCACTCTAGGGGTATGGGATAAGAGTCACCCATCCTAAGAGTAGAGGGATAGCTTCTGATTCTATATCCTTCTTACACGACCATTTCTGAAAATTGACATTTCTGAAAATATAACCAGGGTCCAATGAGGAGGGGGAGGGGAGGGGAGGGGAGGGGGAGGGGAATTCCAGGCTTCAACAGTCCTGGGGCTCCGTCTCCCCCCGTAGAGCCCAAGCCTGTGTCGAACAGACAAACAGCTGCAGCTCAGCCAAACCCTCCTGCCTCTCCTCCTCCCCTCCCTGGGGCAGGGTGCCCAGGCCTCCGCTGAAGTTTTAAAGCATGAGAGTACCTTCTAATGTTTACTTTGATTGTTTACTTGTTTTCCTAATTAATTTGATCAAGATTCTGTACTGAATTTTACCTATTACAGTGTTTTGGCTTATTTTCATTCTTTTTCTGACTCTCAGATCATGTAGTTTTTCCCTTGCTGAAGTTAAAATCTGTTGTTATTGTCCACAATTAATTAATTAATTTAATTACGCTTAAGTTTTATTTTACCTTGTCAATCTTGAAAAACATTTTAAGCCAGAATTATGAGGTTATAAATCCTAGGGAAGTCTGATTCCTAACCTTAATTATTTTATTGTGTTTCATATAGCTGTTTCTGTCATGAGAATTAAAGACAATTTTAACCCACAGAAAGTGACTAAATGATCCTGTAGAAAGTGCAATAAAAATAACTTTGCTATTAAGTAGTGCCTTACACTCAGTGAAGCTAACATATTCTCTTTTAAGTATGAGAAATCTAATTTTCCAAATTTCATTTTCTGTGTAGCATGTAGAATGTACTCAACGAAGATTTGTTGTATAAATGAGTGACATGTCAAATGCTAAGTAAAATTTAGAAAATAAAAATACTTTAAAACTTTTCTTGGTATGATTATTCATGTTAGTAAATGCAAAAGTTAGGACTGTTTCAGTATAATTTATCTTAACTGCAGCTATATAATCTTTTCTAAGCCTTTCCTTAGTACTTTGGTGCTGTGTGTCACTGATTACTATTTCATACTTCACATGCTTTTATTATTTTTTCCTATTACATACAAGTTGATTTTCCCTTACTTATAGTTTTTAGACTTTTAAGTTTATATCAGTTTCCACTAGGTTTAGAAATGTAAAATAAATTTTTGTACTCTGGAAATCCTGGACCCTAAAGATCAGTTAAAAACATGCATCTTTAAGGTCTAGGATTTCCAAGGAAATATTTATCCATTCACAACTTTGTCTTTGTACCACATTAATTAGTATCAAGACCCTCAAGCAATACATCATTCTATTTGGTATAATTGCTCTTTCAAAATATGTTTTATGGAGGTCTCTCAAGCAACTTAAATACTTTTTAAAACTTGCTTACAAAATAGAGACATGTAGAGACTATGTATTTTTATCCTATAATCATCTTTCTTGAATAGACTTCATAGTAGCCATAACTTACTTCACAATACCCCATTGTACAGACCTTCCTGATTAAAATGCTTTGTATTATGTTGCCTGTATTTTACCTTATAGATATTGGCTACATTGGCTACATGTTTGAATCAACATATCTTCCATTTATATCTGTTTCATTGCCATGTACTATAAATATGCCTCAAGCATGTTTTATTTTTCCCGTTTTCTGTTTTTGTATGTAACAGGTTTGTTTCTATGTTTTTACATGTTTGAATATTTATTTCCTGTTCTAAGTAGTTCTGAATAGTTCAAGACTCTTTTTTCCTTTTTCCTTTTTTTTTTCCTAATGCTACGTTTATAACGATCCATAATTCTGGCTTGTGATCAGTCTGTTCTTTCTAAAGGGGAGATACTAGTATGTGCTTCATTAGTGGCAAGTTTCCTCTCCTCTTTTTGTTAAGAATTAATGTCATGATATTGTAAATCAACTATATTTCAACAGAAATATTTTTAAAAAGAATTATCAAACTAAAAATAAATAAAATCACCTTAAAAATTAATGTCGGGCTTCCCTGGTGGCGCAGTGATTGAGAGTCCGCCTGCCGATGCAGGGGACACGGGTTCGTGCCTCGGTCCGGGAAGATCCCACATGCCGCAGAGCGGCTGGGCCCGTGAGCCATGGCCGCTGGGCCTGCGCGTCCAGAGCCTGTGCTCCGCAACGGGAGAGGCCACAACAGTGAGAGGCCCGCGTACCGCAAAAAAAAAAAAAAAAAAAATTAATGTCATATTATGAGAGTCAATGTGTATCTTAAATTTCTGTCATTTGACTTAGTTTTGTGATCCTCAAACCTCTCATTATTTTTATTTTATTGTTATTATGAACAATTGTTGAATCTTGTGATTATTACTTCATATTGTTCCTCCTCTGGGAACCTCATTAAATTTCGTCTCTGCAGTCAATATATTAATTTTTTTTTTTCTTGTGGTACGCGGGCCTCTCACTGTTGTGGCCTCTTCCGTTGCGGAGCACAGGCTCCGGACACACAGGCTCAGCGGCCATGGCTCACGGGCCCAGCCGCTCCGCGGCACGTGGGATCTTCCCGGACCGGGGCACGCACCCGTGTCCCCTGCAACGGCAGGCGGACTCTCAACCACTGCACCACCAGGGAAGCCCAATATATTAAATTTTATAAGCTCGAAACACAAGTTCTGAAACCTAATTACAGTTGACCCTTGATCAACATAGGTTTGAACCTCCTGGGTCCACTTACATAAGCAGACTTTTTTCAATGGTAAATATTACAGTGCTACACAATCCACAGTCGGTTGGTTGAATCTAAGGATGTGGAACTGTGGATTCAGAGGAACCTTGGATATAACGGAGGGCCAGCTATAAATTATATGTGGACTTTTAGCTGTGCGGAGGGTCGGCACTCCATTCCCTGCATTGTTCAAGGGTCAGCTGTACTAGAAACCTAATAAACAGTCATGAGCTAACATCAGGTATTATTTACTAAGGCAGAAAGCCCCAAACCATTTATTTTTATATAAGACTAAGGCTAGAATCATTGCATACAAGGGTGTATTAACTGAAGTCGGTAGTAGTTCCTTTATGCCTTTGTCCAGAGAACCTTAGTTCTATGATTCCAGCATGTTCCCGGCAACTGATTTTTTTCCCTCAGACTTATCAGTTAAGAGGGTGACCAACTTATATGAACTCTAGTAATTTTTTTAAATTTTCATAAGTAAATGTAGTCAAGAGATATTTTTATTATTTCATGTCATTAATGTTTAGTCTCAAACTTTTATCTTTTTAGAGCTATCTAAAGTTTACATTATTAAAATCATGTATCATTTATTGTTGTTTATTATTTCTTTCTCCAGGTCTAAAATCCAAAAGCATTAATGATCTGGTGAAAGATATAGTAAGAGAACAATTTAAAATTTTTCAAAATGACATGCAGGAGACCATAGTGCAGCTCTTCAAGACTGTATCAACTCTCTCAGAGGACCTTAAAAACGCCAGACAGATAATTCAACAAGTTAATGAAACCGTGGTTTCAGTAGCAGTCCAGCAAAAGTCTGTTTTAATGCAAGAAAATAGGCCCACTTCGACTGATATACTGGATCTAAAAAATCGCATTGTGAATGTAAGACAAGAAATGACTTTTACATGTGAGAAGCCTATTAAAGAACTAGAAGCAAAGCAGACTCATTTAGAAGGTGCTCTAGAACAGGAGCGCTCAAGGAGCATTCTGTATCATGAATCCCTCAACAAGACCCTTTCTAAAATGAAGGACGTGCAGGAGCATCTTTTATCAACTGAACAAGTATCAAATCAGAAGAGTGTTCCAGCCGCTGGATCAGTTAGCAATAACGTCACTGAATACATGTCTACTCTACATGAGACCGTAAAGAAGCAGGGTTTGATGCTGCTGCATATGTTTGATGATTTGCACACCCAAGACAGCAAGATTAACAATCTCACCCTTGCTTTGGAGACGGAGAAAGAATCTGTCAGGGAGGAATGTGAACACATGTTATCCAAATGCAGAGATGATTTTAAATTTCAAATTAAGGACACAGAAGAGAATTTACAAGTTTTGAACCAAACATTGGTTGAGGTTCTCTTTCCAATGGACAATAAGATGGATAAAATGAATGAGCAACTAAATGATCTGACTTACGATATGGAGATTCTTCAACCCTTGCTCGAGCAGGGAGCATCCTTTAGAGAGACAATGTCATATGAGCAACCAAAAGAAGCAGTAGCTACAAAGAAAAAAGTGGAAAATTTGATTACTGCTGTTAGCAGTCTAAATTCGCTTATCAAAGAACTTACAAAAAGATACAACTTACTTAGAAATGAAGTACAGAGTCGTGGGGATTCCTTAGACAGACGGATCAATGAACATGCCTTAGAAATGGAAGATGGTCTAAATAAGACAATAACTATTATAAATAATGCCATTGACTTCATTCAAGATAACTACATGCTAAAAGAGACTTCAGATACAACAAAGTATAATCCTGAGGTCCATCACAAATGTACCCAAAATATGGAAACTATTTTGACATTTATTTCTCAATTCCAACGTTTGAATGATTCTATTGAGATTTTGGTCAGTGACAGTCAGAGATATAACTTTGTTCTGCAAGTTGCCAAGGCCCTTGCATATATTCCTAAAGATGAAAAACTAAGTCTGTCCAACTTTCAAAAGATTTCTCAAATGATCAATGAAACCAGTTCCCAACTGATAAAATACCAGCAAAATATGAGTCATCTGGAGGAAAAAATACTCTCAGCCACAAAAATTTCCAAAAATTTTGAAACTCGGTTGCAAGGCATTGAGTCTAATGTGACCAAGACACTCATACCTTATTACGTTTCACTAAAAAAACGCTTTGTAGCTACAAATGAGAGAGACCAGGCTCTACAACTGCAGGTACTAAATTCCAGATTTAAAGCACTGGAAGCAAAATCCATTCATCTTTCCATTAATCTCTCTTTACTTAACAAGACTCTCTATGAAGCTTTAACAATATGTCATGATGCTTCTACAAGTATATCAGAACTGAATGCTACCATACCCAAGAGGATAAAAGGTTCCATACCAGATATTCAGCCTCTTCAGAAAGGTCTGACAGAATTTGTGGAATCAGTGATCGAAATAAAAACTCAAATTGCCCTATCTAATTTAACTCGGTATATAAATCAATCATTGTCTGGTAGTCTTGAAAATATTGTCAAGTCACAGAAGCAAATAAAACCATTGCTGAAGAAACCCAATACACTTAAGAAACCAACAGTGAATCTGACCACTGTCCTGATGGGCCGGACCCAAAGAAACACAGACAGCATTCTACTTCCTGGTAAGCTATTGTTAAAAAATAACTTCTAATCTCTTTTCCTATTTAAGTGGTATTTAGTAGGTCTGTATGGTTTAGCAAGACCATAAGATATAAAGAGCACTTACTTAAACTTGAGTAAATAGTTAAGAAATTCAAAGATCCCTGATATGTTATTTGAATCTGATTTTATCCTATATAAAGCAGGCATCAATACAAAACAACTGTTTATAGTGTAAATATTTTTCTACATATTTCTTAACTTTTTTTCTGACAAGACCCCTATAAAACAATCAAGTTTGCCCTTGTAGAACATTTTTCTTTACATGTGTAATTAAAGGAAGCTATTAGACAATGAGCTCCCTGATGAGTAAGACCAGATTGTATCGTATTCATTTTGGTGTTACCTGGTAAAGTGTCAGTATGCAATGGGAACTCAGTGAATATCTGTTGAATGACTGTCTGGTTGAGTGAAGGTACAGTGAGCAGGTATTCAGTTTGGGCAGATCACAGAAGGCCTTGAATGACAAGCTAAGTATCTTAGTCCCTTTGGGCTGCTTTAACAAAACGCCACAGACTGGGTAGCTTAGAAACAACAGAAATTTATTTCTCGACGCCTTAGAGACTGGAAAGTCCAAAATCAGGGTGCCGACATAGTCACATTCTGGTGAGGGCCCTCTTCCTGTTCACTTGGCTCCAGTAATTGCATGCTGTGTCCTCACATGGCAGAAGTGGTGAGGGAGCTCTGGGGGGATCTCTTTTATAAGAACACTAATCCCATTCATGAGGGCTCCATCCTTATCTCCTAAGCACCTCCAAAGGCCCCACCTCCTAATATCAGCAACTCTGGAAGTTACGATATCAACATATAAATTTTGGGGAGATACATTCAAGGCATGTAGACATGATTTTGTAAAGAGCGTCTTTGAAAATTTCAAGCAGAGCATTGGGTATGGTGAGAACTGTGTCTCAGAAGCACGAAGCTAGCAGTAGTGTGTAGCATGACTACAAAGAAGAAATCAGAGATACCAGTTAGGACACTGTTGGCAAGATCAATGAGAGCCAGATCTTAGGAAGAGGCAGTTGTGTCAGAGGAGATGGGTATCAACAGTGTCATGAAAGTAATATCAACAGAAACAGAAAGATTGTGGGAAAATTAATGGTCTAGGGAACAACAAATCATGATTCTGGTTCTAGTTATTTCCGTATGTTTCTGTGTAGCCTTGAGTAATTCCCCTCCCTGGGTCTCAGCTTCTTCCTTTTATGAGATGGGATTGCAGTAGGTATTTTTCTGAGCTCATTAGTAGAAATATGTTGCAGACTGGATTGCTGTAAAAAAAAACCATGAGCTTTTCACAGCCTGAATACACAGCACTTGGGGAGGGGAGAGATCTAGAATATTCTGCGGTTTTGCATTTGGGAAATGAGAGGGTAGAAGTACCATTGACAGATGTTGTAAACACCAGAGAAGCATACATTTGGGAAGAAAGAGGAATTTAGTGTAGTGCATACAAACTACTTAATAGTCTCTCTGTATGAAAGAAGTGTTTTATTAAGATGTCTGGCATATGAGTAATATTAAATAATCTTTCCACAATGAAAAGAATAGCTACGGACTCTTATTAAAAGAAATGACAGTGAACCTCTCATATGAGTCTGCTGTTAAAATATACACTCATTGGGATGAATTTTGAATTTTATTGCTTCTTCATTACAAAAGGGTAAATCATGATCCTAGCTTAACATGACCCTTCATGTTTAATCTCTGAATGTTCAGATAATATGAAAAATCACAGAATAATACAAAGTTGAGTTGTCTCTTGACTAGTTAAGCTATTGTATTTATTTATGACTCCTTCCAAATTAATCTGACCCAGGAGGACTAATCTTACCATGTGGGATCACAGAACAAATTATTTAGGCTTACATGTTTCCAAGAGAAAAGTAGTATTTCAGTACAAGATGTTCTTACAATAATCATTTTAGGAAAAATATTGAGTTGCTCTTTCTCCAAACTACTTTAATCCTTGGTCCTCTTGTGGACACTGCAAATGAGTTTCAGTTAAACTCTGCAGGATGTGTGATCATACACACCAGGCAAACTGGGTCATTCTTTTTTCCTTAAACCAAAAAATACCCGTATCTCTACAGTAAGTATAAATTTAAATAGCTTCAAAATTAATTGAGTTAAGAGACTCAAAAGAACATAAGAACTAATAAACTTTTAGAGGATAAAGAATGCATGTTAGGAGCTTATAAAAATTGCATTGAGACATTTATATCAAGTTGACTCAATATTGGGCTTAATGGGCTAATAATTAAATTAGTACTGATTCTCTTTTTTTAAATGATGCCTTGATATAATTGTTTCTTGTTCCTTTATTTACTGTAAGTAGAATGTTTATAGGCCTCAAGTTAATAATTAATTAAAAGTTCTTGATCTTTGTAAAGATAACCCATAATGATGTCAGGGCAATAAAGGTATACTGGCCTAATTTCATATGTGGGGCAGATATTCACTGTACCGCAGGATCAGCAACAAAAATGTGTGAGGACCTTTCAAGTGGATGAGCAGATATGTGTGCTTATTAAGCCGGCTCTGCTTCTATGGGTCATAAAACTGATGGTATTCATTGAACAGCTGAGCAGGTAAAGTCTATGCAAGATAATGAAACCAGTGGACTCAGGCTAAATTCTCCTCTAAAAATAAACCAACTGCAAAATAAACTACTTCCTTTGATACCAACTGTGAGACACACTGACACACTAGTTAAATTTGGCTGTGTTTCCTTTGACCTCTGCTATGATACTGTAAATACTGTCTAGCAACATTACTCCCCTACCTAACACCAGAAGGTAATTTATCACGATTTTACAAATCTCACAATAATATTATTCAGATTATAGCCACTATCATCTGCAGAATAAATGCAGTTTGTAGAAAGAAAAACCACAGAAACATAGTTTTTAAAATTTAATCTTTTTTTTTCCTTTAAATTGACGTACAGGGCTTCCCTGGTGGCGCAGTGCTTGAGAGTCCGCCTGCCGTTGCAGGGGACGCGGGTTCGTGCCCCGTTTCGGGAAGATCCCACGTGCCGCGGAGCGGCTGGGCCCGTGAGCCATGGCCGCTGGGCCTGCGCGTCCGGAGCCTGTGCTCCGCAAATGGGAGAGGCCACAACAGTGAGAGGCCCGCATAACGCCAGTGATTCAGTTATACGGTTATACATACATTTTTTTAGATTCTTTTCCCTTATAGGTTATTACAAAATGTTGAGTAGAGTTCCCTGTGCTATACAGTAGGTCCTTGTTGTTTGTCTGGTTTTTTTGGTTTTTTTTAAGATGTTGGGGGTAGAAGTTTATTAATTTATTCAGTTATTTTTGCTGTGTTGGGTCTTCGTTTCTGTGCGAGGGCTTTCTCTAGTTGTGGCAAGGGGGGGCCGCTCTTCATCGCAGTGCGCAGGCCTCTCACTATCGCGGCCTCTCTTGTTGCAGAGCACAGGCTCCAGACACGCAGGCTCAGTAGTTGTGGCTCACAGGCCCAGTTGCTCCACGGCATGTGGGATCCTCCCAGACCAGGGCTCGAACCCGTGTCCCCTGCATTAGCAGGCAGATTCTCAACCACTGCGCCACCAGGGAAGCCCTGTTTGTCTGTTTTATATAGAGTAGTGTGTATATGTTAATCCCAACGTCCTCATTTATTCCTCCTCCCTCCCCCTTTCCCCTTTGGTAACCATAAGTTTGTTTTCTATGTCTGTGAGTCTCTTTCTGTTTAATCTTAATTTTAATAACTGATAACCTCCTTTGAAGCCTAATAATAGTAATACTATAATGATGTAACATTGGATACCATTTATTAACACTTACTACATCCCAGGCACTGTACAAATTATACTACATATGTTCTTTCATTTAATATCTATGAGGTAGCTATCATTATTCTTATTTTGAAGGTGAGTAAACTAACGCTCAGAGAGATGAACTAAGGTATCCTGCCTAAGGTCATGCAACTAGTAAGTGATGGAGCCTGACTCCTGCTCTGTTGGACTCAGGGCTCCGCTCAACTACTGTACTGAAGTAGATTTGTGAAATCTATTCACCTGCCTTTCTCTTCCTTTTGCTTGTGTTTGACGAATCATATCTATCTCAGAGTCTGGCCATATCTGAATATTCCGTATGGCCAGAGTTGATATTCCCAGGGAATTTGCTTTCTTGAGGACCCAAATATTACCACTTGTTTCTGCGTTGACCAGAAGGAAGTAAAAGGGCTACTTTTCAGTTTAGCTTTTCTGTATTAATGGCCAGTGGGCAGTTGTCATTGAAAGTTGGCATCAGTTGTTCACCATATCTTCTCTGAGCTGATGCAGTAGGAGGTAACATTCAGGGTTCTCTTCCATATCACTTTCTTTGGAGCCATTCCCACATCCAGTTATGCTAATTATGATTCCTCTCAGGCCAGTTCTGATAAACTGTTCTGGTTGAATCCCTGAATATTTGATTTGTTTCTAAACAAAAGTCCAATAGACACCAAGAGGATTTTATTTCCTCTTTGAAGATTTGTTTGTGGAGCAATTGGCAGATTTGTCCCTGCAGAGCAGGTTGGGCTGCTTGCCTTGCAAGAGGAGCTGAATCCTGAATTGAATGTTGTTGTAACAATGTCAGCAGCATGGCTGAGGATGCGCCTTCTGCTCGTGAGACCATTGACTTTTTATTTTAACCGTTCCTCCAGTATTTACCAAGTATGTTTAACTCTCCTTAATAAACCTCTTTTATTCATCACTGTCACTTTAACTACTCTTCTTAAGAAAGACTGCGTTCTGTAACAGATTTGGCAGTACACCAAATACAACTTTTTAAATGATCATTTCTGTGAATGTAAGCAATTTAAAAGAAAAAATAAGAACCTAGTGAATATTTTACTGTCTTACATCACTTTAAAACCATTTCTAAATTTTGTGACACAGCAGAGGCAGTTGTGATGACTAAGAAGCACTGAACTTGGAATCAGGAAAACAAAGTTTAAGTCCTGCCTAGCAATGTGTTTATTTGTAAAAGTCATTTATTTTTCTAAAACTTACTTTCCTCATTTATAAAATTAGAATAACATATCTACCTTACAAAGTTTGAGAATCAAAGAAATCAACTTTCATACAGTGTATTATTGAGGTAGTTAGGACTATATGATACAATTTTCTCAGCTATATTCGATGTTTATATTTTATTTTCTCTAAAATTTTCACTTAACATTTGATATGTAATTATTTACATGTAGCAACATAATTTAAATGCTCATGGTATTCCATTGTTCCATCTTTAATTTATGTCACTGTGTTTTAAACTCAGCATATGTTGATAAATGAGCTTATGCTTACCACATAATAAATCAAAAAGAACAGGATTAAAAATATAAAGGCTTGGGGCTTCCCTGGTGGCGCAGCGGTTGAGGCCACAACAGTGAGAGGCCCGTGTACCGCAAAAAAATAAAATAAAATAAAAAACTAAATAAAGGCTTAAATGTATAAAAATGCATGGGTACTGACAAGCACTAAAAAATATCCACAAAAGTTTTAATAAGAGTTTTTTCCAAGGTATTTCAGCTCTTTATATGCTTTTCAATATAAAAAATAAACATTCTCACATATACCTCAGGATAAGTTGACTTCTATACAAAATATTGAATATAAGCTAATTAAATTTTGAAGGATAGCTACTTGAATTGAGTTTACGATGTGTTTTGTAAGGTATCCAAAAATGACACACAAGCTTGCTATGCTAGAAGCATTCATGGGACTCAGCATTTAGTTATACACACAGCTAAGGATTATTACAGTGAAATAATAGATGATAGGATCAGCAAGGGGGAAAGATCCAGGTGGAGTCTGGAGAAATCCATGCATAGGCTTTCTTATGCTCTCTCCCTCCCATGAGGGGGTGTACTTCTATGTGTTCTGTTTTCCAGTCACCAAAAAATTCAGTCACATGTGTGCAATTTTTCTGCCCAGAGAAGACCATCAGATATTAAGCTCTCAAGGGTTTTATTGGGGCTCACAGTGCTATAACAATGTACCATAGATAAGGTGGCTTATAGTCAAGAGAAATTCACTTCTCACAGTTTTGAGATCAGGCCGGCATGGTCAGGTTCTGATGAGAGCCCTCTTCTGGATTGCAGACTGTCAACTTCTTGTTTTATTCTCACATGGCAGAAAGGGAAGGAGTGAGAGAGTTCTCTGGGTTCCCTTTTAAAAGGGCACTAATCCTATTCATGAAAGCTCCGCCCTAAATACCTAAATGACCTAAATACCTCCCACAGGCCCCACCTCCTAGTACCATCACCTGGGGAGTTAGGAATTCCACCTATGAGTTTGTGGGGGACACAAACATTCACTCCATAATAGGGCTGGTCACATAGGCACCCTCTGTTGAGCACATACCAAAACTCCATACTCTAAAAGGAAAGTAGACGTTCATCATAAACCATATAGCTTGTCTGAAGAGTCAGGGCACTGCAAAAGACACTTTTTAAATAGTTAGAGAATAGAGACAAGCCAAGTTCCCAGGCATAGATCAAGGGAAAATTCTTGAAAGTCGGCCTTTCTAAAGGCAGCAGTCTCAGGCCTGTTATATCGACTCTTTTCTGCTCATGATATTAAAGATATTCTTTGTGTCAGAGTTGGTTAGCAAACCTGTCTTCTGGGGACAGCCTCCCCAGTTTGTGTCAATAAAACATATCAGTATTGAAAAGAATATTAAATGAACTAGTTTTTGTTCATTGTTCCCTGGGAGAAGAAAAGACTCCCCTAGTTTTCCAGAGGATGCCCCTTTGCGTGGAAGGATGACAGTTGAAGAGAGGATGCTGACAAAATTAACAATCCTTTCCTGCTTCATGTCTTGCAATACAGTGACCATGGTACCTAAGGTGAACAGTCAGAAACTCATGCACTTGACACTCACATCTGAACCTAAATTTATGACACGTGGTCTGACAATAAAAAGGAAATGGGACAGGATACCCGGTTCCATTTACATAGTCACTGCATATGCTGGGATTCGTTTTCTAACAAGAATCACAGGAGCTATTTCTCAACAATAGACTGTTTTCTTTGACACCAAAGATTTGACACCAAACTTGATTATTAACTGGTCTGTAATTAAATACACTGAATAGATGTCTTTCCACCAGTCCCTGACAACACTATAAGTTCAAAATTGCACATGATAGTATTATTTTGTGCTGTACTGTCAAACATGAAAAAGAATGTGCTGGGATTATTAAATTACAGATTGTGACCATGTGGCACAGCTGTCTGAGTGGACATGATACTCGCATCTTGACAAAAAAATTGCAGCATAAAAAAATAGCTCTGCCGTATATTAACTGCGTATGAAATTTGAAAAACATACCCTAAAAGTTGTAATTGCCAGTTTTACTATACACAGCCTCAAAGTGGATCTGAATGGAAATAATAAGCATTTTATTATAAATTTAATTTGAATTATTCAAAGCTGTTTATTTTGAATATCATTGTTTTAGGGGAAAATATCACATGGTACTTTGTTGATACTATGGATTAATGAAAACTCAAGTCTCTTCACCTCTCGAACAAATTACCAGAAAAATTATTACACAGTGTTTGGACAGCTAAAGAAATCAGTGAAAGAAAGTTGTTGTGTGTCACTGTGCCAGAGTCATATAGGAATTAAACTACACATCTAACTTTTACAAAAAAGGAAATCAAATTTTATAGTTAATCAACAGTCCTTTAAGAACTCTTTTCTAGGCTTTATAATCCTAAGCAAGCGTTAAATTTAAAATTTTTCATGGATATTTAGATTCGAGAGGCATCAGCACAAATATTGTGCCAGTAAAATCAGGTAGTGTTATAGATGCTTTGGATACATCATAACATTTAAAAAAATTTCTATCTTCTTGGAGTTTACACTCTAGCAAGGATAGAGAAAAAAAAATAAGTAAAAATGTAAATTACATAGTATGTTAAAAGGTGATAAATATTATGCATAAAAGAAAAAGCAGAGAAAGGTAGAGAAGCAGAGTTTTGTGGGATGTGCTGAGTGTGTTGGGAGCCAAGTGCAGTATTATTAAATAAGATGGTGGGATAGGCTTCAACTGTGGGAAAAATAGTGAATTCTGCAGGCAACTGGAGATATAATGGAAACTTTGTTATTTTGTTGTAACAAAAGTTGACAGTGGAAGATGTACCTATAGAGTAATGTGATATTTGGTTGTTATGTTTTATGTTTTAAAATTTTTTCCATGTGCTTTTGAACACTATGTTGTTATAAAGCTGTTTTGAATGTGAAAGGAAAGAAACATGCCACAGCATATACTAAGCACTAAATGAATGTTATAGGAGTTCATTATCATAAGAGTTTCGTGTCTTATTGAGAACTGGATGTTTGGGCAAATCTCATGGAAGAGGTAGCTTTGGGCTGAGCATTTATTCAATCAACCGTTTACACACTGTGTTGAGTACAATATGTTTAAATTCATCCTATTGGTAACAATTAAACATTTTTGAGCAGGAGTATGACATCACCTCGTATGTGCATTATTAAGATTTATTTTGAGTTCTTCCACAGATCAGTTAGAAAATTATTACAGCAGCCCTGGCTTGAATAGATTAGGACTTCAAATAGTGATAGAGAAAGGAACAAAATGGGAACTAGGAATGTTAGTTAAAAGCGAATATACATTCAGTAGAAAACAGCTAATCGAAAATACAAACTCTTAGAATAAAGAATAACACCAAAGTTTAAATAAAGCATCAGTGATGGGAAGTTGGTCATTCCATTAATGGAAATAGGAAGGTTAAGGAGGAAGTACAGCTGTACACAGGAAGAGAAGTTTATTCTGTGATACATGAGTTTAAAGATCTCTTATCCCTATGGAAATGTCCAGAAGTCATTTACTAATGTAGGTCTGGAACCAAAAGAGGGTTTGTAGATAAAAAGTGGAAATTATTGCACAGAGGTGATATTTGAGGGCAAAGAAGTGAATTAGGTAGCTAGAGAAAAGGAACTGAAGACAGAAACATGGAGATTTCCTTTATTTGAAGAGAGCACGGGGGCTGGGGGAGGAGTCATCAGAACCATCAGAACAAGGAAAGTGCATGATTCTCCGAACTCAAAGTCTTTAAGAAAAAGAAAAAGACATAGTGATGTAGGAGACCTGTGCAAACAAAATAATAGAAGTAAAAATATTGGGGAGAGGTTTGTTTTTTTATGGTATAATTTAGAGTTCAATTCACTGTTTTTGATGTGCAGTCTATGAATTCTGACAGATGTGTAGTTATGCAATCACCACAACAATGAAGATGAAAAACAGTGCCATCACCCCCCAAAATTCTCTTATGTAACTTTGTAGTCAAACCCTACCTCCACTCCCAGCCACTGGCAACCAGTGATCTGTTTTCTTCCCTTACCCTTTTATCTTTTCCAGAGTATCTTTTAAATTAAATCATACACTGTGTGTAAGCTTTTGAGTCTGGCTTCTTTCACTAAGTATAATATGTTTGAGATCCATCCATGTTGTTGCATGTATTCCTCTTCATTACCAAGTAGTAGTCCATTGTGTATGGCTGTACTACAGTTTGTTTACCCATTTAGTAGTTGAAGGTTATGTTGGCTGTTTTCAGTTTGAGGTGATTCTGAATAAAGCTGCTATAAACATTCACATAAAGGTTTTTGTGTACACATATGTTTTCATTTCTCTTGAGCTAATATGTACCAGTAGCATAGCTTGGTTGTAAGATAAGTACAGTTTTAACTTTATAAGGACAGGCCAATCACTTGCTATTTCCATGAGTAATGTATGAGAATTCTAATTGCTCCATAACCTTGTCAGCACTTGGCACTGTCAATTTTGTTTATTTTACCATTTTAATAAGTGTATTACTGTATCTAATTGTGATTTTATTTTGCATTTTCCTAATGACTAACGTTGTTGAGCATATTTCAATATATTTGCCATTTTTAATACTTCTTTTGATTGAAGATTATGAGGAAAAGGCAAAACAGATGATAATATCAAATAAAAAACATTAAATTTTCTGGGTCATGGCTTAAGATAAATGAAAATAGTTTAATGACAAGGGTTATAATAAATCATTTGGTAAAGATTGCTGATATGATTAAATGAGCTTTAAATTATATTTGAAAGGTTGAGAAAAAAGATCCCAGAAATAATATCAAGAACAACAGATGCGATTTAAAAAGAAGAACAAAAATTAAAACTGACAATTGAAGGGAAAGTAGTAAAGATGGTTGGAAACAATATTGCCATCTGTCTACACACTAATGAACAGAATATGAGTGATTAGAGCAATGAATTTGAAAATGTAATATAAACAACTGTTCACATTTCTAGAAGTTGTTGAAAAGGGACATATGAAGTATTTTTAGAGCAATGGAAGGATAAGTATTATTTGATAGGTATAATTTTGATAAATGATGCAACAGAATAGCATTGAAAATTAATGTATCCATTGGTATGAGGGTGAAAACATGTTAGCGAGCATTGGCATCAGGATGAAAGATAAAGAAAAGTTCTAATGTTGTGTGGATACGGTATCTAGAGCAGATACTGGTGGATTTGTATAATGTTTTCCTCTGTGTATGACAAAACTCACCCAGAGGCAGTGATAGGTCTCCTCACTAACCTGTTGCAAACTCCATTCTGCCCTAAGCAGAGATCAGAGTTATCTGCTCTCTACAACATTACTGTTTAAATGAAGAAATAAAAAAAATACTGATGCTAAAATAGAGCTAAGCTTTATAAATTTAAAAATAATTTAAATAAGTAATTCAGAAAAGTACAACATTATGTTATGTAAAACATTATATATGACATGTTAGGGGTACTATAAATAAAAATAGAAGACATCAATATAAAGTGCCCTTTCATTTTATTCATCGAATATCTATTGAATAAGTGCTGAATGAGCGCCACGAGAGGTTGAGTGGACACTGGTAAATTCAACACAATCCCTCTTCTCACGGAGTTCAGACATTAAGCAAGTCATTAAAATAAAGAATGGTAAATATTGGCAAAGACAGTGCTTTGAAAATGTAAGGAGCTCTTCAATCAGCTCAAATTTAACATGAATATTTATGAAATATGGAAGTAGGAGTAATAGAAAAGTGTAACTTGAGCACATATTAGGGCACAGAAAGCAAAGACCAGAACAAATTGAGACTTATGAAACATTCCAAGAGAGTGATAAAAGAATTTTAGTCATGTTCAGAGCAGGGAAATGAATATTAAAAGATTAGTTATGCTCTTTGCACAAGATAGTAGAATGTTGAGTTGGCAGAACTTCACTAATTGTACGATCTGCAACAAAGAAAACAAATGGACTGGAAGGAGTTTAAGAGGTTATGGAAGCCCAAGGTAGAAGTTGTGGAAAGTTTGCTTGAAATAATTCTACGTCTCTAGAAAAACATGCCAGTGACATCATAGCATCAGACTCTACATGATGTTTGAGAAACTGTGATGAAGGGATAAAAGTATTAGATTAAGGATGAGGTCATCTACTCCATCTTCCATTGATTTGTTTATTCATCTTTAAAAAGACAATTTAGCACTTCTATATGTCAGGCACTGTGCTAGTCAATAGTGACACAAAGTTTAAGAAATGGAGGACCTGAGCCCTCACCTCACAAAAGCCCACACTCATTGGAAGTAAGGACAAGTGAGCAATTACAGTAGGGTATGATAAATTCAACAGAACTTCAGAGCATCAGACAACAAATAAGAGAATTCATACAATTAATTCTATCAAAGGGGATGAGGAAAGATGTCAAAAAGAAAATGATGCTTTATTGGAGTCTGATTTTTGCTATTAATTCAAGACGAGATTGCCTATTGAGCACAAATATGTACAGGAACTTATTATAAAGGTATCTCACCATTTTTAAGTATTTTAGTAATAAAGTAAAAAAATATGAGTCGGATGATATACAAAAGTAGATTTGTAGCTGGTTGTGTAATGAAATACAAATAGTTTCAACTGACAAATCAGTGCCAACCAATCTTTGCTTGTAATGTTATAAGGCTCTGTACTAGACACTGATCCATTAAATATTCTTCTCAAAATGGGAATATAGTCAATATTTTATCATAACTTTAAATGGAGTATAGTTTGTTAAAATATTGCATCATTATATTGCACATCTGAAACTAATAACACTGTAAATCAACTACACTTCAAAAAAATTTTTTTAATTCTAATTATACAGGCATGCAGTTTGGTCACATTTTATATGAATTAGAATTATTAAATATGAGGTACAATTATTTAAAATATTTATAGATCTCACTCTTGAGACAAATGTTAAAACAAATAACCCTGAATTTAAAAATCATCAGTGACCATGATTTGAACTGAGTGAATTGTAAACTGTTTACACTATTTCCACAAGGTGGAGCCATAGTGGTAACTGTGGCTAGTAATGTATTCTTCCAACCTTTTCTCTCCACATAATTATGAATTATGTTTATAACCATATTCACAATTTGAGGCTTCCTAAATAACTGAAATTATTCTATATCTAATAAGTGAACTGAAACTTGCTGTCTTCAGCAAATCAAACATATTGGGGATTTACCCCACTCTTTTACTGCTGTCTAATATTCCTTGATGAAAAGATACTATAATTCATTTAATAAGTCCCTCATCAGTGGTCATGTAGGTGTCCTACAATTTTTCACTAGTGCAAGTAATATCATAAAGAACTTTCTTGAATAATTATCTTTGTATTCATATGCACGGGTATCTGGAATATATATTCTGGCCAGAAGAAATTTCTGGCTCCAAAGCAAATGAACCTTTTTAATTCTGTCAAATATGGTCAAATTGTCCTATTCGAAGGTTCCAACAGTATAAGCTCTAACCAACATTGTATGAGAATGCCCATTTTCCTTCATATTGCATGATTATTTTGTTTTTAAATGTTGCCACCTGATAAAATGTTGTTGGTGGTAATTTGTTATTCCTTAATTAGTAGTGAGGGTGAATAAATTTTGAAAATGTTAATGAGCTTTTGTAGTTTTTGTTCAGTGATTTGCCAGTTCATATTATTTGCCCACTTTTCACTATTTTTACAGGGTTACATACTTTTTCTTTTGGATTAGTCAGAACTTTTCATTTGCTATAATTAGTCATTACATTGTTGTAGCTGTTAAAAAAATAGTTTCTCTTAATCTGGCACTTTGAAATTCAATAATGGGTGGTTTTCATTGCAAATGAGTTTTAATTCTTAGGTGGTCAAATGTCAGGATTTTTCTTTTATGGCCTCTGGGTTTTGTTTATTTTGTTTGTGTTGAAAAAGCTTTCCAAAATTTTAAAGCTCAACAAAGATATTCCTTCTATTCGATTGTAATGCAATCATATATGTTTTTTTCACATTTAGTGTTTTTACACACATGGAATTTATATTTTTATGGATATCCAATTAGCTTAGCACCATTTACTGAATAGAATTTTTTTTTTTCTCCAATGATTTGAAATATTACTTTTGTCATGTACTGGTTCCAAATATACGTGATTGTGTGTCCAGATAGTCTATCTGTTCTACAGTTGACCAAAATCTTAATATTTATCACACATAAATGCAGTGAATCACAGAATTACTCCCACTTCCAAAAAGCAGGAAAGGGCTTCAGAAGCAGCAGCTCAGGTAGTTCAGAGATTTGCATGAAGTCCCATGATTACATTGGTGGGTGTCCCGGGCCTGGGAATGCATTTTCCTTATTTCTAATTCTGCTGCAAACTATGATTTGAGATCAACAGGAAAATAGGTCACTTTTACCCTCTTTTATCTTGATTCTTTTTCAGTAACAGAGGAGTATTCAGACTGTAGTAGATCCCCATGCCAGAATGGGGGCACATGTATAAATGGAAGACCTGGCTTTATCTGTGCTTGCCGACATCCTTTTACTGGTGACAACTGTACCGTCAAGGTGGTGGAAGAAAATGCTTTAGCTCCAGGTAAGAAAGTACACGCGTCCTTGGATTTGCTCAATGTCATAAAAACATTTTTTGAACTGTTTACGAATGAATGTTTAGACCTGCTTAATCTGGACTCACATGAGGATTAATTCCTTTTACTTCTCAAATTAATTGAATAACATACATGATTTTGTCAGGTAAACTCATTGATATACACTAGTTGAAATTTTCAATATTGGTATAATAGAGGCAGGTTATTGAAAATTCCCCCCCCCCACTTATTTTTTTCCTAGTGCATCTTAAAATACACACACACACACACACACACACACACACACACACACATATATGTCAAACTAGTATAAACTTTTTCTCCTCAAACAAGTTGTTAAAGAATACATCTTTGATTCATATCAGATCTGATCCTTTAAGTGAAGCCATAATATGTGAATAGCAGTATGTCTTCTATGAAGGTCAAGTTCATATTGTCATTTTGACTGGCTAAGGGCTGTTAGAACATGCTCAGATGTATTGAGTAGAACAAGATGCCTTTTTGCCCATTTACTTTCGTAAGTATTGGTTGCTATAGATTTACTTCCAGAGTGTACCATTTCTGATTTTTATACAAGAAAATGTGTGCAGGGCTCAAAATATATTCTCTTTAAAATGACAGCAAAAAAAATATGTTGCAGATCAGGCTTTTCTTAATAGTGCGCTGCATAATAAAGAGTAAAATTTTTAGTCTGTTTTTAAATCTCAGCCTTTGTAAGTACATTTGGCATTAATTACATGGAAGATTGCTTTTGTCTACTTCTCGATAGTGCATACAATTTCATTGGGTTTCTGTTTTAGCCTCCAGAAACTGTTTGACAAGGTGCTGGAAAAATTGTTTCTGCATCATGTCAGCTTTAATTCCTGCAAGAGGCTTTAGAACATTCTGACATACCATAATAATCATAGAGTGCTTTGAATTCCTTCATCTCTGGAGAGATCAAAGCAACACGCAAATTAATCTCTGAGGCATTTCTATGAGGAAGGTATTGAGTGTTACTACCATTCTATCCTGATCTAAATGGAGAAACAGTCTCCGAGAGGCTAAGCAATTTTGGGTAGCTCAGGCAAGAAAAGGGGCAAACACCCAGACACATATGCCCTTGTTAAGCCTGATGAATGACCTTTTTTATTCTACTAACGCTTTTTGTAACCGAGATAAAATGATAAAGATATAAACAGAAAAGATCAAAACATGAAAATTAACTCTTTCCATTTTTTTCCGCTAACAGATTTTTCAAAAGGATCTTACAGATATGCACCGATGGTGGCATTTTTTGCATCTCATACATATGGAATGACTACACCTGGTCCTATCTTATTTAATAACTTGGATGTCAACTATGGAGCCTCATATACTCCAAGAACTGGAAAATTCAGAATCCCCTATCTTGGGGTGTATGTTTTTAAGTATACCATTGAGTCATTTAGTGCTCATATCTCTGGATTTTTAGTGGTTGATGGAGTAGACAAGCTTGCATTTGAGTCTGAAAGTATTAACAGTGAGATATGCTGTGATAGGGTTTTGACTGGGGATGCCTTATTAGAATTAAATTATGGGCAGGAAGTGTGGTTGCACCTTGTGAAAGGAACAATTCCAGCCAAATTTCCCCCTGCTACTACATTTAGTGGTTACTTATTATACCGTACATAAATTAGTGTGAAAGACAGACTGTCACCTTTACTGAGAAGCAGCCAGTGTTTTTATTTATCTTTGCATGCACATTTGCTCTGTTTTTGGTTTTTCCACATGAATGAAAACCAACTTCTTTTTAAAATCTGAGTAAGGCCGCAAGTTTGTTTATTTCATAAAATTATTTGAATATCTTTTGGACAACCTGTATATGGAGTTCTTGCTCCTAAGGAGATTTAGCGGCATGGAAAACAAAGTGCATTTGTTAGCATAACCGTTCCTATTTTTGTCTTTTCATGTTAAGGCATCTCAGTGTAAAAGGAATATTATAAAATGACAATCACTCAATATTGCCAGTCACAGTAGTCTTTCCAATAGAACATTTAACTTTTGTTATTCCCTGTGTACATAAATATATAACATGTTTCTTAAATTCACAAATTCAAATAAAGTACTCAAAGACCAAGAAGTTTCTTTTAACTTTGATTTTTATTCTTTACTGTTGAGTTGATTAATTTTACATATTAAAATTTTCATTTGTAATGAGAATTTTTAAAGCTGAATTAGAAACTTAAAATATGCTTAACTATTGTTCCCTTCCTAAACTATATTCAATATGCTGTGATCAACCATAATGAAAAATTTGAAAAAAGAATATATATATATATATGTATTACTGAATCACTTTGTTGTACTCCAGAAACTAACACAACATTGTAAATCAACTATATTTCAATAAAATTTTTTTAAAAACTATTGTCCCCTTCCTATAATTAGAGAATAAAGTAGTACTTGACACATTTGAACACTTACACCCAAGTCTAAAAATATAGAAGTGGATATTTTACCTGCCTCCATCATACAATATCTACAGGGGAAAAAAATAACACTTTTCTCTAATGAGTATCCTGTGGTAACACATGCAGACCTGCCTTATTCTTATAACAGGTGCATATATGCCATGGTGATACTACAATTTATGGATTTATGGGATGCTTCCTCTGCTTTGGTTTTCTTCTAAGCAACTTATACTGATTCTTTACAAAAGCTTTTATAAGGTGGGTATTATTATCATCATTATTATTATCATCATCAGCGATTGACTAAGGAATGGACCAAGCTTCACAAGTAGGAAGGACTGAGGCAGTATTTAGCATCAGCCATTCTTCTCCAGCACCCACATCCATCCTTTCTGTATGTTACCTCCTAAGATGTACCATAATTGATTTAATAATCCCTTATGAAGGCCATTTGGATTATCTCCAATGTTTCATTATAACAATGTTATTGTAGTGAACACCCTTAATATATATATTTAACAAGATAGTTTTGAACAAGAGATTCCTATAAGTTATCCTAAAAATAATAAGTAAGAAGTTTTTGGTATGGCAAACATTTTTCATGAATTAATTACTTTAATGCTTACTATAATCCTATGTATAACATACTAACCATATGAGATATGTATCATGTATTATTCTCCTTATACTTATGAGGAACAGAGGCACGAAGAAGGTAATTTTCTCAATAGTTCAGCAAATTGTGAGAATTTCAGGAACAAAGGATAAGCATATATTTTTATTTTTTAACGTACTGTCAAGGTGCCCTTGAAAAGATTTGTACCACTCCATAGGCCCAGTTTGCTCATGTTTAAACAGTACTCATTACCCCCAACACATACTCATCAAAACGCACAATTTGTAAAAATACTGCCAATCTCGAAAGTGAAAATATTATCTCCTCGTGGCAGAAACTTAAAATTTTTTCAAATTTGCTGAAGATTGAAAGCATATGTTTGGACAAAGAGTTGTACACAAATGTTCAGTGTAACTTTATTTATAATAGCCAAAAACTAGGTTGCACCCACACGTCCAGCAATAGATGAATAGAAGCAAACTCTGGCATACCCATACGGCAGAGGACTGTCAATCAATAAAAAGGAATGAACACACTTCAACACATATCACAGATAATCTGTAGAAGATTTCAAACTGCAGCCTAATGAACCTTGAACAACCCTGCAGGTAAATGTGAAGTGAGTATTGCCCATCAGAACGTCTCATGTTGAGCCAAAATAGCTGTGCCTTCATAGCTGAGCCTCACTCAGTACAGTGGGGAAGACTGTCAGCCAGATGCTGACAAGTAAAGGCTGAATGATTGACAATTTCTATTCTGTGTAAATGTGTCATTTTCAAAAATATTGGGAAAGTTTTGATAACTTCTTTAGTCCCTGCCTGAAATTACATCACAATCTACAAGAGAGGCAGGTGGGAGGGGCCCTCCAGGACCTGAGGAGCGGAGGACGTTTGCCCCACCCACTCGAGCCCGGGAAACCTGCTGAGCACCCAGGCTGGTCCCCCACCCTCTGAGACCAGAGGCAGGAGACCCACCTGGGCCCCTTCTGTTCTGTTGAGCCTAAGCTCCACACCCCACGCCCCCCAGGGCCTTTTCCAGCTAAGTATAGGCCCCACCAACCAACCAAACCCCACCCCTGCTTAGGTCCCACCCTCCACAGCAAGGCTTCCCCCCCCCATAATTTTTCGTCTCCTCTTTTTTACTACTGTGGTTTTGTTTCACCTTCCAGTTGTTGTTTCATCTATATTTTCATATTTATCTTCTTTCTAACATACTTGTTAGTTTCCTAGTCTAATTTTATTTTTTATTGTTCTCCTTTTTTTTTTTTTTTTGCCACCCCGTATAGCTTGTGGGATCTTGGTTCATGAGCCAGGGGTCGGGCTGAAGCTGCTGAGGTGGGAGCTCCAAGTCCAAACCACTGGACTAACAGAGAACCTCAGACTCCAGGAAATATTCATCAGAGTGAGGTCTCCTGGAGGTCCTCATCTTGGCACCAAGACCCAGGTCTACCCAACAGCCTAGAAACTCCACTGTTGGAATCCTCAGGCCAAACATTCAGTAGGACAGGAATAAAATCCCACTCATCCAAAAAAAAAAAAGAGAGAGACAGCAAAAGAATATATCACAGATGAAGGAGCAAGGTAAAAACCTACAAGACCAAAAAAATGAAGAGGAAATAGGCAACCTACTTGAAAAAGAATTCAGAGTAATGATAGTAAAGATGATCCAGAATCTCAGAAAAAGAATGGAGGCATGGATTGAGAAAATATAAGAAATGTTTAACAAAGATCTAGAAGAACTAAAGAACAAACAGAGATGAACAACACAACAACTGAAATGAAAAATACACTAGAAGGAATCAATAACAGAATATCTGAGGCAGTAAAGAACAACAGAGATGAACAACACAACAACTGAAATGAAAAATACACTAGAAGGAATCAATAACAGAATATCTGAGGCAGAAGAACAAATAAGTGAGCTGGAAGACAAAACGGTGGAAATAACTGACAAGGAGCAGAATAAAGGGAAAAAAATGAAAAGAATCGAAGACAATCTCAGAGACTTCTGGGACAACACTAAGTGCACTAACATTCGAATTATAGGGGCCCCAGAAGAGGAAGAGAAAAAGAAAGGGCCTGAGAAAGTATTTGAGGAGATTATAGTGGAAGACTTCCCTAACATGGGAAAGGAAATAGTCACCCAAGTCCAGGAAGCACAGAGAGTCCCATATAGAATAAACCCTAGGAGAAACATACCAAGACACATATTAATCCAACTAACAAAAATTAAATTCAAAGAAAAATTATTAAAAGCAGCAAGGGAAAAACAAAAAATAACATACAAATGGATCCCCATTTTCAGCAGAAACTCTGCAGGCCAGAAGGGAGTGGCAGGATATATTTAAGGTCATGAAACAGAAAAACCTACAACCAAGATCACTGTACCCAGCAAGGATCTCATACAGATTCAACGGAGAAATCAAAAGCTTTTCAGACAAGCAAAAGCTAAGAGAATTCAGCACCACAAAACCAGCTTTACAACAAATGCTAAAGGAACTTCTCTAGGCAGGAAACACAAGAGAAGGAAAGGACCCACAAAAACAAACCCAAAACAATTAAGAAAATGGTAATATGAACATACATATCGATAATAACTTTGAATGTAAATGGATTAACATACATATCGATAATAACTTTGAATGTAAATGGATTAAATGCCTCAACCAAAAGATACAGACTGGCTGAATGGATACAAAAACAAGACCCATATATATGCTGTCTACAAGAGACCCACTTCAGACCTAGGGATGCATAGAGACTGAAGGTGAAGGAATTGAAAAAGATATTCCATGCAAATGGAAATCAAAAAAAAGCTGGAGTAGCACTATTCATATCAGATAAAACAGACTTTAAAATAAAGACTGTTACAGGAAATAAAGAAGGACACTACATAATGATCAAGGGATCAATCCATGAAGAAGATATAACAATTACAAATATATATGCACCCAACATAGGAGCACCTCAATACATAAGGCAAATGCTAACAACCATGAAAGCTGAAATCGACAGTAACACAATAATAGTAGGTGATGTTAACACCCCACTTACACCAATGGACAGATCATCCAAACAGAAAATAAATAAGGAAACACAAGCTTTAAATGACACCATAGACCAGCTAGATTTAATTCATATTTATAGAACATTCCATCTGAAAGTGGAAGAATACACTTTCTTCTCAAGTGCACATGGAAATTCTCCAGGATAGATCACATCTTGGGTCACAAATCACGCCTCGGAAAGTTTAAGAAAATTGAAATAGCATCTTTTCTGACCACAATGCTGTGAGACTGGAAATCAATTACAGGAGGAAAAAAACTGTAAAAAACACAAATACATGGAGGCTAAACAGTGCACTACTACATAACCAAGAGATCACTGAAGAAATCAAAAAAGAAATTAAAAAATACATAGAAAGAAATGACAATGAAAACATGACGACCCAAAACCTGTGGGATGCAGCAAAAGCAGTTCTAAGAGGGAAGTGTATAGCACTTCAATCTCACCTCAAGAAACAAGAAAAATCTCAAATAAACAATCTAACCCTACACCTAAAGCAACTAAGAAGAACAGAGAAAACCCAAAGTCAGTAGAAGGAAAGATATCATAAAGATCAGAGCAGAAATAAATGAAATTGAAATGAATAAAATAATAGCAAGGATCAATAAAACTAAAATCTCATTCTTTGAGAAGATAAACAAAACTGATAAACCCTTAGCCAGACTCATCAAGAAAAAAAGAGAGAGGATGCAAATCAATAAAATTAGAAATGAAAAAGGAGAAATCACAACTGACACTGCAAAATTACAAAGGATTATAAGAGACTACTACAGAAACTATATGCCGATAAAATGGACAACCACGAAGAAATGAACAAATTCTTGGAAAGGTACAATTTTCCAAGACTGAACCAGGAAGAATGAGAAAATATAAGCAGACCTATCACAAGTAATGAAATTGAAACTGTAATTAAAAATCTTCCAACACACAAAAGTCCAGGACCAGATGGCTTCACAGGTGAATTCTGTCAAATATTTAGAGAAGAGCTAACACTGATCCTTCTCAAACTTTTCCAAAAAATTGCAGGGGGAGGAACACTCCCAAATTCATTCTACAAAACCACCATCACCCTGATACCAAAACCAGAAAAAGATATCACAAAAAAATAAAATTATAGACCAACATCACTGATTAACATAGATGCAAAAATTCTGAACAAAATACTAGCAAACAGAATCCAACAACGTATTAAAAGGATCATACACCATGATTAAGTGAGATTTACCCTAGGGATGCAAGGATTCTTCAATATAAGCAAATCAATCAATGTGAAAAACCATATTAACAAATTAAGGAATAAAAACCATATGATCAGCGCAATAGATACAGAAAAAGCTTTTGACAAAATTTAATACCTACTTATGATAAAAACTCTCTAGGAATTGGGCATGGAGGGAACCTACCTCAACATAATAAAGGCCATGTATGACAAACATCATACTCAGTGGTGAAAAATTGAAAGCATTTCCATTAACTTTGGGAACAAGACAATGATGTCCACTCTCGCCACTCTTATTCAACATAGTTTTGGAAGTCCTAGCCATGGCAATCAGAGAAGAAAAAGAAAGGAATACAAATTGGAAAGGAAGAAGTAAAACTGTCACTGTTTGCAGATGACATGATACTATACATAGAAAATCCTGAAGATGCTACCAGAAAACTACTAGAGCTAATCAATGAATTTGGTAAAGTAGCAAGATACAAAATAAATGCACAGAAATCTCTTGCATTCCTATACACTAATGTTGAAAAATCTGAAAGGGAAATTAAGGAAACACTCCCATTTACCATTGCAACAAAAAGAATAAAATACCTAGGAATAAACCTACTTAAGGAGACAAAAGACCTGTATGCAGAAAACTATAAAACACTGATGAAAGAAATTAAAGACTATACAAACAGATGGAGAGATATACCATGTTTCTGCACTGGAAGAATCAACATTGTGAAAATGACTATACTACCCAAAGCAATCTACAGATTTAATGCAATCCCTCTCAAAGTTCCAATGGCATTTTTCACAGAACTAGACAAAAAATTTCACAATTTGTATGGAAACACAAAAGACCCCAAATAGCCAAAGCAATCTTGAGAAAGAAAAACAGAGCTGGAGGAATCAGGTTCCCTGACTTCAGACCATACTACAAAGGTACAGTAATCGAGACAGTATGGTACTGGCACAAAAACAGAAATACAGATCAATGGAACAGGATAGAAAGCTCAGCGATAAACCCACAAACCTATGGTCACCTAATCTATGACAAAGGAGGCAAGAATATACAATGGAGAAAAGACAGACTCTTCAATAAGTGGTGCTGGGAAAACTGGACAGCTACATGTAAAAGAATGAAATTAGAACACTTCCTAACACCATACACAAAAATAAACTCAAAATGGATTAAAGACCTAAATGTAAGGCCAGACACTATCAAACTCTTAGAGGAAAACATAAGTAGAAAGCTCTATGACATAAATCACAGCAAGATCTTTTTTGACCCACCTCCTAGAGAAAGGGAAATAAAAACAAAAATAAGCAAATGGGACCAAATGAAACTTAATAGCTTTTGCACAACAAAGGAAACCATAAACAAGATGAAAAGACAGCCCTCAGAATGGGAGAAAATATTTGCAAATGAAGCAACTGAGAAAGGATTAACCTCCAAAATACACAAGCAGCTCATGCAGTTCAATATCAAAAAAACAAATAACCCAATCCAAAAATGGGCAGAAGACCTAAATAGACATTTTTCCAAAGAAGATATACAGATTGCCAACAAAGACATGAAAGAATGCTCAACCTCACTAATCATTAGAGAAATTCAAATTAAAACCAGAATGAGGTATCACCTCACATCGTTCAGAATGGCCATAATCAAAAAATCTACAAACAATAAATGGTGGAGAGGATGTGGAGAAAAGGGAACCCTCTTGCACAGTTGTTGGGAATGTAAATTGATACAGCCACTATGGAGAACAGTATGGAGGTTTCTTATAAAACTAAAAGTAGAATTACCATATGACCCAGAAATCCCACTGCTGGGCCTATACCCTGAGAAAACCATAATTCAAAAAGAGACATGTACCACAATGTTTACTGCAGCACTATTTACAATAGCCAGGACATGGAAGCAACCTAAGTGTCCATCGACAGATGAATGGATAAAGAAGATGTGGCACATATATACAATGGAATATTACTCAGCCATAAAAAGAGATGAAATTGAGTTATTTGTAGTGAGGTGGATGGAAATAGAGTCTGTCATACAGAGTGAAGTCAGAAAGAGAAAAAGAAATACCATATGCTAACGTATATACATGGAATCTAAAAACAAAACAAATGGTACTGATGAGCCTAGTGGCAGGGCAGGAATAAAGACCTAGACATAGAGAATATACTTGAGGACACGGTTGTGGAGGGGGAAGCTGGGGTGAAGTGAGAGAGTGGCATGGACATATATACACTACCAAATGTAAAATAGATAGCTAGTGGGAAGCAGCCACATAGCACAGGGAGATCAGCTTGGTGCTTTGTGGCCACCTAGAGGGGTGGGATAGGGAGGGTGGGAGGGAGGCTCAAGAAGGAGGGGATATGGGGATATATGTATGCATATGGCTGATTCACTTTGTTGAACAACAGAAACTAACACAGTATTGTTAGCAATTATACTCCAATAAAGATCTATTTAAAAATAAATAAATAATAATTTCTAAAAAATTTCTTCAAGTACTCCTAGATTAAACAGAATCTTTTTCTTCCAAATATACTTCAACAGATACCAGTGATTTCAATGTCCTGCCTTTTCTGTAATATTAGCTATAACAGAAGGAAGTAAATCATTTGACAATATTTTTATTGCCATGCACAATTTAACTTTTGATTTTGTAATTAGATAATTTAGAACATTTAGCACTAAATGATGCTTCAGTGTTTGGAGTTTTAATTACTAATATTATTCTTTATTTTTACACGTATTTGTAAAAATACACAGTTAAATGACAAATTGCCACCAATAGCCAAAAAGCATTTTAGCCACTTCTAAGTTGCTGTGACCTTGTTTCGGTATCTTTTAAAAAGCCACCCAATAAAATGTAGGACAGCTGTGTAATATATTTCTAATCGTCATGATCAAACTTTCCATGTATAAAAAATGTAACGCTGGGATTTTCTTGATTTTTCCTATGGAGACAGCAGACTTTAATGGATATTATTTTCTAGATTGAATTCCAGAGCTCCTCTCTCTCACCAGAACTTCTTGCCCAGCAAACTCCCAAAGTCTACTAAGACTCTAATTACTGATGACAATTTCATACCCATTCATTCATCAATTATTTAATAAACACCTACTTTGTGACAGGCAGGATAAATCATATATTAAATAATGTAAAAATAAGTATCAAGTAAATCAGTACAGATAGATACTGCATTTTAAATACATTATTCAGAGTCATGCTGGGATTTACTCCACCAAATCGTGAGTAGTTCCATAAGGATAGGAACTGTATCTTTAATAACAACCCCTCTTTTTTCTGCACCTCTGACTGAACTTCCATTACTTGCTTTTGGATCACTCTAAGAATTAAGAAACTTCATATTCGAAGCCAAGTGTGCCTACATTGCTCTTTCTTACTGTCTCTTACCAAATTTCTCATTTTGGTAGAATGGGCTAATATCATTTGGGCATTAAGATGCTAAAAATAAGCCATATCGATTTTCGGTTGACTGGTTTAATGCTCTTAAAGGGGATTTTTTGAAGTTGTTTATCTGTTTCAAAATATAAATTTACTGAATTGAATGAATTTCTAATTTGTATAAGTTCAGTTATATAGAAACATTTTACATATAATACATATATTTATATTACATATACATATAACTGAAGTTTTTCACTTACCTAATATATATCTAATATAAATATTTTTCTATCTAATATATATAAATTATGTATATTATACATATAAAACTTAAGATTTTTATCATGTACTTTTTATCCAAGTCTAAAGAAAATGGGTATACAACTTGGTACTTAAAAAATTGCTATGGTTTATTACTGTCAACTTTTTCACATTAGAAACTAGCTGAGTAATAATCTTTGTCTTCAAAAGCAATTTTTGATGCAATAAAATTCTCCTTATTCAAAATAGTTTGCTTATCCTCTATCCTTGCAAGCATGTGTGGGATGCATTAGAGCAGAAATGATAGCCCGCCCTTCCTAGATTGTACATTTAGTTAGGTTGATCCTCCCTGTAAGAGGCAGAGATGTTTGCTGCCCCAGTGGTTTCAAACCCAGGGTTTCATCAATGAGCAGAGGAGTGTTATAAAGCACCTTCCCTTGGGAGCTTTTATCACAGCTCAGTGAGAATCTTCAATGAGCTATACTGCGTTTGTGCTTGGAGAAAAACAACAACAAAGTAGTGTTCATTTCTCTGGGCTGGCACCCTGATTAAACAATCCCAAACTCTGGAAGAAGTCCAAATTTAGGATTTTTTTAGTACTTTTATTCGTGGGTTTCTTCATGAAATATCAAAGCCCAGACTTTGGTCAAAACATTTCCCAGGTACCAAGTGTCGTTTGTAGTAATATTTAGTATTACGTAGTAATATTTAGAATATTTTAAAATGTTATTCCCATATTTTAAAAAATATTAGTCCATAGCAGATCCTGGTTGTAACATGATTTTCTGTTGGATTCAAATAAATACTTACATCCAAGCCCATTTTTTTTTTTTTTTTTTTTTTTTTTTTAACATCTTTATTGGGGTATAATTGCTTTACAATGGTGTGTTAGTTTCTGCTTTATAACAGAGTGAGTCAGTTATACATATATATATGTTCCCATATCTCTTCCCTCTTTGTCTCCCTCCCTCCCACCCTCCCTATCCCACCCCTCCAGACAGCCACAAAGAACCGAGCCGGTTTCCCTGTGCCATGCGGCTGCTTCCCACTGGCTATCTACCTTACGTTTGTTAGTATATATATGTCCATGTCTCTCTCTCGCCCTAACACACCTCACCCTTCCTTGAAGACTACAGTTAAAATGCTACAAGACTGCAACCTAGGAGTTAGTGGGTTTTTTTCAATGTATTTAAATCTACATCCAAATATTTGTATTCAAACACCTGAATTCCCTATATCTTTTAGATTCAAACAAAAACTGTATCAAGTCTACTCAGGTTAAGAATGAAAATACTACATGACACAACCCGAGGGGTGAGTGTTCTTATAAATACTACTCTACTTTGCTTACTTTAGCCACTAGTGAAGAAATTGACTAGATCCTTCTTACCAGGAAACAGACAATTACAGATAGTTTCTAAAATTACAGATAGTTTCAAAATTTTTTTTGGTAACTTACTTCCCTCCATTGATCGTTGCTGTCACCATCATCACCACCAAAGCATTTAATTGTACATAATGTGTATAAAGAGGACTGCATATCTATTTCTTCATCTATATGAAATTTGTGAATTAAGGATGACAATAATTTGCCAGAAAACATGTGTAGAAAAAAATACACTTATTTGTACCACCTAAACATTTCCAAAAATCATTTGAGGTGGCTAGATGAATAATATATGATAGGAAAAATATTAAACTTTAACAAAGATAGTTGCTACTTACACATCCAATATATGTCAAGAACATGTGCTTTTCTTAGTCTAATTTCTTAGATATACTCACATGTACTACTTTTCAAGATTTGTCACAGAGTAATCTTGTGCTTAACACAGAATACTCTACAGAGATGCTTCCCGCAATCTGAAACCCTCTTTCAATCCCCTACTGCACCTGATTCCCTATCCCACCATCGTAGAATTGCTGTTTAACGAACATGTTTAGATCTCTTTAATCCTGCTGAGGAGGCAGCTAAATAGTGTGGAAATTATTCTGTAGATTTAAAAGACTCTCCAGAGATTACATGTCTTTTTAATGCTACTTTCATTGCCCTTTCTGAAGCTTGTCATTAACTTTTTTTTTTTTTTTTTTTTTTTTTTTTGTTTTTTGCATTTCGCGGGCCTCTCCCTGTTGTGGCCTCTCCCGCTGTGGAGCACAGGCTCCGGACACGCAGGCTCAGCGGCCATGGCTCACGGGCCCAGCCGCTCCGCGGCATGTGGGATCCTCCCGGACCGGGGCACGAACCCGTGTCCCCTGCGTCGGCAGGTGGACTCTCAACCACTGCGCCACCAGGGAAGCCCATCATTAACTTTTTGAATCATGATTCTATTTCATAAACACTAATTCTCATTCCTTTAAATCGTTGGCAAACTGACAGGTCATACATGGGTTTTAGCCTTTCACAGAGCTCCATATTAACAGAAAACTGTGAACTCTACCCCACTCAATGAATGGAAGCAATAAACAAAGACCATCACTGAATGTCTGTATAATTTCGGCTTCTCTTATCCCATGTGGTATACTCAAAGTAGAGCATATTTGAGAAAGCAACCACAACATCATCATGACCAACAATGACCACCAACATCCCTAAAGGCATTCTTGGGTATCACAAAGGAACCTATCTTTTTATATTTCAGAAATACATTGTAAATATTACTGGAGCAGTACCAGTACCTGAAAACTGATTCTGTAGTGTATTCTGAAAACTGGGCAGACTAAGATGCCTATAAAGCATCTTACAATAGAATTCCATGAGGTTGGGTACCATTTGCCCATCAATAAAGTTCTTGGCACTGCAGCTAGTGGAAGATCACTGAGATCAGTAAATACACAGAACATGCTGTAAACCAAAAAGAATTAAATGTCTTAAATTTATTAATTAAATTTTACTAAAAGAAAATTTTCTAGTAAAATTCATTTTACTTACTTTAGTGGAACAAAAATAATTTGAATATTCAAATTTGTGATCACCAACCCCAAAACTAGTTCTGATTTTCTTTTCTTTTTTTTTTTTTTTGATGTAGAGATTTAAAATGTGACATCTGTATTTGGCTAATGTTGTTACCTTTGTTAGAGGTTTTAGCCCTGTGATGAAGGCATCGAATTTTCTTAAATTTTCTTAAAATTTTCTCATTCTGGGCTGTAAAAAACAGCTACTTATTTGCCCTAGATACATCCTTAATACACTGATGCAGTTTTGCCAGCAAGTTATGTCTTATTCACACCAATGGAAAAATTATCTTGGCAAGTGACCTTGTGAGGAAACTATTTGCAAGAAGGCAAAATAGCTACCACCTCAGGGAGAACGACTACTTTCACTAGTAAGTAATTATGCAGAATTTGAATTGCCATTCTCTTTTTGAAGTACACATCACACCAATTTACTAACCTCCCTTGTATCACTACACACACAGACCTACTAGAGCATGGACTTGAGGATATGGGGAGGGGGAAGGGTAAGCTGTGACAAAGTGAGAGAGTGGCATGGACATATATACACTACCAAATGTAAAATAGATAGCTAGTGGGAAGCAGCCACATAGCACAGGGAGATCCGCTTGGTGCTTTGTGACCACCTAGAAGGGTGGGATAGGGAGGGTGGGAGGGAGACGCAAGACAGAGGAGATATGGGGATATATGTATATGTATAGCTGATTCACTTTGTTATAAAGCAGAAACTAACACACCATTGTAAAGCAATTATACTCCAATAACGATGTTAAAAAAAAAGTTATAACATCATTTTTTCCCCTACAACTGTAAAATCAAAAGCAACACAAACTACAAAGAGAACGCTCCTAAATATTTTCTTTCCCTCTTGCTTCAGGCAGCTATCTGACAGAAAATGTATGGAGACGAGAAAGAAGAAAGATCAAAACAGAAATAAGGGGTCTTCCCTGGTGGCGTAGTGGTTGAAAGTGCGCCTGCCGATGCAGGGGACGCAGGTTCGTGCCCCGGTCCGGGAAGATCCCACATGCCGCGGAGAGAGAGGCTGGGCCAGTGAGCCGTGGCCGCTGAGCCTGCGCGTCCGGAGCCTGTGCTCCGCAGCGGGAGAGGCCACAACAGTGAGAGGCCCGCGTACCGCGAAAAAAAAAAAAACGAAATAAGGAGGAGGAAAAGTAAGATGAGTAGAAGGTGGAGGCTGCCCATGAGAGGAGGAGCGTGCTAAGAGGGAACAGAAGAAAACACTAGAGACAAACTGGTTACTGTTGAGAGACAGAGTATGGTTAGACACAGGGTGAGATAGCGTGGAGGAGTGAAAACCATCTGAGATGTAAGGTACTGGTACCATTTCATCAACTTACCTCTAAGGCCAGACGACATCATTACCCAGCAAGGACTTGCCACCTCTCACACACAGAAGCAAATACTTTGGCACTGGCTTTTGAGAAAATAGAGCGCTTTCTTCTGAGGTCCACCAGCAAGGAGACAGGAAACAGGGCTCAAATCTGTCTTCCTGCTCTAGGCTTCAGGGTAAAATTCAAGGGAGTTGGGAAATTTCAAACTTGGAAGCTGACTGGCTAGTCACAAAGCAGTCCATATAAACTACTCGTGCTGCTGGAAGCCAGATTTTCCTTACTGAAGGAATTTTTGATTGCTAAAGGGCTCTGGTGGCAACACTTCTATTCTTTGAGTTCCACAGACTGAAGATCCTTGACTCTGGGGTTATCCAGGAGACATGGGTTCTCATCTTGCACAAGCCCAGTGCTGTCTGTGTAAAATAACTCAAGGTTTGATTAATCAGCCTATTCAAGGAGGCAAAACCAGTTTAAGCTGATCAGTGCTTTACCAGCTGTTTCAGTTTGATTAATCAACAACCTGTTTAAGAAGACAAACTGGTTTAAGCTGGTCACTGTTTTACGCAGTGTTTCAAAGTGTTTTCTCCAGCAGAGAAAGTCTACAATGCCTATTGTTACTGTCTCTCCTCACTCCAGCTGCCTTTTTGAAAACCTGTAACTTTGTCTTGAAAAACTTTTGACGTTGTCCTTTGGGCTGTGTGGAATACTATTCTCTGAGTAATGTAACACTAGCTTCGCAAATTGGAAGCAAAGGGGAAAGTATTACTCCCTCATTCCAAAAATTCTTTATGATTGTTTTCTCATATTTTCCCTCTTGGTTCTTGAAACTTGGTAATGTGTCTAAGAAGAGAAAAAGTTAGCATTCCCACAAATTTTCTTTTACTGGAATTTTAAGATTATTTCCTGGTATAACATGATTATTAGTGTGTTTATTCAGCATTCTCCTTGAAGTCCTATGAGGCAGGTCGGCACATTAAAACAAACGGCATGAATGGGTAACGTGGGCACATTTTCAACAAATGAAGCTTATGCTCCAGTAATGCTAAGAATTGCCAAGCATCTAAACTGGCATTGCTGGTGAATAAATGTAGGAAGTTAGCAAATATAAACTTTCTATATGTTTTCTGTGATCTAAAAGCAAAGAAAATGCTATCGAATTTTTTAAAATTTAGAGTTAGTGGCTTTAAAATGAATCTGCATTTAATTCAGATTGCTTTTAATATAAAGTATAATATGTTCTGTATAAATATTGATTATAGGGCTTCCCTGGTTGTGCAGTGGTTGAGAGTCTGCCTGCCAATGCAGGGGACACGGGTTCATGCCCCAGTCCGGGAAGATCCCACATGCCGCGGAGCGGCTGGGCCCGTGAGCCATGGCCGCTGAGCCTGCGTGTCCGGAGCCTGGGCTCCGCAACAGGAGAGGCCACAGCAGTGAGAGGCCTGCGTGCCGCAAAAAAAAAAAAAATATATATATATATAGAGAGAGAGAGATCATAAAATGATGTCATAATATGCATCTCTCTCTCCCCCAAGTTTCTCTCATTTTTCTTAAAAGATAAAAGAAATTTCCACCTAAAGTAACATTTCATTGATTTCAGCCTGCATGTCTTTTGGAAAAGGAAAGAATTTGATAATCAAATGCATTATATAAATAATTAACTGCAGGGGTGGAGTTTGGGAGAGGAAGTTCTTTATAAAATCTCAAAACAGGTATCAGAGGCACATAATTCTGATTTTCCCTCCCTGAAATATAACATCATCCAGGATTAAAATGACAATTTTTTCAGAATAAATGGAAAGACATTCTGGAAGGTATATTATTTTATTTCCCAACCCTTTTGTTGGAAAAGGCAAAGAAACAAGGGCGACTCTATTCTTTTTTTTGCCCACTTTAAATCTTAACTTTGACCTCTAGATTCACCCTTCCTGTGTTTCTCGGCAACTCCCCACATTTCCTCAGGAGCCTCTCAAACTGCTGTCATTTACCCAGCAACCAAGACGGTTCCAGGTGCAGACGAATGGCCTTTGCAAGACCTGAGAACCAGCCAAGACCTAATTGCCTCTCCCCAGGTCCCATTGGCAGGAGCTTTCATTCATTTCTCCCGCTACAACCACTCGTTTTCTAGGAGAGCAAGCCTCCCGGCAGGATATCACCTTCTCGTTACGCAACAGCTTGGCGAGCTGCAGGAACGTCTGAGCCTTAGTCTGAGAATGTCTGGCCTTGCGAGTGAAAGGAAGAGCTTTGGTCCTGAACTTTCACGATTCTGCTTCTCCTTTGGCAGGTCCCTTCTGTTTCCCTTTCCTTTTGCCTTTGCCCCCCTCGCCTCTTCCTCTCCACTTCTTTCTATTCTTCCTCTTCTTTTGGTTTTCTAACTGCCTGTGTTTTCTCTATTTACCCCCTGTTGGCCTCTTCTTTCACGTTCATGATCTCTTTGGCTCTCTCCTTTGTCCTGCTTTTTCCTCCCCACTCTCCATTTCTTACACACATTTCCGTAAACCATCATTTAAAGAATGTACAGATTATAAAGTCCTCCTGTCCTTTTTTCCCCTATTTTATTTTTTGCCCCACATTTTCTAAGGTCCAAGAATAATTCAAAACAAAACACTCTCCAGGAAATTCTATATTTTCAGTGAAATTTATTTTATTGTGTAATAGACCTGAGGGAAGCCTAATTGTATTTTCTTTTTTGCAAGTATTACTACTAATGTGTTGTTCAATAGGATTCTGTAACTGTCTAAATTAATTAAACTGCCATCTGGGTAGTATATTTCAAAGAAATAATTTAACATGGTTATTTACAAATTGCATCCGGTTTAAGCATAAATTTTACTTATTTAGGTGAAATATTTATCTTATGCAGATAAATACTCTACTTATTTAGGTGAACTATTTGTCATGTGAAAAAATATATATATATGGAATGAATGACCACAAAAGAAAGGACTGTATATGGCCACCTTTATAATCAAGTAATATGAAAATAATACACAACTAAATAACATGATTTGTAATAGATGAGGGCAATCCTTGGGGTAAATTAGCCACTGAACAAAAAATGTCCCAGTCAAAAGATTTTCTTCCTAAGTATCAGAAGCCTTTTGAATGTACAGAGCTCACATTATTGAAAATCAGTACAGTTCAATCGATGAAGATTAAGCATGATGAATGCTTGATTGTCTCAGAGGAAATCACAAGTGCTGACAGAACATCTGTTACAGCCTTCCTGTTATTTTATTGCAAATTTACAACCTATTGCAACTAAAATAACATGATTAAAATTATAGACATTTTGAATAAAGGATAATTTATAGACCTCTCTAAATAATCAAACATATTGCTCAAATGACCAAAATTTTAAAAAAGAAAAGATTTCTGAAACCCTATACGTGTTGCTTCTCATTACAAAGAAACACTGGTATTTGGTATCTACATTCAGGCATAGCTACTATAGGGGAAAAAAAAAAAAAAAGAAAGAAAAGAAATCCCAGAATCAGAAATCTTCAATGTTCACTTATTTGTTATATTTATTAAAGTTATGTCACAGACAGTTAATCTTGGTTCTTCCTGTTTGCAACACCCACAAGGACTAACCCAACGGTCAACATACAGTAGACATTTATTTAGTATTTGTTTACTGAACACTTGACTTGAATAAAAATGTCTGAGTAAAGTGTTCATAAGGTCATGTTTTAGGTAAATACAAATGTTTCATGTTGCCAAAGAAAGTAACTAAAATTACTTCAAACAGAAAGATGCCATAAAGATTTGCAGAATTTATACATGCAGGTGTGTGAAATAGTAAGTGTAATATTTAATGTTTATAAAAACAATCTCGCTTATATAACTGGAGTTCCCTGTAACCTGTCTGTTCTGTGTAACAATTAAACCTATGGAACTGGGTCGACTCCCAATAAAAGGCTATAAAAACCATTTGTAAACCACAGCTTGACTATTTTCATATTGCTAACTAAAAGTTCCAATTTCATTATTTATTTACCTTAAATCAAATTTTCAGACTAGAATTAATTATAGATTTAGGAGCCAAGATAGTCAGGAGTTTCTTTAACAAGGCCTGAAATCAGTTGTCAGTTGGTCAAACCCAGAGGTCACACCTATTTTATGGGAGAGGCAGTCTACTAGGGGGACCAATCTTATGGGCATGGATTACTGAGTTCAAACTCCAGTTATGAGCACTGGACTCTTTTGTGCCTCATTTTCTTTATCTGTAAATAGACATAAAAATAGTTCCTACTTATTATTAAGATTTGTATACAGATTAAATATGATGGTTCATGTAAAACCTTAAATGCAATGAGTAACACCTAGTAAGTACTCAATAAATGATGGGCTTAGCACTGTGATGCTGGAAAGAAGACGGTGAAGGGTGAAGGGGAAGGCACAGAAAAGGGGAGGAGACAAATAGCAAGCTTGCAACTACTGTTGGATTCAACTTTTAACAAAGAAATAAAAAGCAATTATTAGTACAGTAAGAAAGCTTATGAAAACGGATAAGACAAAATATACCGTGTTACCAGAAGAAACTTGCATAGTCATCATGTAACAGAGTGAAAAACTGAAAGAAAAATAAGTACAAAGAAACCCTTGCACACTGGATAGGTACTTCTGAAATGAAATGTATCCTTAGCCTGTGGTAATACATCAGTGTTTGGGGGAAACATAGAAAATGAGGGCATATGAAGAAGAAAATGCAACAGGAAATTATTTGTTGAACTTCAAACGCTATATTAATTCTTCACGTTTCTTTAGGTCATAGTGACACAAACCTCACAGAGGAGTAAAAAAAGTTTTATCTACAAAAGGATATGAAAAAAAAACATTGCCGTAATGAAAAGGGATTTCTCATATAGGTAAATTTTTAACAATTGAGATATAATTGACATATAACATTATATTAGTTTCAGAAGTATAAATAAGTTGCTAAATAAAGTTTTAGCCTGATTATTTGTTTTGTTTTTTTTTTTTTGTGGCTGTGCTGGGTCTTCGTTGCTGCGCACGGGCTTTCTCTAGTTGGTGGTGAGCGGGGCTACTCTTCCTTGTGGTGCAAGGGCTTCTCATTGTGGTGGCTTCTCTTGATGCAGAGCACGGGCTCTAGGCGCACGGGCTTCGGTAGTTGTGGTGCGTGCAGGCTCAGTAGTTGTGGCTCGCAGGCTCTAGAGCGCAGGCTCAGTAGTTGTGGCACACGGGCTTCGTTGCTCTGCGGCATGTGGGATCTTCTCGGACCAGGGCTTGAACCCGTGCTCCCTGCATTGGCAGGCAGATTCTTAACCACTGCGCCACCAGGGAAGCCCTATTTGGCTTTTTAAAATCAGTTTTACCATAGTATTTATATCTTCTTTAGGTATTATATTAACCATAGTGTCAACATAACAGATTACATAGAACGTATAGAAGTTAAAGCTATTGAACTTCACAAACTGTTCTAATATATCAAAATTGCATGAAAATTAAGAATATCATTTTATATTGAATTGTTTGGTTCAGTAGTGGTAAAATGCTTCCCTAAAATTTCTTGATTTATCTAAAGTAAGAATTTTTAAAAGTTGGATTAAAAATATTTTCCCCCGCTCTAGCACACTAGAAAAGACCCGAACGAAAAAGCAGAGCAGGAGCAATTAAATAAAAGATTTTTAAGGAGGTAGAATGCATAATATTCACAAGTAAGATTGCTTAGCTCAAAACCTGACTCTGACACTTACTGGCTGTGTGACCTTAGGTTAGTTACTTAATCTCTCTGAGCCTCAGTTTCATCTTCTGTAAAATGAGTGGTAATAATATTTACCTCATAGGGTTGGTGCAGGGATTAAATTAGTAGACATACAGCATTTAGAATATTAGCTGGCACATAATCAGTACTCTTGAAATATCCACTATTAGCGTTTCTGGAATTTCACTTAAAGGTGATGGCAAAAAATAAATGAAATAATCTTAAAGTTAAAAAAATGATAAAAACTTTTTGGACATCAGTACAGTGTTGCTCAGAGTTGTACACTCCAATTTATTATCTAGCAAAATATTTGTTTCTAATCTCAGAGATTTCACTTTAAACAAAGATTTTGAGATTCCCAGAAAATCTCACTTGAAACAAATACAAGGAAAAAAACTACAGGAAATATTTTATTAAGAATATCTTGAGTAAGCTAATGTAGAACAGAAACATTCAGATAGTACTAAAATGATTTCCACTTATCTCTGTTGCCCACCTGAAGCTTTTCCAGCATCTAGTCTATGGTACAGGTAAGTCACAGATTTCAAACTTAATCTACTTGGATTCCTGCATGCTTGATTTAATTATGTTTCACTCAAACAGAAGGTCAGAAAATATCTAATTAGCTATTTTACAAAGTGGTTAAATCCACTGTGATGTTGTGATGTAACAGAAATAGATATTTGGTTTTTATCCACAGTTCCTGGCATAGAGCTTCTAAAACCCTCATAATTTCTTGAATGATAAGGCTGAGTAGATTGTCTTTTGTAATTCATAATAAGTCCCTTTCAAGTATACCTGAGTATATGTTAATGACATGACTGGTGGCTGGAACCCCTAGATAGCTTTCGGATAAAGTTCTGGTTGCCAGAGGGACCAACCATATGATTAGAGGCCTGAACCTTTCAGTCCCATTCACTGGACCTCCAGGGATGGGAGAGGGGCTGGGGACTGATCTAATCACCATAAGCCAGTGATTTAATTGATCATGCCTAGATAACAGAACCTCCATAAAAACCTTGAACAAGGGGATTCGGACAGCTTCTGGGTTGATTAATGCATTCTTGAGTGCCAGGAGGATGGTGTACCCCAAACTTCATAGAAACAGAAGCTCCTGCACTTGGAACCCTTCCAGTGCCTCTTCATCTGGCTATTCATTTGTGTCCTTTACAGTATCCTTTACAATAAACTGGTAATAATAAGTAGAGTTTTTTCCTGAATTCTGTGAGCCATTATAGTAAATTATTAAAACTGAGGAGGTGGTTGTGGAAACCCCCAGTTTGTAGCCAAGTCAGACAAGAGTGTGGGTGACCTGGGGACCTACTACTTGTGATTGGCATCTAAAGGTGGAGGGCAGTCATGTGGGACTGATCCCTTAAGCTGTGGGTCTGGGTAGATAGTGGCAAAATTGGTGTAGGAACTGAGCTGGTGTCCATAGAGAACTGGAGAATTGCTTGGTGTGGAAAATCCACACATTTGGTGCCAGAAATGTTCCATGGAGGTAAAAACAGATCATAGTACTAGACCACTGTAAAGAACAAAGGAGGGCTTCCCTGGTGGTGCAGTGGTTAAGAATCCACCTGCCAATGCAAGAGCACAGGTTCAATCCCTGGTCCGGGAAGATGCCACATGCCACAGAACAACTAAGTCTGTGTGCCACAACTACTGAAACCCCGCGAGCCTAGAGCCTGTGCTCCGCAACAGGAGAAGGCACCGCAATGAGAAGCCCATGGGCACCGCAACAAAGAGCAGCCCCTGCTCACCAAAACTAGAGAAAGCCCACGTGCAGCAATGAAGACCCAATGCGGCAAAAAATAAATAAATAAATAAATAAATAAATAAATTTATTTATTTAGAAAAAAAGAACAAAGGAATACTGATGAAAGAATGAGCATATTAAAACAATCGAACACACCTTGACAATGAATGCAGTTAGGTAGAGTAAAATGGGAATAGAACTAGGTTGAGACTGACTGTTGTCTAGTGACTGATTCAGATTAGTGATTTGGCAAAGAGAGAAAAGAGCAGTAAGGTGAGAATGGACAACACAGTCACAGAAGATATGGTTTCTTTTGTCACATACATATACATCGGAAAAGTTGAAATGCTGAAAAAAAAACACTGGGAGAAAATAATTTTGCACTCTAGATTTCCCATCCATTTTTGAAATGCACATGTATCATTAACCCCTAGGAAATCAGTCATTCTGTGTTTGGGGGAAAAGCTGGGTACTTAAAATGAGAGCATAGACCAAAGAAGATGTAATAGATTACTTTCTGAAATTCAGAATTCTCTTATCTTTATGCTGTTGTATAAAGCAAGTAAATACCTTGTTCCATTTAGAGTTGAAAGTAATAACATCAACATGAACTATAACATGTGTTTATAGATTTAAAATATCTTTATTCACAAAGCACCGAGCTGATCTCCCTGTGCTATGCGGCTGCTTCCCATTAGCTATCGGTTTTACATTTGGTAGTGTATATAGGTACATGCCACTCTCTCACTTTGTCCCAGCTTACCCTCCCTGCTCCTCGTGTCCTCGAGTCCATTCTCTAGTAGGTCTGCATTTTTATTCCCATCCTGCCAATTATACTCCAATAAAGATGTTAAAAAAAGAGATTATAAACACAGGGAAAAAAATAATAAACTATCTTTGTTATATAGCTCAGATTTGGAGAAAAATCAATTTTTTGTTTCATTATATGGTATTTGTTCCCTTTACTATATCAAAACGTTGGGGAAAAATTCAACTTAACATCAAATATGGGAGAGAAGGATCAAATAACTTGCTAGGTGTAGCAATATGACTCTCAGGCCAGGAACGCAGGGTCAAATCCATTTCCCTTTCTCCTAGAACTGGTTCTGCCCAAGCTAAACCTAACTTCTGAACTCTTGATCCTGTACAAGGTACACAACACTCTGGGAAATGTAATTCAGACCCTCTTCTCAATCCCCATGCCCCCATCTCCTACCCTATCATGCCTGCTTCTCTTTTGGAGAGCAGTTGCCCAAGCAGGGTCCTTTCTAAATCATTGGGAATAAAAATTTTTTCAGTTAATTTGGTCTCATTATTTGATTTGTCATGAATTAAGAGACAATACAAAGAGAAGATGCACAATCAGAGGGTGTCAAGCTTTTTGAAATTATCCCCCAAAATCCATTTATACATTATACTAAGCTACCATAGCTCTTAAGCCATACAATGGACTGCACAGTTAGTTCTTTGAAAGAAAAGAAAAATAATGCACCAGCATATATTTGCTTTTCCATTGAGGATAACATAACTGCTTCATACAAAAAAAAAAAAATCACTAAAAAGAAGGAGTTCTCTTGTTGATTTTTAAAATTTATTAAATTAGTTTTACAGTTAAAAATCCTCAAAATATTGAAAAACTGAAGGAGAATAAGATGATAACTGTCCCATTATATTTCATAGTCTTTGACCTTCCAGAAACCCTGATGCTATAAGATGTAAGCTTTCCACTTATCTGCGATTTCTTTTCTCTGGGAGGAAACAAATCAGTAATTACGTGCACAAGTTAGATCCAGTTACAATAACAGTAGAAATTGCAAGAGAAGAGTATGTCATGGAGGGTGGCCTGGGGATTATCCTCCCTCTGGATACTTATTGGACAGGGGGTTAACCACATAATGAGAAGCCCATTCTGTTTTAAGCCACATAGATTGTTCCCAATATTGAGGTAAAATACATTTCCCTGTCATTTTCACAAGTTAGTTTAGTTCTGCCATGCAGAGTCATATAGAAAATAATTTCTACATTCTTGCTATGGCTTGTTAATATCTCTTTTAGAATGTCATACCCAGAAGGGAATGCTGTGCTTCAAGGACCAGTTCACCACGCGGTAGGATGCTTAGAAGCTATGCCTAACAGGAATCATCAGGGGTGTGGCAGGTTTTTGACACTGAGATTGCTAATGTCCGCCGCTTAGCACTTCCAGTTTCCCTGGGAGTGTCACTCAAGGATCATTTGACATAGGACAGTAGGCATCTTGTTCCACTATTGTAGCAGCTGAGACCTAAAAGGAGTCTAGAGCCATTTCACATTAAGATATTCTATAAAAGAAAATGGAACACTAAACTTAATCATGTAAAACTCTTAGCAACTGTAATCAAACTCTATTAATTATGTGGTTATAAACATAATTAATATGTAGTCATAAACATAATTAATATAAAATGTATTGTTATGGGCTGAATCGAGTCCCCCTCAAAATTCATATGTTGAAATCATGATCCTCAGCACCTCAGAATGTAATTGTATTTGGAGATAAGGTCTTTAAGAAGTGATTAAGTTAAGATGAGGTCTTGAGAGTGGGTCTTAATCCACTGACTGGTGTCCTCATAATAAGAGAAGCGCCTGTACTGAGGAAAGACCATGTGAGGACACAGCAAGAAGAGGCCATGTGCAAACCTATGGGAGAGGCCTCAGAAGGAACCGAACCTGTGAACATCTTGATCTTAGACTTCATGCCTCCAGATGAAATAAATTTCCGTTGCTTAAGCCACTTAGTCTGTGGAATTTTGTTATGGCAGCCCTAGGAAACTAATACGTGTATATTATATATAATTATGTATATAATTATTATACAACCATATACATGTATTTTTGATTATATACATTAATAAATACATTAATATATAACAATTAACATACATTGATACATAACATTAATATTTATATATTTAGTTATATATAATTAAAAGAGTTTGATAACATTAAATCTATGTCTGTATCATCTATATCTTATCTATAAATGTTCCAGTGGGGTGAATTCCCTTAGAAGAAACAATATTAAGGTCAGTATAACTTATTTATGTCAGTAATAAATTTTTATAAGTTTTCATCTATCCTGGAAAACACTAACTGTGAATTGAAAGAACAATAGAATGCAGAGATCATTCCTTATAGACAGCTTGTAGGGGACATATAATTTACTTTGCTACCAAGGAATTTGCCTTTTCTAGCCAAGAGCATTTTCAAGAGTGCTGACAACACACTTACACAATTGCCTCCAACCTAACAAACTTAATGAGAAATTTCTATCTGTGTTTTGATCTTCCCACAGCATGGTGGCTGCCTCTCTCAGAAGAATGTACCAATCATTTATTTGCTCACGTATGCTGATAACAGCACGCTGTCAACCTCCACATCGTTGGACAGGTCTATGGTGTTTGAATCCTTAATCATGGGTCCTCACATTCTTATAGAGCATACGTTTTTCCTTAAATAAAGCTTATTCTTTGCTCATGCAGTACATACGGTACCTTATTGTTAATATTGCCAAGCATTTTCCCATTCGTTTTAAAGATAGCGTTAAAACCCATGGGATTTAATTCTTGAGAAAAAGTGACTCCAGAATTGTCGGATCTAATTTATATTTTCCTCCCAAGACTATCATTCTGAAGTATAGTTTCAGCTGACATTATTACGCTGATAATATGTGAGTTTATTTTTCATCTCTCAAAGAGCAATTGAAAAATTGATTAAGTACCTGAGTGTCATTTGTAAAGTAAAATTGTGAGAATCATTCCATTACCCGAATGGTGCTTTATAATTCTCACTTTCATAGGAATTGTATTTACTCCATAGTTAGAGGGATATTTTGATTCATATATTTTAGTGACAGCAGGAAACTTCACTGGATTCTACTACAGTGCAGTTTTCAAATATTTCGGTATCCTACTTCTTTAAAATCTTACATAAGTGATATCTTAAAATGACATTATAAGGCATCTTATATACAATAACCATTTAAAACTCAAAATTAGCCTACCAGTAAGATATTATTATCCCGATTTTACATAAGCAGTTACTGAGAGACTCAGAAATGTTCGACTATTCACTAACCTGAACCGGATGTCAGAAGAAAGATATGAACCATGTCTGACTCCAAAATCCACTCTCTTGCCTACTATGCTGCACGAATACATAACTCTCACTAAAATAATTGTGAATCAGTTCTATGTGGGTTCTGCATTGTAAGATTTTTATTTTAAGGTTGATGTTATTTAATAAACCAGGGTGTTCAAAACCCTTATTTAAAATTATACAACTGACTGATCAGGTGATTAAAATCAAGCATGAGAAATGGTTGGATAAGCCTGATCACAACAGAAAAAAATATGATATTTTGTTATTAAAATTAATGATTGGAGGGCGTTTCCAAGACAGCAGAGCAGAAAGATGCTGAGTTCACCTCCTCTCACAAGCACACCAAAATGATGACTATTTACAGAAAATCTATCAGCGAAAAAGACAAGAACGTACCAGAAAAGATCTTCTCCTGCTAAGGGTATAAAGAAGGGACCACAAGGGGATGAGGAGAGGCTGAGTCACGGTATCGTCAGGACCCACACCCCCGGGTGGGTGACCCACAAATGGGAGAATCATTACAGTTGCAGAGGTTCTCCTCGAGCAGCAAGGTGTTTGAGCCCCATATCAGGCTCCCCAGTGAGGGAGTTCTGCCCCAGGAAGATAGGCCCCGCCCAGTGTTGGGCTTTGAAGGCCACCTGGCTTATTTGCGGGAGACATAGAGGGCTGTGGGTAACAGAGACTCCACTCTTAAAGAGCATCACAAAATCTCACGTGCTCCAGGACCCTGGGCAGCAGAGATCATTTTTTTTTTTTTTTTTTTT
>NW_006775603.1:1044676-1070312 GCF_000442215.2 Lipotes vexillifer
TTCTTGCGGTACGCGGGCCTCTCACTGCTGTGGCCTCTTCCGTTGCGGAGCACAGGCTCCGGATGCGCAGGCCCAGCGGCCATGGCTCACGGGCCCAGTCGCTCCGCAGCACGTGGGATCTTCCCGGACCGGGGCACGAACCCATGTCCCCTGCATCGGCAGGCGGACTCTCAACCACTGCGCCACCAGGGAAGCCCTAGCAGAGGTCATTTGATAGGAGCCTGGGTCAGGCCGACCTGCTGATCTTGGAGAGTCTCCCAGGGAGGCAGGAAGGGAGCAGAGCTCACCCTTGGGATGTAGACCCTGGCGGCAGCCGCTTGGGGAGCCCTTTCGACCACAGTACTGGTGTTGGCGAGCGATGGTTTGGAATCCTCCCTCCAGCTTATTAGCCTCAGGCCAAGCAACTAACTGAGCAGGGCCACAGCCCCACGCAATAGCACACAGGCTTCTCAGAAACCCCCTGAGCCCACAGCCTGCCCAGGACGCCATGCTGCCTACCAGAGGGTGCAGCCTGGGACCCAGCTCTGCCCGCCAGCGGGCAGGCACCAGCTCCAGAATCCCCAGGGGCCTGTTGCCACTAGCAAGCCTGCTCTAGACTTTGGGACCAGACACACCAACCAGAGGGCAGATGCCAGCCCCAGGACAACCACAGCTCCACAGCCTGTGGTGGCCGGACCCCGCCTACCCACCAGCAGGCCAGCACCAGCCTTTGGACCGGATAAGCCCCGGTCCCACCCACCAAAGGTCCACACAAGCTTCAGGACACCCCAGATCCAGCAGCAAGCTGTGGCAGGAACTGGCTGTACCAACCAGTGGTCCGACACCAGGTTTGGGAACCCTGGATCCTGCAACCAGACCCCAGGATGCAGCTCTGCCCGCCAGTGAGCAGCATTAGCTCTGGGGCCCCCTGGGCTTTACAGCCCGCCACCTAGTGACCCGGACCCTACAACCAGGCAGGGTCTGGGACGGCGGCCAGCCACACCTGCTAGACCACCCACAGTAGTCAGCCCACCAGAACAGAAGGACCTAGGCAGCCCACATTCTTGCGAACAAAATCATAAAACGAGAATCAGAACATGGTGTTTGTTAGGCTCAGCTTTCAGACAAGGTATGGTGGGGCTGAACACGTTAAGAAATGGAAAAGTTTCTTCAACAGATGGTGGCGCAGTGGTTGAGAGTCCGCCTGCCGATGCAGGGGACACGGGTTCGTGCCCCGGTCCGGGAAGATCCCACATGCCGTGGAGCGGCTGGGCCCGTGAGCCATGGCTGCTGAGCCGGCGCGTCCGGAGCCTGTGCTCCGCAGCGGGAGAGGCCACAACAGTGAGAGGCCCGCGTACCGAAAAAATTAAATAAATAAATAAATAAACAACAGATATTTACAAATGAGGTTTCCAAATAGCATTCGAACTGACCCAATTATTTTGAAGATATGCTGATATTATCTCTTCATCCCTCCCTGTGGCAATTTTGAGTGACTGTCAAATAAGCAATTTGAATTTGAGTATTTTCCTCTTGTACTATGCGGTTTTTTCACCTAATAGAAATGATGTGACACTTGGAAAAGTCTGCAGTGATAACTGACAACAGCAGTTTTACCATTTCAGCACCGTCTGTGGTATGATTTAATCATCCAAGACATTGTTTTTAACTTTTTTTTCTCCCTTTGGCTAGCAAACCTTATGTGTGGAACAAATATACAAATAAAATGGGAAAGTGTACTGCAGTGATTGTAAAAAAAATGGTTTGGAAGCATGAAAACCCTGCTAAACGTCCCTGCTCCTTCAACAGGAGGGATCTTGGCCACACAAGGCTTATTTCTATCTCTCCTGGTGTGAGGGGAAATAATGTTTCATTATCTGAATGATTAATATATTGACACACTGATCAACACCACTGTTTTCAAACATTGTTTCTTTAAAAGAAGAAAATTTTTTCATTCAAAAAAGAAAAGTTGGAACAAGTCTAACCAAAAAAAAAAAAAGAGAGAGAGAGAATAAAATTTTCCAGAACCCTCAGGAACATTGCCCACACATCCCAGTTAAGAAACACTAATTGGAGTCACTACATCCTTAATCTAACAAAACATTTTAAAGTATGAATTAGCACTATAAATGAGAAGTTTCATCTGTACAACTGTTAAAAATAATTTTTCGGTTTATCATCCAAATAAAACCACAAATTCATGATTTCTTTTCGAATCTTTGATCTCCAGTCTCTGTAATTCATGAATCTCTAGTTTGCCTATACAAAACCAGAAAAAAAAAAGTGTCCTTCTGCTTCTAATTCAATGTGAGGTTTCTGCAGCAAGGGGCTGGCATCTGGCTTCAGTCCTGTTATTAGGTAAGTCTGTGTAGGTCACTTCAACTCTGCATCTTTTCCCTCATGAACAAGGAGAGTTACATTCAATATTCTCTGAGGACTTGTGGTCGGCCAAGTGATGCCCCTCTCCCCTGAACATAAACCCTGGACCGTGTAAAAGTTAGCTAATATGGCAGATGTGCTTAAGGTAATGATCCTGAGATTGGGAGATTATCTCAGATTATCTGGTGAGCCCCAAATGTAATCACAGCATCTTTATAAGAAGGAGGCAGAGGGATAGTTGGTACAGAAGAGGACGAGGCAATGTGATCATGGAGTGATACAGCCACAAGCCAAGGAATGCTCGGGTCACAAAAAGCTGGAAGAAGGGAGGAACAGATCCTTCCCTAAAGCCTCTGGAGGGAGCATGTGTCAGCAGGTGTCTGCTGACACCTTATTTTGGCCCAAGAAACTGATTAGAGTCCTGATCTCCAGAACTGTGACAATAAATTTCTGTTGTTTAAAGCAACCATGGGTTTTTTGGGGGTTTTGCGCAGGCTCAGTGGCCATGGCTCACGGGCCCAGCCGCTCCACAGCATGTGGGATCTTCCCGGACCGGGGCACGAACCCACGTCCCCTGCATCAGCAGGTGGACTCTCAACCACTGCGCCACCAGGGAAGCCCTGCAACCATGTTTTTGATAATTTGTTACAGCAGCCCTATGAAACTAATACAGGATCTTTCCAGTTTTAAAATCGTACGATTAACAAAAACATATTGAAGATGTGAGAGTCAATAGGCATTCAAAATAACTTGCTTTTACTAACTAAAATTCTAAAGTACTACTTGGGTGTTAAGAGCTCTGGGCTTCTTTTTTTTTTTTTTTTTTTTTTTTTTGCGTTACGCGGGCCTCTCACTTTGTGGCCTCTCCCGTTGCGGAGCACAGGCTCCGGACGCGCAGGCCCAGCGGCCACGGCCCACGGGCCCAGCCGCTCCGCGGCATGTGGGATCTTCCCGGACCGGGGCACGAACCCGCGTCTCCCGCATCGGCAGGCGGACTCTCAATCTCTGCGCCACCAGGGAAGCCCTGGGCTTCTTGATGTCTATGAATCTGGTGGAGAGACTGGCTCTGATTTTTTTTTTTTTTTTTTTTTTTACACTTATTTGAATGCTTTTTACTTGAAAAATAAAAGTAGCCATTTGTTACTAGTCTGGAGCTGATCTAATGTCTAACTTACGAGGCTTACACTACAATCTCCTGTGATATAGGATTTTCCTGACCTTTGTTATTTCCTATCCTGCAACTCATTCTGTGGCCTACTCAACATTTCCCATTTACTGAGGGACCAGTCAGTTGTTTGGATATTCAATTCATTCAACAAATATTTCTTAGGAAATAACGCTTTCTGTTTTCTACTGTTTTTAATTCTTCACCCAGCTCTCACTCTTCAACAGCTCTGACTGCTGCCTCCACCATTCTGGTAAAGCTATTTTTTTTCAAGGTCACTAATATCCTCCATATTGCCAAATACAAGAGACACATACCTGTTCTCTTCTTACCTTCCCCCAGCAGTATTGAACATAGCTGATTTCCTTTCTCAATCATGAAACAATTTCCTCTTTGACTTCTACGTCACCATGCTCTCCTGCCCATCTTTGATGGCTCCCTGACGTATATCTGAACTCCAGATTCACAAATCCATCTGCAAGATTCATGGCTCCTCTTGAGTACCTAATGGCATCTGAAATTTAAATTGTGCAGAAAAGACTCTACTTTTCTACTTGCACGCTCCCCTTCCCATCTGTTCTTTCTCTGGCATTCTCTGCCTTAGTAAATGCTGCCATCATCTCCCAGCTTGCTCCAACCAGAAACCTGTTATCATTAATACTTCCTTTTCCTTTAAACACCATGTTAGATCTATCACCTAATTTTGTACATTATGACAAATATGTTTTCTATTAAATCATGCCTCTCCATTTCCATGGCTACCATTGTTTCTTGTCTGGACTACCTCCTTCCAATCTTGCCTGTGTCCAACCCATTCTCCATTAGGCAGCCAGGTTGATCTTTAGACAAGTTTACCTGCTTGCTTAAACATCTGAATTTCCTCTAGATATAATTTTATAAATGAAATCCATGCCTAATCTAGCCCCTTCCTGTTTCTCCAAACTCATCTCAAACACTTCATCACATGCACAATGAACACTTAAGAATTTCTTCAGTTTCTCTAAATGTCAAGTTTTCTAACTGACATTTCTTTCTACATAGAACATTCCTCCAACCCCACCTCCAGCTACCCCTATGTATGACTTTTTTCAGGGGTTTTGTTTTTGGTTTTTTGTTTTAGCTTCGTGGCCTGTAAGATCTTAATTCTCCGACCAGAGATTGAACCTGTGCCCCCTGCAGTGGAAATGCGGAGTCCTAACCACTGGACGGCCAGGGAATTCCCACCACGTATGACTTTTTATTCTAACTTCAGCCTACATTTTACCTCTTTAGAGACATTGTCCCTTACCACCCAATACAGAAGGAAAGAAAGAAAGAAAGGAAGAGAGAAAGAAAGAGAGAGAGAGGGAGAAAAGAAAGAAAGAAAGAAAGAAAGAAAGAAAGAAAGAAAGAAAGAAAGGAAGGAAGGAAGGAAGGAAGGAAGGAAGGTTGGAAGAAAAGAAAGAAAGAAGGAAAGAAAGAAGGAAAAGAAGAAAGGAAGGAAGAAGAAAGAAAGAAACCTCCCCAGTTATTCTCTATCAGGCACCCTGTTTGCTATTGTTCCATTATTTTATTTATTTAGTTATTATTTACCTGTCTCCCTTACTAGACTGTAAGTCCTATGACTTACAGGGGTAAGGACTTACAGGACTCATTAGCCCCTGTAAATGTTTTGTTTTTACTGTGTTTTCTTTTCACTGTTATTAAAATTTTATGTGTACAGAAGTTTTTTTTTTAATTTTTATTGGATTATAGTTGATTTACAATGTTGTGTTAGTTTCAGCTGTACAACAAAATGAATCAGTTATACCTATACATATATCCACTCTTTTTTTTTTTTTTTTTTTAGATTCTTCTCCCATATAGGTCTTTACAGAGTATTGACCTATGCTGTGCTATACAGCAGGTTCTATTAGTTATCTATTTTATATATAGTAGAGTGTATATGTCAATTCCAATCTCCCAATTTACCCCTCCCCTCCACGTTATCCCCCCCGTAACCATAAGTTTGTTTTCTGCATCTGTGACTCTACCTCTGTTTTGTATATAAGTTCATTTGTACCCTTTCTCTTAGATTCTACATATAAGTGATATCATATGATATTCGTCTTTCTGTGTGTGACTTACTCCACTCAGTATGACAATCTCTAGGTCCATCCATGTTGCTGCAAATGGCATTATTTCATTCTTGTTTTTATGTCTGAGGAATATTGCATTGTATATATGTACCGCATCTTCTTTATCCATTCCTCTGTTGATGGACATTTAGCTTGCTTCCATGTCCTGGCTATTGTAATAGTGCTGCAATGAACATTGGGGTGCATGTACCTTTGTGAGTTATGGTTTTCTCCGGGTATATGCAGAAGTTTTAAAAAGAGATAAATGCATAAGTTTGGTAACAAAGCAATCCCGTGGACGCTTTCCCCACATTTCTCCTTTTCATAGGCAATGATGTTCATCACTTTTCACTGATTACTGTGGTATTTAACTCCATGGTTTTCATCAACATGTTGGTATTCCTACTTCTTGATATTTCAGTTTTAGGAATCATTTGATCAGTTGCTACTGTGGAAGATGAGCCCCACAAATACACAACCATCCCATTACTAATCCTCCCAATATAGCTATGTCATTTGGTTGATTAGATTAATATTTTTGTTTACATTACAATGATTATGCAAATGCTAGTAACAGATGAGTTTTCTCTGGAGTTAATTATCCTCTTTGTTTGCTTAGTTTTCTCTATGCTCATCACTAATTCAATCCCAAACCTTTTGCCAAATGTTTAAATCTTCTCCTAAATGATCAGATTTATGTCATTCTATCAATTTCATTTTTTGACTCCAGTCTAGTCTCATTGCCCTGTTGGCCTGGTGCACAGCTGTCATCCAGGGACTCTTTGTACTCCCATTGTGGGGATTCCTTTCATGTCTTTCCAAACAGAATCTATTCAGCGTTTTCCTCTTTCTTGTTTCAGTCCTTTGTTTGAATGGATCATCTTCTCCAGCTTTCATAGAAAGAGTACAAGGGACATAAAAACAACTTTCCTTCAGCAATCTTAGCATGTTGTCCATGATCTTTCAACGTGATCATGGAGAAATTCAAAGTAGTTTTGACCCTTCACCCTTTATTAGTGTCCCTCCATTCTTTTTTTCTTTTCCTCTCTGAAAGCTTATAGAAGTTTCTCTCTGTCCAGAGTGTTCTGAATATTCACTATGTGTCTAGGTATGGATTTATTTGTATCCATTAATTCGGGCACTCCATGAAAAGAAGGGAAGGATAAAAGTAGCGGAAATGGCAAAACTGAGGTAATTTCTCTTGGAGTTCATTTTTCAAATAAGGTAAGTCTCCTACCAAGGCCCACAAGAATTGTTCGGAAAATTATTCGAGTCTATTGTGGAAAATGGCAATGAGCTCTTATTAGGCAAGTTTATTCTTATCTCAAAATAAGAAAATGGGCCTCTTTGGACCTTGAGGATAGCTGAAGGCCCAAAAGTTTGAGAACTTGTTGCCAGTTTGAGAATTAACACACAGCTTGCAAGTATTTCCGCATTTCATGGCAATGTGCTAGACATCTATGCAGGGCTTGTAAAGCAGGTGATCAAACATCAACTTTGTGCACTTAGCCACCAGTTCATCCTATGCCATTCGCTCTTTGAATTCTAGAAGTCTGACGTTGAATGAACAGGAGAGAAGGAGTTTCTTGGAGGAAAGCTAGTGAACTGCTGCAGCATTTTCTCCTCCCTTTCCCTTTTCTCCCAGCAGAAGAAAGGATCAGGTTATTGACCTTTTAACATGAGCAAATCGAGCGGGTAGTCGGGAGGACTACTCAGAGAGTTTGACTTGTACTGCCTAGAGTTTTGGGGAGGTACTACGTCAGTGTCATTCACATCTGGAAAAGTTTTAAAATGAGATATTACAGATGACTAGCTTTTCTGATCTTAAAGTAAATAGAGGTGACTATTGGAAACAAAAACTATATCTGCAGGTCTGCAGGTCTGCAGGGGGGCTCAGGATTAATGTTTTCCCTGAGCCAGAGTCACCTTGAAGGGACCTTCCCCAAGAGGGTGACCGCCTGACACAAGGGACCGTAGGAGTAAAAGGATAGATGTGGGGAGGGGATGCAACAAGAACTCAGCCAGGTATATATCACTCGTGTTAAAAAAAAAAAAAAAGAAAAGAAAAAGCTACATTGTGCAAGTCCTCACAGAAATGACCAAGAGTGAAAATCAGCTTCAAACAAAGGCCAACCATAAAAAGCTTCAAAACCAGATGGCATCAGTACTGGTAAATATCAACAGATTCCCGATCCGTGTGGATTATAATCCAGTACCGTAGTTGTTTATATTGCTGCTTAAATAAGTCCAGATATGACCATTAGGAACTCCGTCAGGTTGGCTCTTATGTCCTTCCAATCTGACCCCACCGTTTTTTCTTTTTTGTGCATGGGTTTGTACACTCTGGCACCATGAGATGCTCTAGGCTTCTCTTGCATTTTTCTCAGCACAGCCCTGGAATCAGCTTCTCCAAGGAATTCTGGGTTCTTTAATTGGAGAATGTGTTCAAAACCAAGATCTAGATGCTGGGTGTGCTCTTTGACAAAGAGCTAGTCACTGCTTCCAGACCCTCTCAGTGTTTGAGCTAGGAAATATATGCATGTACCCTGAAACTTTACTCACATACATACATTTATGTTTCTTATCTATCTATCTATTTGTAAATAACTATTTGTAATTAGTTCCGCTGATTCCTATCTAATGCAGTACCACAGGGTGCATTCTAGCATTCCCCTTTTGCTTAACCTCTTTCTCAGACAGTAAAAAAAAAGTATTTAGACCCTTTAAAGGGCTTTCCCCTAGTACTCAGAACATTATTTGCATGGATTACAAGCCCTGTATGATCAGTCCTGCTCACTCTACTTACTGTTATATATTCGACTCTGAGCTCATTGGCCTCATTTCCTTGATTTGAAAGCCCCTGTTCTATTATGAATCTAGTTATTTGCTCTAGAGATGCCCTCCCTGTGTTTTTTGTCTTGCTGGCTCAACTCAAGTCACCTCCTCTAAGAAGGAGACCTTCCCTGACCATGACCAACAGTGGGACTCTCCATATACCTCTATCATATCATCCTGGTGACCCTTTTTATCGCACTCAACAGTAACTGAAACTTTCTTTTATTCTGGTTCACTCGTTTATGTTCTCTCTCCTCAACTGGAATGTGTTGTGACAGAAGGGACCCATTCCTGTTTTCCTGACAGCTACCTCACCAGAGCATAGAATAGCTCCTGGCACGTGATAGAGATCTAATAAATATTTAGAGAACTGCTCATAGAATGACTGACAGTCAGCAATGGGAGTTTGTTCTATCAGGATTGGACACAATGAGTCTGCTACAGTATCAATTTATGCAGTAATGACCATTCAGTATCTCCTGTATGGCAAAAGAAAGGTGGAACTACATTGATCTAGGGTTGTCATTTTGCCAAACGGACACAGCAAAAAGATAATAGGACAAGGCTGTTCTTGAACATTGGCAAGAAAGGAGTTGGGTAGCATAGCATGGAGGATGATATGGATATGAACTTTCCAGAATTATTAGTCAAAGTAGTATACGCTCCTCCTGGTGGTGAGAGGGAAAAGAGCAAGGAGGCAAAAGGACTTAGACCTATCCCAAATTACATACTCTGTATTGAATAATTTTATTTATGACTGAACCATAGCACAGGTGGGCAGCCAATAATGTCATTTGTAATTTCCTGACCTCTACCAAGTTTTGGAAAGAGTAGCAGTCTCTGATGCTTGCAGAAGATAGATGTCTTGGGACTCCATAGGAATAAACATTGGTCAGCTTTTGAATTCCTAATTAGTACATAGTTGTCTTGATAGGACACCTAAGGCATTATCATGCAAGCAGCTACGATAAACTCAATTTTTGTCTCCCTCCAGCCCCTATGGAGATGCATCTTGCTAGAATGAATTCTTCCTGGTGGCTGTCATTAGATCAATGAATGCAGTCCCTGCCTTTTCCTGCTATAATTAACTATGTGTTGTTTGGTCATTCCCCAGGAATAAGTTTTAAAATCATCTGTGCTTAGATGAAGATATAGCTGGCAGATGATTTTCAAGGTTAATAATAAAAAATTAGAAAGAGGGACCAATAAAATGTGATGCATGACCTAGTCTGATGGGAATAAGCTAAAAACCAAAATGAACAAACAAACAACAAAAACAAAAACCTTAAAAAACCCAAACTGTACAGAATGTCCAGAACCTAATAGAAAAAATGGAATGAGACATAGGTTGTTTTTTCTTCTGAACTTCATGATCTCTTTCAGGCTACTGAAGTACAGTTTACTTCACTAGAAGTAATTTGCTAAATGTACTCTGGAGGAATCCCTGAATCCATGTATCACTGAAAATGAGCAATTTGTTCCTTTCTTGTAGTAACAGGCTCAACAAATTATATAGAAATAGGGGAACAAGAAATGTCATTAAACATATTGATTTGGTTCAAGTAGCAGTTTTCAAACTGTGTTCCAAGGTCAGAGGCCACTTGATGAAGGGTAAAGCAGGGGCAGCTTCAAGTAGCTCAGCTCCATTTTTATCTGTTTTCTATATTGAGCTTCTGCATGAGATTAAATTTAAAAACAGGATTCTGCTCTAAAATGAATTAGAAAATCATTGGTCTTCTAAGGATAGAAAAAAGGAACATTTTAAAAATATACACACAACTATTTTCAAATATACTATATATATATCAAAAACATAATATTTTAAACTTCTGTAGCTATCATTTAAAATCATTCTCATATATTTGACTTAGTAATTTTGAAATAAAAAGGAAGTAAGAAAGAGAAAAAGAGAGGGAGGGAGCGAGGAAGACAGAAATGTTGGACTGGATTCCAGTTCCAACTTATTCAGCTTTTAAGCAAACGTTCTTTGACAATTCCCCTTAAAGTCTAAGACTACATGAAAATAGATTTTAAATAGACATGTAATTATTTGTTTTTATTCACAAACTTAATAAAACACTGCTTAAAAAAAAGGAAAATTTCCCCAGAAGGATGAACCAAGTGATACTAAAATATAACTAGAATATACTAGGCACTCTATGAATATTTGTTAAATAAATAAATGATGAATAAACCTTCAGGAGAAGATGTAAAACTATAATTTCATCTATTCATTCAAATGCAAGGTGATTATTAAACTTTTGTGGAAATATACATTTCCTCACATTGTCAGGAAAAATTTTATCTTTCTTTGGATCTCCAAAAAGACTTGATTCTCTCTCTTTTTTAAATTAAGGTGAAAGTCACAAAACATAAACTTAACCAGTTTAAAGTGATCGATTCAGTAGCATGCAGTACATTTACAATGTTGTGTGACTCCAATCTGTACCCCATTTCAAAACGTTTTCATCACCTCAAAGAAAACCCCCATGTCCATTAAGAAATCACTCCCCATTTCCTGCTCTCCTCAGTCCCTGGCAACCAGCACTTTGCTTTCTGACTCCATGGATTTAGCTATTTTGAATATTTCATATAAATGGAATCATGCAAAAATGTGACTTTTTCCATCTGATGTATTTCTCTTAACATAATATTTTCACGGTTCATCCATGTTGTAGCATATTCAGCACTTTATTCCTTTTTATTATTAAAAATATTCCATTGTTTGTATACACCACATCGTATATGTCCATTCATCTGTTGATGACATTTGGACCGTCTCCACCTTTAGCTATTGTAAATAGTGCTGCTATGCACATTCATTTACAAGTGTTTCCTTGGGTACCTGTTTTCAGTTTTCCAGAGCATATACCTAGGAATGTTGCTGGGTCATATGGTAATTCTATTTTTAATTTTTTGAGGAACTGCCAAACTGTTTATCACAGTGGTTGTACCATTTTACATTCCCCCAGCAAAATATAAGTGTTCCAATTTCTCCATATCCTAGCCAGCACCTGTTATTTTTCATCTGGTTGTCTTTTAATCATTTTTGTGATTAAATATAATTATTGGTTTAATAGAATAAATTATTCAAAAAAGGATTTTCTTTTTCATATAATTCCTTTGCTATTTTTCCAAACTTGAATTTCTTGCTCCTCTTTATTCAACGTATATAAAAGAATAGTTTGTGACTTTATTAAGGCCCAGATGTAGAATACTATACCGTTATACTGTAGGGACCTAGGCAACATTCCTAGTCGTTTTTATCACTTCCCACTCCATTCTCATCCTCTACTCAATGGTTTTGCTGAAGAGTATAGTATCTAGGTCCGTTCCAGTGAACATGGGGAGAGACTAGGGAACAGAAACACAAAGATGAGAATTAGAAAATATTTTTTAAAAATCACAGTTTGAACAGGTATATCCATACTATATGCTGTTTCACATATGTACACCAAATTATTTCATAGCACAAGAAAATGTAGTCTCAGAACAATGAAACATGAATGTTTTGGTCCATCTTTTGACACTTTACCATTATTTTACGTGATTTCACCGGTAATTTTGCTTTTTGTTCATATAATTTTATTTTTCTGCTCCACGGCTACTTTATCATCTATAATCAGTTGTTTAGGTGACAGTAATGTGGCCACATATCAGTTTAATACATTTCTGCTCAAGCAGTGATCAGTCACACACCACCTGCCAAGCATTGTAACCGATCGTCAAGTAGACGATTTTGACAGGCTGTTCCCGGGAGATTCCTGCGCTGCAGTTTGTAACAGGCGGTTGCCCAGCAGGATCACAGTCTAGGAATGTAAACCCAAAAGCAAGAATGAAAAAAGGGAGAAATAAAGGATGAAAGTGACTAAGAACAGAATAAAACCTTTAAAAGTTAGAAGTGTTGAAAGGTTTTAAAACCATGAGCACAGGAGAGAAACATTACAAAGAGTATGGCCTCAGAATTAAAAAGAGATGTTAAAAATACTGTACCACATTATGAACAATGAAAATTAAATATGGCAAACAGAAATTCAGAAAATGACAAGGGGGAAAACACATAGCATTTGGCAATTTTTGCCAAACAAGTTGGAAGGATAGAGGATATAAAGCCTAACGTAGCAGAAATAAGCAAGGAAACACAAGTGAAGCAATAATTCCTAGAGGCTGTAGTCCACTGATAGAACACACTTTCCCTGTATGAAGCATAGGCTGTCAGTCTCATCATCACCTGCTTATGTGCACTTACAGGAGCCCAGTCAATATTTATTCGTTCTGAAAGAAACAAAGACACATTTTACATATGTTTTACATACGTAAAACATAAAGAAAAAAAACTTTTTTTTCTTCTTCTAACCTGTGGAAACATACTAATTTGTATGTGTTGATATTTCCTAAAGGTGTCCTTCCTCTGAGACAGAATAGTGTGCCTTTACTGTATGATGTACTTATCAGGAAATAACACCAAGTAAACCACATAAATATAACCAAAGGAAAGCTTGCTTCTTTCAAGACTCCTGTTAAGAGTTGTAAGCTGGACTTCAGAAGTGGGATGATGGTCCCCAACAGTTTGCTCCCAAGTGACTCAGAGTAATGTGGCAGGTGGGAGGACCACAGACACATTCTGCTTCCTCCTGTCACGCTGAACAGCTTGAAGAACCTACAAGCAAAGAAACCAGGGCTGTCACCTTGAATCCTGTTCAAGAGGAAGACAAAGCGCCTTTGTGCTTGCTTCTGCCCAAGGGAGAGTCCTGTGGGCACAGGATCTGTTACAGAAAACCTGCCTAGAAGGAAAACATATTTGAGACCAGACTCTGGGTAACTGGAGAGTCAAGCTTTTGTGTGATGCTGGAACCTACAGGGGACAGCCGTGATTTGATTTGTACATATCTGCTCTCTCTAAACTGAGCAGTAACATCTTCTTTTGGTGAAGACACCGAAGTTGGCTTTGTGGTAGAAAATGATTTTAGTGTTACACTTGCTAACTAATTTTTATGAGTTGCAGAACAGAACAAGATAAAGTCACAAAGCCCAAAAGTCCATGGACATAGAAAAAAATGACCAAATAGTTCTTTGAAGAGTGGATGGAAAAATATTGGGTAGTTGTACTAAAGTGGAGGTGGTGGTGAATGCATAAGAATCAAAAGAAGTTTGAGTAGGAAGCACCAAGGAACTATTAAAAATACCTCTTTGGAAAAGACTATTTTAACAATTTAAAAGAGTATATCCTCTAATTCTAGAAATTCCACCTTTAATTATTTAGAATTTAAATATAATCTTGTATTTACATACCACATGGATTCATTCTTTAACAACCAGTTTACATAAAACCTATCCAAGATGATTCACAACGAATTTATCTAACAAATACAGAGACATAGTGTGATTAGCTCTTCACACAGAATAAATTTGTTTCCATTATAGCCATTAATAGATACGTTAAAAATAAGGTATCTCTGACATCTATAAGTTTAAGGTATAACAGAAATAATCATAGACAGATCTGATTCAGAAATCATTAGGTAAATGATGCTGCTTGCCTGGTCAGCCCACATGTACAAATATGGGGGTTGTTTTTGTGGTTACAACTATGAGTTTGGCACGTGAGTTCAGATATCTCTCTCAAGGTCAACACAATAATGTTGATAATCACTGATGAAATATTATGGGTTTGGAATTGGATAATGGAATGAACAGGCATAATTTACTAACCAGAGCAGATGTTGTATAGCAAATTCAAATAACATGCAGATATAATTACCATGACATTCTTGCTAATCACCAATACCTTCTTACTTAGTCATTGAAAACACCTTAGCCCAACATACTAATGGTTCTATGAGGATCCTTTCGTCCTTTCTCCTTCTGTTTCCTCATTCTGTGATAATTTATATTCTACATATGATTTTGGAAATAATATAATATCTGTACCATAGAATTTTGCTGAAACATGTCAGTCAGATTGAGCATTTCCTTTTTATCAGAATTAATGAGAAAGTTTCAAAGCTTCTCAGCAATTGAGAAAACATGAGTCTTTAGCCAGACCAACCTATAGCCTCAGTCAAGTGACATAACCTCTCTAACCCTTGGGCTCCTCCATGCAAAATGAGACTATCTACCATCCAGGGTTGTGTTAGGATCAGGACACCTTGCTCAAGGCCTGATGAGTACTTGCTTACTTGTACTTGTACCCACTTCCAAGAATGGGTACTTGGAAAATGGCAGATTTTTGTTTGCTTTTTATCCCTCCAATTGTTCTAGGTTCAATCTTAAAATTGTAATGATTTTCTTCCCCAAACAGATTTTACTAATCCAATTTTCATTGCTCTAGTTCTTTAATAAATTGTTGACACAAATATCCATGCAAGAAAAGATGTTCTGGGCTTGCCTGGTGGCGCAGTGGTTGAGAGTCCGCCTGCCGATGCAGGGGACACGGGTTCGTGCCCCGGTCCGGGAAGATCCCACATGCCGCGGAGCGGCTGGGCCCGTGAGCCATGGCCGCTGGGCCTGCGCGTCTGGAGCCTGTGCTCCGCAACGGGAGAGGCCACAGCAGTGAGAGGCCCGCGTACCGCAAAAAAAAAAAAAAAAAAAAGTAAAAAAGAAAAGATGTTCTGGCAGTATGGTTCTATCAGGTGTGTACTAACATATTTAGTATGTCTTCACTATCTCAAAGGGAAATGAGTTCAAAAAGCGGTTCTTTTGCTAAATTCTGAATTATAATTTCATTATTTATTTCAAAACTACTATATATGTTTTCACATGTATCAAATCCATGGAATTTTATCACCCCTTAAAAACTACTGATTCACAGAGCTCCTATTTGCACATATGCTATGTCAACCCATTTATGAATCTCAAACTTACACCTTAATCTCCACTAAAATTACATAATTCATGCAGGACACATGCATGAAGTAAATTTCATTAAAGACTTTCATGGGAGTGAGGGAGTTGAGAGAGGCTGACACTGAAGCAACAGCAACAACTTCCAATCAGATATTGACAACTATGTTCTTTAAAATCCTTTTGGCTCCCATGCCACTTGGGGTTCCTCACTGGCACTTTGTTCCACATAGGGCCCATACTTAAACGAACTCACTCAGTCCTTCTCATTCCCACCTCATTTTCTCTGCTCTTTCCCCCCAGGCCCCTCCCTAATTCAGTCTCTCAAATTGTTTTCTAAAGGAGACCTTTCATGTTGCACATCAGAGTATTATCTAAAGACCTTAGATGGCAATAGTCATTAAATTCCCTTAGGAAATATTGGCCTAACTCTCTTGGCTAAAAGGCACATTTGAACCAGTTTGGTCTTGTAGTGGGCACTATGGTGTGGCACCAAGATCCCCCATCAGGAAGGAAAGACTTCTCCCCTAGCCGTTGGTAATGTTGTCTCTGTGAGCCCCGGAACTGGCTCAGGTGAAGACAGTCTCCTTGACCAAGGGCAGCCCAGAGCTAATGATTGGTCTGTGTACGAAGGTCTTGGCCCCTTGTAACTAAGCAGGACCCTATGAGGACTTCCCAGAATAGATCCCCACCCGTGTCCTCGGCCTGCCTTTTGTCTGTAGAAAAGCTGTAGCCAAAGAATACATTTAATCAGAGAAGTGAGCAAATGGAGAAAGAAAGGAAAAGAGTCAAGCAAGACAAAATAATAATAGTTTAGCCATTAAACAAAGTCAAGGACCTTTAGTTCTTCCTCAGGACTATAGATAATAATCTGAGCCATGTCCTTTGAACTGTTCTGCAGATACTGAAACCCCCATCAGGTGGGAGAAGTGAACTGTATGCTGCCCACAAGCAAGTAGACCCCAGACTGGTTGGAACCAGAAGGTTGATGATGCTGACTCCCGATTACCTCACCACCAACCAATCAGAAGAGTGTCCACGAACTGACCACGCCCTGCTCCTTGAACACTATAAGACTCTTCACTACGCCCTCCAGGGCAGGACACACAGTCTTTGAGGGCATTAGCCTGCTGTGGCCCCCTTTGCCTGGCAAAGCAATAAAGCTATTTCTTTCTACTTCACCCCAAAGTTTGTCTCCAAGATTTAATCCAGCACCAGTGAACAGAGACTGAATTTTGGCAACACCCACATTTAAACTCAGGACTGTTGATGGGCCATCTCAGCCCCTGTGCTCCCTATGGGACCAGCTGACTGACTGAGCTGAAGACTTAGATGTGGCTATGTTGTCACTCAATCTTTTCCTCTGCTCAGTCCTGCTTTCCTCTCTTTTCTTTCCACAGTTGTCAATCTAGAGTCCACTCTCTAATAAACCTTATGGAAAAAAATTGGATCTCAGAGTCTGCTTCCCAGCCAATCCAACCTGCAAAAGTCCCTTGCTAGTTAAGAATATGAAATGAGTAAGATAAAAATGCTTGAGAGGGATGGAGAAAATAAAACTGTGGAGAGACCCAAAAATTTGTTTAGGAAAATAGAAGTGTGAAGGGGAATAATCCAATGTCAACATTTAAGAATGAAAAATTCAGTTGTAACATCTTGGCAGTATCAGCCTGGTATTAAGAGAGCAAGTAGCAATCGATGGAGATAAAATAGTAAGAAAGGAAATGATCCAAATAGAAAAGTTTCATTACATAACAGGAGTATTTCTCTGCAGCAGTCAGAATGGCGTAGTGGCACAGTAGGGTTTAAATTATCTTTGTGCTTTTTGCAGTAGTTTTGAAGCACACAGTGCTGTGCTTCCATGAGACACAATTTTTGGCTTATTGATTACGAGCCCAAAGATTCTTACTTCGCACCTAAACATAGAAGCAGAAGATAAATGCCTGATTATGAAAACTAGGAATGCTTTAACAACCTATTTGAAAAATGATTCCCCAGAGACATTGACTGTGAAAACCATTGAAAGATTGGTTTTGGTCACGGTAGGTTCACATCTGGCATTTGGTCAATCACTCATTAAATATTAATTAGCATTATTTATGCAATTTCAATGCTCTCTTACCCTTTTAATGGGAGAAGACTGAAGAAAAGGGCTCTTCAAAGGACGTTAGGTTCTTTCTCACTGATCTGCGGATTTTGCTTATCCAATTTAAATAAATTTGTTTTTCTCATTTCCCTTTACCTTAAGCCTGAAGTAGCAACAGTTAATTAAACACAAAGAAAAGATCTTTACTTCTCAGCATGGAATTTTTTCCAAATAAAGTTATCCAGTTAATTTTTATAAATGTAAAGAAGAAGTCACTACACTACTGAGCATTTTCTGAGTCTGCATTTTCAGCTTTTTTAAATATATAGAATAATTTTAAAATAACATAACTCTAAAACTGAAGCGTTTTATCCACAGAAAGCTGTGCATATGTCTAGCAATAGCTAAAACATGCTACACGCAGTTGGCTCCTTAACGTTCCAAGAGTTTAAACACCATTTAGCAACAATGCAGGGATCTGGAAATATTATGGAATAGTAACATCTTAACGAAATCATAAAATTCTTTTTTCAGTACATAGTTGAGCCTCTGCTGTGGGTCAAGCATGGCGGACAAAGGGTTTCAGAAGTAAACATGACCTCCTGCCCACTCAGCAGGAGCTCACCTTCTAGTGAAGAGACTAATGAAAAGTTAGCAATTATAATACAGGGAGAAAAGTACTGCAGTGGACCTAGCACAAAGAGTAAAGAGAGGGAGGGCCTAATTCATCCTGAGGAATGGGGCACGACCAAGAAACACTTGCTCATAGAGGCTACAAGAACAAGTTAGTCATACACAGGTGTGGAGTGAAAATAGGGAATAAGATAAGGATAAGAAGAAGGAAGAGCCTGTTCAAAACTGAGAATGGCCCGTGCGTCTACATCTTTGAGCAAAAGATGTGCGTGTGTTTGTGTGTGTGTGGGTTCATGGCAGCAGCTCAGGCTGAATATATATCTAGCGAGAAATCAGCGAAGGGTCTTGAATGCTCTGTTAAGAATTTTAACTTTATCCTGAAGTCCATGGGGACCCAGTGAAAGATATTCCAGATATTCTAAGTATCTTAACTCAGGAAAGATAAAAGCAGCCAGGGCTTTACGAGATTGATGGAGGTTAATCTGTTCCATACTCATGGCCCTGGGGCAGGGTAGGGGATTGTACTGCTAATTCTTTCCAGTGGCCTTGGTTTTACCCAACAGGATCCTCCTTAGACAGCCTATACCAGAGCTCCTCACACAAGAATCACGTGAATGTCTGCTTTAGTTGGTCCAAGGAGGTCTCTGGGTATGGGGTGTTTTTATTGTTGTTGTTTTCTAGCCCTTTAGGTGACTCCAAAGGGCAGTAAAGGTTGGAGTTGCTAACTTTCCCTAAATCATGGAAGGAAGTGAATAAAAATATGAAGTTGTGAGGTTTATAAAGAATGGAAGACAATTGAACTATAATGTTCAGCTGTTTGAGGTTTGCATTATCCCCCAGAGTCTAATGCCCAGTAAGTGCTTAACAGGGGTTGTAATAAATGAACACACTTAAAAAGAAGGTTTATAAGCTAAAGTAGAAGAATTAGATAAAGTCAGTGTTGAGGGGTATCATTCCCCCAGGAAACTCTGTGAATACTGTTCTTCAAACATCCTCTGAATTTTTACACATTTCTGCCTTTGACATCTAGTATTAACGCTCCCAAACTATTCACATGGAAACATCTTATCCTCGCTTCCAGGCTGTTTTGCTGGGTCTTTCCCAAAGCCACTTTCACATCCAGGAAAGAAGAGATCGTTGCCTTTGCTAGGCTCCTGCAGGAGTGCTATTACTTTGATAAAGCACTAACCACTGCTGTCCTTGCTGGACTGTGCACTCTAGGAAGACTGACTCACCTGGAATCCCCTCTGCAGCGCCTAGTAGCAAATGTTTGTTGAATAGCTTTGAGTATGTAAAGGAGAAAAAGAAAGTCGCAGATTATATATGCAAAGATGCGTAAAGGGAAAGGTGGGTGAGCAGAGAGCCAAAGGGATGAAAGTCATTCTGAGACCTATTTTCCCAAACTGAGAGATTACACAGAGAGTTGGGAGAAAAAGAACTATGATTGTTAGTCAATATCACAATGTTGACAGGGAGGAAAATCATCATGCATTTCTATCTGTGGTGGACTTGGGCTGTTGCTGAATTGAGTGGAAAAGGATAGAAGTTTCCTCAATCCCAGATTTCAATTGCATCAAGCAACTGAAGTATGGGAGTGAACAGGTCCTCAGGGAAATTCTCAAAACTATTTGTGATCTAAATAATAAACAATTAACTTGGTGAAACTCAGAATGGTTTAACTATAATCTACTATTTTGTGACTTCTACAAAGTAAGAAGCTTTTCTATCTTCCTTCCTTCCTTCCTTCCTTCCTTCCTTCTTTCTTTTCTTTTCGACTTGAGATTTGGGGGAGCACAGGCAAGGCAAAACCCCCAAATCTTGTGCCACTTTGGATAGGAAAAACAAAAACAAACAAAAGCAAAACTAAAACCACTATGTGTGGTACACTGTTACCTCCCTGTTCCTGAAAGCATATGTTCAGACTCAGTCTCTAATCACACCTGTGGTAACAGGGTCCATATGTCCCCTCCACACCTATGGGCATGAATACTTCGCATAGGCTTGTATTGGGCCTTTTGTCTTTGATTTTCTTTGTAATCTATTTCTGAAATTACATTTAGCAAATCAAATCTATACTTTTCCTTAATGTATGTTGTGGTTATGTTGGGAAAGAAGTAAGAATATTCTATCCTCTTTTAGATAGCAGTATCTCTACCATTTGAAGATTATTTTTTGTTTTGTAAATAATACAAAATCTGTACCCTAGGCTGTTTGTAATGTGCTAGAGATTAATATGCCTCTGGGTTATTATAATATTTGCTAAAAATGGAAGACATATAGATTAGATGTTTGAGATTCAAAATATACAAACATAATATATAGGATATAATCAAACTTAAGTCTTCAGATTTTATTTTCTACTACAGAAAATCACTATAAAAGACTTCCTTACTAAGGATTAAGTGAAACTGAATGAAGGGCCGGCTTCTTATTTTGTCCCTCCTTACTGCTGATCTGATTTAAACGAAGTTCAGGTGTCAAAGCCACTGTTGAGATAAAATAAGGAGTTTGATTTGATCCTGCCACCGATATACTGTGCAACCATGGAGCAGGCCTTTAACCTTTATGAAATTCACATTCACCAAGTCAAAAAGGACTTTGTCATGAGGTTGATAAGATTGTGTCTGTAGCATATTTTAAGCGCTTTTATTTTCAGAATGGCAAGCACACGTGAGGTTTTATTATCATTATTATCATTGGCTTCAAAGGGAATTTGGCTTTCACAGCTCAGTGGGGTGAAAAAAAGATAAGAAGCTGTGGCTACTGGTGTTCAAATAAACATCAGGGTTAAAAATTCAAGGAGAAGGTGAAGAGACAGAGGGAGAAAAACCTCATTTCACTGATACATCAGTGATGAGAGTCAGCTTGAGCAAGACTGAATCCTAAATAAACTAACAACAGGGCAAAACATACATATCTCATCTCCTCTACCCAACCCTCTCTCTCTCTCTCTCTCTCTCTCTCACACACACACACACACACACACACACACACACACACACACACACACGCACTGGCTCATGTGTAATATATTATTCATGCTCCCATGTTAAATTCAAAAGGTAGTAAAATTAAACGTATTCCTGACTGCTTTTCTTAATGCATGTGTTCATGGCATTTCCCTCATGCTTAATGTTGCGTATATTAATGAAAACTATAGCAGACCACTTCTGTTAGATTAGCCCACAACAATTTGGTCCTAAGAAGTGATACCTGTAATCTCTCAGTCTGAGACAGATGATAATTTTGAAAAGAAAACCTTAGCCTTCTAGGGCTGTTTGTTCTCCCATGGTAGTGAAATCAAAAGTGACACATTTTTAAAATGGTTTAATATTTGCATTTTTTTTTAGCTCAAGTGAGAGCTAAAAGAAAAATCTGCCTCATATATCTAATACTGCTCATTGAAATGTAAATCACAGTAAATGATACATGTAGAAATAAATGGACAAACAGCAGAAAAAATAAAAATGTATTACCTCTATGCAGCCATTCGTCTTCTGAGAGCCTGAGTAAAGCTTAAGTCAGATACAATTAAATGGACTGAAGCTTTAACAGTGACTTTTGAACTGCTTGAATTAACAAAGTCAATCCTCATAAATTAAGCTATCAGTGATCTATGATACAATTAAGTTCCATAATCAAAAAATGCTACAGTGCATGCAGTGTCACTTGTGCTATTTCTCACACTGAATTTTAAGTACTGCTGGCTAACTCTTCCTGCAGGGTTGTGTAAAACTCCATCTGGCACACTAGACACTAACACTATGATACAGGGTTTCTTTTCCGTTCTTCAATTTAGGCTGACATCTGGTGGTCTAGGGAAACGACAAGTAATGCTTCTGAATGTCAGCCAATTCACAAATGTGGCGTTTTTCAGTTTTCCCTTTGTCTTTCTGAAGTGCTTGAAATTGCGACCAAACCAGTTACTTACATGGAAATTCACATAGAATAACTATTTAAACGGCAGGACAATAAGGGTGAAGAAAGTGACTTTCGTGTGATGAATTATATACACGTAAGTACACCGAACTCTGTAGTGACGAAAAAGCATCAATAGAAAGCACCATATATCGGCCAATTAGACCCACTCAGAAAGGGTACTATTTAATGGCACCACACTGGGGATCATAATGGGAATGTGGTACATGTAAGATTTCCTTCTTTCTCTTGTCAGGATAGTTGGAGGGAGGGAAACGAAGAGAATGAGGAGGAGGGGTAGAAGAATCTACTGTGTATAGTCAGAAATTGATGTTTAAACAGGCATAAGGTAGTGTTCAAAAGCATTTATCTTTTATTTTTTCTTTGGGAGGAAGGGGCACGTCCTGCAGTTTGTGGGCATCCAGATGGTAAAACACAGTGGGCCGGAAGCAAGAGCAGTTCAATTCTCCCTACGCCGAGGATTAAAAAAAAAAAACATAGGGCTTCCCTGGTGGCGCAGTGGTTGAGAGTCCGCCTGCCGATGCAGGGAACACGGGTTCGTGCCCCGGTCCGGGAGGATCCCACATGCCGCGGAGCGGCTGGGCCCGTGAGCCATGGCCGCTGAGCCTGCACGTCCGGAGCCTGGGCTCCGCATCGGGAGAGGCCACAATGGTGAGAGGCCCGCGTATCGCAAAAAGAAAAAAACCAAAAACATATACCCAATTAACTTACTGTCGTGAATTCCAGTAATTAGCAGGTCATGGAGGAATAGAACGGTCACTGTTGGCCCTATGACGTGCATACCAGTTAAGAAAAATAAAAAAGCACCCTGATTTTTCTTGCTTTCAGCACTTAACTATATCATTTGTAGTGTTTTGATCACGAGGAGACTTAATAAATGGGCATTTTTGTGTTCAGATCTGATTATTATTTTCCTGTGTGTGTGTCTCTTACAGTGATTCTAACTAGTGCAGGAAATATATGTAATGCCGGATTGACTTTGTTCTATCTCCATATTTATAAAAGGTTCTAGATTGACAGAATTACAGGCAAGGCTCCCTCTTATGAAAAACAACCACACAATAAAACAAAACAAAAAACAAACAAAAAAAGACTTTAACCTTGTCCAAGAAAGACCATTGTGAATATTTGCTTTGCTCTGTTTCCACTTACCCTTGTGACTCTGAAAAGATTATTGGAAGGAGTGCCAATTACGCTGGTGTTTTGAAATATGGCCAGTTCCTCTAGGAAGTACCACAAGCTGCCAATGCCCGATTTCAGAAAGGTCACTGAGAAGTTCAAATAAAATTGCTTTGAGTTTAGTTTACTATAAAACTCACCTGAGCTGAAATGACTACGTGAAAGGTGAAGTGTTTCCATCTGCTCTCACCGGTCCTTTCTTCCCTTTAAGAGTCAAGTTCAGTTCTAATCAGTAGCCGTAAGTTCTCTCAAGAAAGGGGGATTTTATTTTCTTTTAATAAGCTTAAAGCTATTATATAAACTTTTAAAGAGGGGAAAGAATGAATACATGTCTGTAAAGAAAAGTCTACAAGAAGTTATCAACTGGAAAAGCAATGCCATTCAGTAGACTTCATGTGACTATTACATTTACGAAGGGCTGTGGCAGAGGAAAATTTACTGTGATTTTAGGAGCGCTCAGAGAGTCTTTGTATCTCTCACAAATATCTTACATTGACTGCTAATAAAAGTGATCTCAAAGCTAGACATTGGCTTTTATTTTTTTGGCTTTGGATTTTGTGGCCTCCTTGAATGTAAATATTTTCCCCCCAAATCACTTTTTGAAATATAAGTCTTATTTTTACCAGTCTAATTTCCTCTAGAAAAAAAAATTTTTTCCACAAATGTAATTTCCATTTCTTCTAGTTACTCCAGTCGAGGTACATATATGGCGTCATGTTCAGACTAAGTAAAACTATTTCTTTGAAAACATAGTATTTTATGTTCTTCAAAGACTTTTTCACATACTAGGCATAGTCCCAAGAAGTGGCTCATGTGTACCCGTGGATAAGCTGTCTATTCTGAGACCTCCATTCTGAGTAACCCATAGGAAACCTCTTCATCGCCTCTACCAGCACCACTCCTCACTGCCACCTACTATCACCTCTAGCACCACTGCTTGCGGCTGAGGTTGACCTGGGTGGTGCCAACAAAACCCACAAATGCCAGCACTAGGTCACAAGGTGAGAGCACTTCTGCTGTTGTCCACTGAAGATGGTGTGGCTTTGGCGTTGGAGCACAGTGGCAAATCCTCTTCTAATTTCAGATTTAGGTTTCCTTCCTTCCTTCTTTCCTTTATCAAGGAAAGTATTGCTCATCTAATATGTTTAGATGCTAAGCTATTTACACAGAATGGAAATATAGTTACCACGTAACTTTGTAATATGATCCCAAGCTTTTAAAAATACAGAGCGTTCTCAGAAGGAAGCAGGGTTCTATAGAACGTTGAGGAGGACAGCCAAGGATGTATCTTTCCCTTCCTAGCGGAGCAGAGCTATAGATGAATTTTAGATACACAGATTCCTTAATTGGTGCTATTTCTGTTGGGTGATGCTCTGGTAATTCTATTTTAGAATCTATTTCTTAGAGCTAGACAGACCCATTTTTGAAACTTATAAACAAATGATAGCATAATAAAATAAATGCTGGGCAAAATGTAAAGATCAAATAATATACTGTTATGTTTATGTATATGAATTATTTGAGTGTCCCTCTTATTTTTTTCAAAACTTATATGAAGCATGATTTACAGATGTTGCCAGAAAGGGAAAGGAGAGAGGGAATCACTGAATCAATAATCGATGAATACTTTGTTTTTCACATTGTCCTCAAATTCTCATGAGATTTTGGGAAGGGGAGGACAAATGTAACAATTTTTTTTTCAATACAACTGTTAATGAAATGGCTTCATTGCTTGTCTCCTATAAGATATAGAAGGCATAAAAAGGGAATTAGAAATGTGGAATATGTTTTTAAAAGTAGATTTATAGTATGTTGCAAGTTTGGTTTTATGTAAAAATACAGAGACTATGTTTATATATTAAAGAGCATCTATAATACATACATTCATTAATGTTTGAATGCCATTATTTTAAAATAACGATCATTTCATTTTTTAATGAAACTTGACCCTTTAACAAATGAAATTCAGTTTAATATTAGTTCATAGGTATTAGGGGTTCATTCCAGAAATGTAGAGCACTTTCTGTAACTCTAGCAGTTGGACCTATTATATGCTTCTAGGTTTAAGATACAGGAACCCTGGTTTTGGACAAGGGCTACTGTGCCAGTGTGTCTGGATGTGTACACACAAGGTGGCTCATCTAAGCAAGCAGGTTCATTTCCAGATGGTTAGCTTGAGTAGACAGTGAGATTAGATGAGTCTTGTCAGGAAGCCAAGAATTCCTGAGATGGTCCAAGATTTGTGTTCCAGAAAGCAGTACCTGGATGAAGGAAGCTGTCATGGCTGCTGAAATTTCCTTGGTACAGAGGGAGCCAAGTAGCTCTTCTTTGTTGAGAGACTGGGTTTTTGCTGTTATTGTTTTGTGGGGGATTTTTTGTTTTGTTTTGTTTTACCTGCATAGTCACAGCAAGGATTAAAATGGTTAGCATTTGGGGCTTCCCTGGTGGCGCAGTGGTTGGGAGTCCGCCTGCCGATGCCGGGGACGCGGGTTCGTGCCCCGG
>NW_006775603.1:1070459-1075143 GCF_000442215.2 Lipotes vexillifer
AAAAAAAAAAAATGGTTAGCATTTGTTTCTCTCCTTCGAGAGCCAGTGATTTTCCTGCCCAGCTGTCTGTAGTTCCAGAAGCCATTATGCATGAGGTTGCAGAAGCCAAGTAGCAGTTTCCTTGATTCATTCCTGAAAACTTTTCCTTCCCTCATCTTTCATTCCTAGGTGTCCACATGGCCTCACTATGGGAGCCAGAACCCCGACAATGAGTCAGCCAAGGGCTGATTGTTTCCTAAATGTACTGGTTGAATAGTAGTGATTAAGCCTGCCTTAAACATATCTGGCACAGTTTGAAAGACATTACTTTCCCTTCTCACATATGTAACCTGGAATTTCCATCATTTGAATCATCATTTGATTGAAGGTATTATCACTGTAAAAACAAAATTATGCACCAATCACTGTGCTATACATTGGAGATAAAAGATGACCAAGGACTTGTCTAACCATTACTACGTAATGAGATAATGTTCAGTAGAAACACAGGAAGGAAGAATATGCCTAGGAGGGGCTTCCCTGGTGGTGCAGTGGTTAAGAATACGCCTGCCAATGCAGGGGACACAGGTTCAATCCCTGGCCCGGGAAGATCCCACACGCCACGGAGCAAGTAAGCCCATGTGCCACAACTACTGAAGCCCACATGCCTAGAGCCCGTGCTCCGCAACAAGAGAAGCCACCTCAATGAGAAGCCTGCGCACCGCAACGACGAGCAGCCCCCGCTCGCTGCAACTAGAGAAAGCCCACGCGCAGCAACGCAGACCAAACACAGCTAAAAATAAATAAGTAAATTTATTTAAAAAAAAAAAAAAAGAAACTGCCTAGGTAAGAGAAGGGAGTCAGTGAAACTAAGACAAGGAATGAGTGCATTTAGCAGGTAGAGAGAAAAGCATGATGTTTCAGGGAAAAATAAATAAATAGCACAACCTGTGAAAGTAATGGGAAATGAGAAAGTTAATAGTGTGATCAAATTTCCAGCAACGTGGAAGGTAAATTTTAATGCTGAGGGCTGAGAAAGCAGTTAGGACATAGATGGAAAGAGCTGATTGAGATGGAGAAGTACCATTGAGGGTGGAGAAGCAGGGCCTGAAGTGAGAGGCATTCAGGAAGGGATATACCTATGTTTAGGGGCGGGGACCTCCTTTGGAAGAACATCCGTGAACATAGTATAAGGGATATATGCACTGGATCAGTTACATATCAAATTGCAGAAGTCGAAGGAATATAGCACCTGGACAGGTAAGTTCAAGGGGCAAGATAAGAATCTAGGGGGCTTCCCTGGTGGTGCAGTGGTTGAGAGTCCGCCTGCCGATGCAGGGGACACGGGTTCATGCCCCGGTCCGGGAAGATCCCACATGCCGCAGAGAGAGAGGCTGGGCCCGTGAGCCATGGCCGCTGAGCCTGCGCGTCCGGAGCCTGTGCTCCGCAACGGGAGAGGCCACAGCAGTGAGAGGCCCATGTACCGCAAAAAAAAAAAAAAAAAAAGATAAGAATCCAGGACTTGCTCAAGGAAGAGAAGGGACCCCTGACTTGGGCCTGTAGGAACAGAGCAGCAAGGGCATCAAATTCACAGCAGTGTGCAAAGAAATTCAAGTGTGCAGAGCATCTTCTTCCCAACTGCTGAATTACATTTGCAATACTAACAATTTCTCAAATACTAGCAGCTAATATTTCCATTAGTTAATTTCTGATTATTAACTATGTTAGCTCATGATTCACCGTATATTGTGGTCCTTTTGCAACAATTTGAGAAAATGAAAGTAATTCTTTACCATTTTGTTTCCAAAATTGAGTATCTAGCATGGTACTGGTAGTTTATAAAGATAGCATCAATATTCTTAAAGAATTTTTCCATGAGAATTTAACCAATGAATAATTTTAAGTATTATTTTCTACTGAAATTACACAGATAAATTATTGATGAGAACACAAAATGCACATAAAACATAGGACTTAGAATTAACTTAAGGTGAGAGGTCAGTTCTCAAGGTTACATGTTTATTTCTCTCTGCTGCAGGGAACAATTCAGTGAAATATTTCAAATAATTTCCATTAAGATATTTTCCAAATAACATTAATTTTCTAGCTGAAAGTGAAAATATTTAAGTATATTCATGGCTAATCAAAAGAGTAAAAACTGGTAAGTAATGTGTTACTCACCAGTAAGTATTTTGTCTTATTCCAGTACCTCTAATAGGACTAAGCAAATAATGTCCCATCATCTTTCTCACAGTCAAAAGCATTCACAGTGGCGCTGGTAGGCAAAGAGAAAAGATGACCGTTGGATTAAAGTTGGAATTGGTTGGGGCATTGGTGGTGAAATCTTTCTCTCTTTAATGCAGTGAGGTTATCTCAGCCCACAAAATCCCACTATTTGAACTTTTGTTTAGTTTTAAAAAAGAATATTTTTCTCTTGCTATGATACTTGATTTCCATTTCAGCAATGCTATCACACTGTAACATAGTAGCCGTTACTGACAGTATTTGAACATAATGAGATTGAATGCTTCTTTTCATTCCCCAAAACCATGCTTCCAGTTCAAGACCTCATTAATTCTTGTCTTATTTACTATAATAACCTCCTGACTGGTCTCTTTGCCTTTAATCTATCCTGACTTGAATCCATCATTCTGTCTGCTTAATCTTCCTTTAATACCATTCTTCTCTTGCTTCTCTCTTTATCAAAAACTTCAATACCTCTCAACTCTGCATTTCAAAAAATATTTTAAATTCTTTAGATCAACTCTTTGCAGCATTTTGGGTTCCTGCTCCAAGTAATCTGTTAATCTGCTGAAAATCATAGACCCTCCCCCAATAAAACTGCAATTATCTTTACATTTACACCAAAGTTCCATAAAATGTCCAGCTAATTCACAAGACTCTGAAACACCTACGAATAAAACGCCTTGTCTTTCATTTATTTAACAAATATTAGTAGGACTTTATTACATGTCAGTCACTGTTCTAGGTATAGAGGCTAAAGTAGTAAACTTTCATGTAAAATTCCTATCCTTATTTGGCTATATTCTGGTGTGGGGAGGTAGACAATAAAGAAGATAAATAAGTAAAATATATAGTATGTGATACAGTGATGAGTGTTAAGGAGAAAAGAAAAATCAGAGAAGTGGAAGAAATCAGAGACATCCTGAAGGGCAGTTGAGAAATTAAATAGGTCAACCAGGGAAGGTCTTCTTGAGAAAGTGGTTATTAAGCAAAAACCTGAAGGAAGTGAATGAGTTAACCGTAAAAACTATTTGGGAAAAGTATCGAGGCATTGGAATTAGTAAGTGCAAAGGCCCTGAGGTGAGCATGTTTGGCAAGTTTAAAGACCAAAAAGAAGACCATCAGAGCTGTAGTGGAGAGAATGAGGAGGTGAGTAATTAGAAGTGAAGTCAGAGAGTAACATTACATGTAGGGCCTTATAAGTCATAGTAAGTACTCTAAGGACTGTGGTGTTTGAGTGGGATGTCAGTCTTCAAGGTATGTTCAAATTTCTCCACAGCTGGTTTTAGCCAACTTTTTGTCTCAACTGTGACTGCTCTCCAAACCATATAATTTTATTTAATCCTCACAACGTAAAATTTAACCACTTGCATCTATACACATACATACATACACATATGCACACATAAATACACACATATGCATATATACATGTAGTTTTAAGTGTGTATGTAGATAGGTATGCAAAAATATTTTCCTGTCTTTCATAACTAGTAATTAACTCATGCAAACTAAAATTTCAAAATTAACACAGAACCAAAATGATATTTGATCTTTATGGCTTATAAATCACACACAAGTTTAAGAAAATAGTATTTATCACACTGTTACCAAGGCAGAAAAAAATCATATCAGATAATTCATGTTATAGTAACTGCTGAAGAAAAGTGTTTTCTTATTCAAAACATTAAGTTTTAGCAATTAATCCAACCACATAGTGTTTTAAGGCCATTAAATAAAGATTCAGACTTCTTGGAGTATTTATTTATCATCTATTATGTTCCAGGGATCTTGCTATGGACTGGAGATACAATGATACGTCAATTAAATGATTTTGCTGCGTAATAAACTACTTAAAAACTTAGTGACCTAAAAACAACAAACTTTTATTCTTTCTCTTGAGCCACAAGATTCACTGGGCAATTCTTCTGGTCTGAATCAGTTTGGGTGATCTCTGAGGTCAGGTAGTGTCTTAGCTGGGGCTCTTTGGTCTAGGATGACCACCAGAAGTGTGCTTGGGCTTGGGGGCTACAGCAGAGATAACTCAGCTCAGTTGTATGTGATCACTCATCCTCCAGGAGACGAGAGTGGACTTCTTTTCGGGGGACAATCACAGTGATCGCAGGACCAGCAAAAAGGGAAACCCCACAGTGCAAGTGCTTTTCAAGCTTTTCTGCTTAAGTCATATTTGCTATTGCATTGGCCAAAGCAAGTCATATGGCCAAGCCTGGAGTCAGTGTGGGAGGTGACAAGTGGAGGCCATTACTGCAGTAGAGTACCATAAACAGAGCATTGCTGAAGGTGACAATTACAGTAGATGCTCTCTCTTACAGTAGTAACAACAAGACATTTAATATTGCAACATTCATGAGTGACATTTTGAAGAAAAGCCAAAATGCAAGTCAAACTTTGTAAGACAGCTTTTTTTTTTTCCTAAAGAAAGTTATTCTTCAGGGAAAGA
>NW_006775603.1:1075360-1085952 GCF_000442215.2 Lipotes vexillifer
GGGAAAGAGGTTACTAAGAATAGCTTCTATTTGTTGACTACATTTTCTAATTTAACATTTACAGAAAATCTGCCAGGTAGCAAGTATTATTCCTTTTGCATAGACTGTAATTTGAGGGTCTCAGGGGTTAAGCTACTTGTCCAAAGTTACTTAGCATGTTTTGAAATCAGGATTTAAGCTGAGGACCTACTGAATATAAAGTCTATGCTCTTTTCTCTCTCTCTTCCTCTGTAATAGAAAGAACATGGGCTAGGAATCGAGAAAAAAGATGCCTTCTTGGCTAGACATACTTTCCTCATGTACACAGCATTTTACCTCCTAAATTCTCTTGACTCCATCCTCTGCTTTCCACCTTGCCCTCTATCACCCTAACCCAAGCTGATAGCCTTCGCCTGGATTATTACAGTAACTAATCCCAGAGGAACTTTTTCAAAATTTATATTTGCTCATGTTCCCCTTCCTAAAATCTTTTAATGGTCTCTCTCTCCCCCTCCCTTTCTCTCTCTATCTCTACCTCAGTTACATCACAAGACTGCCAGGTCTGGCCCCTAACTCCCTTTCTAAACTTCATGCTCCAGACACAAGCCTTTATTCCTTCAGCAATCAATAAATCAGTCAATTCAACCAGTAAGTATTTTTTGAATGACTACTATGTATCTGTCTGTGGTATTTGGTATACACCAGAAAAATTTGGCATACGGCAGACAAATATTGTTGCCCTCAACAGAGCCTATGTTCTAGCTGAAGAGTCAGTTAATACACAATAAATATTTACATATAAATAAATTATAAACTATGTGGAAAAGTGATATCTTATGGGGAGAAGAAAAAAGAGTAATCACGCCACATAAAGCAGTACTGGAGGATAGAGTGGAGCAGATTATAGTGTTATGGAAAGTACGGTGGTCAGGAGAGACTTCATTGAGAGCGTCCACCTGATATATGTTAAGGAGGTGTCTGAGGAGATATGGCATGGATGAGGGCTAGAGCGTTAAGGGCTGAGGAAGCAAGCTCAGCCTTCTCAGAGGATGGCAGGGAGGACAGTGTAACTGATACTGAGTGGGGAAGGGGACACTGGAGAAATGTCTAAGAGGTAATGGGGGCTTTGTAGACCACCCACCATGGGGCCTTTCTACTTACAAGGTTCTCTCCCTTATTTGGTTAATTCCTACTCATAATTCAGCCCTTAGCTCAAGTTTACTTCTGCTAGAAGATCTTCTTGATCAAGTAAAGTAAGGCACCCTATTGTAGGTTCTCACAGCACTATGGATTTCTCTTGTATTATTTATCACAGGTGTGCTTTATATTTTTGACATGATTATTTTGTAGTATTTGTACATTCTCTGAGGCTGTAAGCTCCATGAGGGCTAGGACTATTTCTGCCTGTGCCTGCCACAAACTCCAGAGAACATATCACAGTGTCAAAAATCCAATAGATGCGCACTAAAGTGTGTTGAGATAATCAGTAAATGAAGTAAAATATTAAGCACTTGCTATGGAGTGACAGAGCAGAGTAAATATGAACAAGTCACATCCATGAGCCAGGCTTCCAATTCTTCCATGTTAAATGGGGAGTTGGACTGAGCTACCTCCAAGATCACATAAGGATATACAATTTGGTGGTTCTGTGAGAAAGATTTAATATATTGCCTTCTAATCTATTAAAGAGTTAGTAGTTGTTCTAATGCTTTTACAAAGAGAGATTATTTTAAGTAAACTTTGTTATGGGCCAAGTTGTGAACCTTCCAAAATGTATACGTGGACTTCCTAAAATTCAATACCTCAGAATGTGAGTGTATGTGGAGATAGAGCCTTAAAGAGTTAATTAAGGTAAAATCAGGTAACCTGGGTGAAGCCAAATACAATATGACTGGTGTCCTAAGAAAAGGATTTTAGGATACAGACAATACAGGGATGACCATGTGAAGACACAGCGAGAAGATTGCTATGTACAAGCTATGTTTTTTAGGTTTCCCCTACATCTTTTCCCTCTTCTTCTGGCAAAAGCAGCCAAAATTCATTTCAGGGAACTGGCACAACTCCACCGTGTATGGTCTTGCTAAGACTTTAACTCAAGCCACAGTTTGGGCACTTAACCCAAATAGGCAAATCAGACTCTGTCTTTGTTTGTAGAATATCTCCAGCCATTTAAATATTGAGAGGAAAATCTCAAGAACAGACAGGAAAAAGTAATTTGTAATCTAGACACTGAGGGCCAAAGTAAACAGTAGTGGTGATGCCATGGATGGAATGTTTATGCCCGCCCCCCCCCCCAATTTATATATTGAAACCTAGTCTCCAGTGTGATGGAGTGGGTCTTTTGGGAGGTGATTAGGTCATGAGGATGGAGCCCTCAGGAATGGGATTAGTTCCTTTATAAAAGAGACCACAGAGATCTCCCTTACCCCTTTCACCATGTGAGGACACAGTGAGAAGACGGCCACTTAGGAACCAGGAAGAAAGCCCTCACCAAACACTGAGTCTGCTGGCACCCTGATCTTGGACTTCCCAGCCTCCTGAACAGTGAGAAGTAAATGATTGTTGTTGTAGCCACCCAATCTATGGTAATTGTGTGTTAGTAACTCAAACAGACTAAGATAGGCAGGCTAATTATAATTTTATAATTCGTTATATACATGATTAGAGTAATATGGATGAGCATGTACTAAAATATGAAGTTCATTTTGTTTCTTCTCAGGGGAGTGAAGATTTTCCTGAATTGCCTGGAAATAGAGCTTCAAATGAAGAGCCTAAAGTTTGGGAGCACCCACGTACCGTGCCACTCCTGTGAGACAGTTACCTCATCCAGAGCCCACCCTCTCACGCACAGCTCTATACATGTGAGTAGAGAAATGCTCAGCTGTTAGGGAATGGGGTGGATGTATGGTCAAAGACAGACCAGGTGGAGAGTGTGATCAAGTTGCTGTCTGGAAACTGTCAATGAAGTATGATAAGGAACAATGCAGGAACAAAACGGAGGTTCTTGAAACAATTAGTGCTGTTGATCAAAATCTACAGAACTTTGGTTCTAAAGTTTTCCAATACCTCCAGGATTTATCTACCAAGGAAAATTATATTGTAAAAATAGATTGCCTAAATACACAAGGCTGTGGGTTTTTTCCATTATGTATGGTTGCTTGCTAAAATTAATTTAATTTTTAAAAATTAAAAATCACTTCTGACTATAGACACTTACCTTTCTTGAACATTCTAATTTATTTTTAAAGAAAAATGAAACTCACTAGCATGAATATTATGATAACTAACTACTCTGCACCACTGAATTTCATAGAAAACCAAAATAACCTAGACAACGAAAAAAAAAAAAAAAGGAATAAAACCCAGAATCCTTAATCTTAATAGAGCATGCAACTGCCTATAATATTCCGACATGGATGGCCAGCTGTGGTTCCCCAGAGCACTTCTTGGATATTTGAAATGAGATTAAAAAGCAGTCTCATTTTCTTCACGCAGCAAACTGGAAAAGGCCCTCTAAAACTAGCTACTAGCAACATCTCTTTCTGAAAGTATACTACTACAGAGCATGCCCCACATCCAAATCCCTCCTAAAGAAATGACTGTGCCAAGAGGAAGTCTAGCTATGTTAGAAATTTCACCTCTGTATATAATATTAAGTGGAAGATGTACATTCCCACACAGCAGCCATTACTTCCCTTTACCTCAGTGTTACTTAGATTTCACCACAGTTTACGGTTCATTGCAAATGGAGTAGATAACCTGCAAGTGTGGAAATCTGTTCATGCCTCAGTGAGGCACCCTTTGTTGTTAATCGGTTTTACACGTTGTTTCAGATTTGGCTTTCAGCCTTTCCAACATCTTCATACAGAATGTGAATACCAATGGTAATATCCGTAATTTTCCTTCTTTGTGTTTTTGCCATCTAACGCTAAGCTGTCACCCCTTGAGTTCCATTCCCTTTATTTGGTACACAGCTTGACCCTATCTTGTTATATTCATCAGAACTTAGCCCCCATTGCATGGTTCTTTTTCTGATCCAACTGTGCCATAACCCTTGCTGTATTTCCTCTGTCTCAAGACACTTTCACATCTTGCAGTATTACCCTTCCATCTGGCAAATGGTCCTTTATGATTTTTTACTTATCAAGAAAGGCATGCTCCTTTGTTCAGGAGATTTTGTTTATTATATGTATATTTTCCACATATATTAAAATCATTGCCTGTCTCCTCAACATTACATTTTGGTAGATAATGTTTTTTGAGGAAATAGAAACATGAAACCTGAATAAGCTTGTGGTCTGTTAAAGATGTTAGGACACTAAGAAATAAACCCACTGATGAACATCCGTGTTACCGTGCTCCACTTGGATTCATTGACTACTAGTGTGGCTACCTAGTAAACTCAGTACTTCTATAAATAGAAGCCATTACTCTCTTAGAAAATCTTAACTACTGTTCAAAAATTAACTACAGGTATACCTAACAAGGATAAATATCCAACATCATTAACAAAATATGAAAGTGAAGTGAAAATTTAAAAAAATAATTAAAATATAAGAAGTAGATTGTCAATTTCTATTGCGTATCCAGACTGCTAGATACTAAACATTAACTTATGGGGTATTTTTTTCCCTCCTAAAGGAGGTGGAGAGAATGCTTTGGAATTAAGTTCCCTATGCTTCAATCCTATCACTGTAGCCGCAGTAATGCGGCACAGCTTTTGCTACTTTATTAGGGGCAATGTAAGTGACTTAGACTTGGATTCTACTTCTCTGTCATTTGTTAACTTTCAACTATAATCATACCAGTTAACTTTCCCATTCCCCGTTTCTTCATATTCCAAATGAAACAACTGTAGTATTTGATATCCCTGTTACACAACTCTGTGATGACATAACTACCACACGTTTCTCGTCTCCTATTTCTTATCCCTTAACCCTAATTCTCTAAAATTCCCGAGTTTCTTTCTAACATTAGTTTTGTGACTATTCTTCAAATTTATATAATTTTTAATTAAAAATAATGTATTATTGTATGTGCCTTCAGGAAATCTACTTTCAGTAGGTATACCAGCCAGTAGAGCATAGTTCCTAAAAAGCTAATGATAGGGAATGATCACCTAATTGACCTGTTTATTTTATATATTTAGAAACTGAGGGTCAAATAGATTAAGTAACTGATTAAAGTTCTTAACTATTTGGTAGCAGCATAGGAATAGATTCCCATTTATATGTAAATGCTATACATTTCCCTCCTTTCTGAATTCCCTCCAATCTGTTAATATTGTTGGGTTGGGGGTTTTTTAAGAAAAAATTTTATGCTGTACTCTCAGACTGATGCTTCATGGTCAACTTGTTATGAACTATATGATCATAAGCCATTTTTCTCTGCCAGATTTATGGGATATTTTTGTTTTCCCTCCTAATGCACAGCTCCACAGTTGTCTTTATTGAACTACATCCTGTATGTGATTATTTCTTTATTAAACTATGGTTTCTTGCAATCTTTGTGACCTTATTTAATCTTCTGGGCCTCAGCTTTCTCATTAGCAAAATAAGGGACTTTGAGTGAATTAACTCCTGAGGCACCTTTTACTTCCAAAGCACCGTTTTCCAAACTGGGACTGAATCTATGCCACTTTCAGATTTTAAAAATATGTTCTGTATTTTATCATCCAGACACTTGATGAGAAGTGTCCCAAATCAACTCTTCCAAGACACCATTTGTCACATTCTCCTGAAGTTGACATTAATGCGTTGATCACATCCCTATTACTCATTTATATTTTCTCTAAGTGTTTTCAGTTCAGGGGACATTTGTCGGTCGATGTTTTACAAAATTCCTGGGGCAGATTAATTTTATTTTCTGTATCTTTATATTTTTTTAGAAAGTTTTGCTTTTTCAAATTGATGAGCTTATACAGATTTATTTTTTATATTATTTCCAAGACTTTAAAAAGACGGAAGTGTTAAATCAGTTCAACTCAGTTTAAAAGATCAATATTCTACTGATTCCAGGAATACCAAATTTATCTAGTTTTAAGATTGAGAGACAAATGGACTGTAGTTATTGTCAGAGGCTTACAAAGCTTAAATTCATCTTGTAAAGTAATTTAGCTTTACTTTGTCTCCTAGAACTTTGATGGAATTAACCAAATTAGATGTGTAAGCTTCATTATTTTTTAACCAATTAATATAAAATTTTGAACAGTAAAAAAATAACATTGTTATTTCCCAATAACTTCATTTAGCTTTGCTATAAACTGCAATACCAAACTTGCCTGCAGTTCTTTCAAGACATTTACCGAATTAATTCAAATCTGTTTTGCTCCGTCTGTAAAATGACTGAATATAATGTGCTGTTCTGCTTCCAGGATTTCATTTCTGTCTCTAGAAAGAGACTCTGATCTTAACTTTGCCAGCAGAGGGCACATACACATATCCTTCTTTGTTTCTTCTAATCTACAAAAAGGAAATTTTTAAGAAGCCTCATTTGAGGTTCTATAACATATTACCTTATTGGAACTGAGTCTAACTGAAAAAAAGAAAACAACACAAACAACACATTAAGATTTTCTTTGAAAAGTCTAATGCCTGAATGAAAACCAAGAGACACTGGAATACTACTGCCACTGAACCAGAACATCAGTTTAATATATCTATTTTTGCGCTGCGAAATTTTGGGGAGATTTTACTGCTCATTTTGCTCTGGTCATATTTTGATCTGGCCTTTCTGCTTTTAGTATTCAATTCCGGACTTAGAATCAACAAAGAAGTGGTCAACTAATATTTATTTACGTGTTCATTTATTTGTAGAATTAGCAAAAATTCAAACAACCAATAATCTATGCTGTAGCCTAAAGTTGCTATAATAAACACATATGCAGACTATCGAATTTGACTGGACAGTTATTTAAATGTTTCTGAGAGAAGGAGCAATAAAAATCAGTCTGTTGACCATTTTGGTTAATGGCTTAACAACAGTCGTGAACATTTTAATCTTCTGGCTGCTTACAAAGAACGGATAGAATGGTAGCATTTTTTTACACTGTCAGCTACGTGAGCACAGTTGGAGTGCCTGTAATTTCAACATTATGCATATGCATCACATAATTATATAATTGCAGACACGTTGTGCCTGCACACATCGAAAGGTTATGCTTCTAAAATGGAAAAGTAATGTAGAAAAGCAGAAGTCAGAGGCTCATGTGCTGATATCTGTCTCCAGCAGCATACATTTTAAGGATTTTGTACAAGCCACCATACAGCCTGACTTGCACCAAAACCAATCCAAGAACTCACAAATGGATGTTCAAATGTTTTATCGACTTATATGAAATTCTAATGCATTACGTCAAGATGCTAACTAGTCTATACAGGTTAGTCTAAACTTTAGTATGTGTGGAACGAGAGCCACTGTGATTTGCTTTATTGAGATGTATAAGTCAGGACACTTCGGACTTCCTTTAAAAAATAAGTTATTTGAACCTTAAACACAGAAAAATATGAATATTAATGTAAGAGTTCAGTTCAAAGCTTAGATTCTGCTATTTTTAAGTTTTTCTAGCAAAAGATAATCAAAAGTGAAGACACAGACCTACTAGAGAACGGACTTGAGGATATGGGGAGAGGGAAGGGTGAGCTGGGACAAAGCGAGAGAGAGGCATGGACATATATACACTACCAAACGAAAGGTAGATAGCTAGTGGGAAGCAGCCGCATAGCACAGGGAGATCAGCTTGGTGCTTTGTGACCACCTAGAGGGGAGGGATAGGGAGGGGGGGAGGGATAGGGAGGGTGGGAGGGAGGGAGACGCAAGAGGGAAGAGATATGGGAACATATGTATAACTGATTCACTTTGTTATAAAGCAGAAACTAACACACCATTGTAAAGCAATTATACCCCAATAAAGATGTTAAAAAATAATAATAATTTTAAAAAATGGAAAAAGAAAGTTATTGTTGTAGGAGGAGAGACACGGTTCCAGACAAAAGAAGCAAAAACACCCTGAGAATATGAGACTATTTCCATTCATAGGAGGGCTTTTTCCAAATAAAGTCTTTTCTGATTGGGAACCCCAATAACTCCCTCCATAAAGAGTTATTTTTTCCAACTAAAGTCTTTTCCAATAGAGCCCAATTCCAATTGCAACCCCAATTGTAAGGTCACTGAGATTACTATTAATGATACCAAACATTTCGTCAGGTCCAAAAATCTTAAGCCATGTTTTAAAATTTACATATCTATATATAGCTTTAGTTAACATCTACATATATAATTATAAGTAATAATGCTTAATTATGATTTTTAAAAAGACCTAGTGCTTGTAGCCCATAATATTTTAATGTCTCTCTCTCTGTCTCTCTTTGACAACATAGAGACTCTACAGTCTTCAAAAATTGAATCTGTCTAATATCCATGAACTGGAATGCTGAGTAGAAAAGACAGAAATAAACTCTAAGAACACAGAATAATCAGGAAGGTTAAGTGCCTCACAAAGAAACAGACTGTACACACTGTGAGTACATATGTCATGTATGGTTTCCTTCCTAGCTGACAAACATCAGGCTCAAAACAATGCTTCTCCAGTAACATTACTTGTTTTTTCTCTCTCCATCCTCATCTGTCTACCTTTTCTGTCTTTCTTTCTCCTTTTGCTAAACTGGATTACAGAAACATAATTTGCTGAATTTATACCTAATACCTTAGGTATATATCATTTTACTTTAAAATCTGGCCAGTATCATGGAAAATTAATACGCTATTACTATGGCATGCATGGAGCAACGAGGCCTTAAGGAGGAGGTATCGGACCAGGACTCAGTGCTCCTAATTTTTTTGTAATGTACACTATGGAACTGGACCAACCTATCATCTTTCTTTAAGTCTCAGTTTACTTTACTTCCTGAAACAAAAGAACAGAACAAAAGCAAAATCTGTTTCAAATTTCTACGGCTTGCTTAAATTGTTAGTGTAACATAAATTAATTAAAATTTGTACTACTCTGGCTCATACAGATGTTTTCAAATGTGCAGCAATTGACTTCTCCTTTAGCAATAAGGTAGTGGGCAAAAACAAGAAACTTGTGGTGGTTCCTTAAGGTGTGAACCTACTGGGGTTTTCCATGATATGATTTATCCTGAAATAGAGAAAGAGAACTAGAACATAAACATTGATACTACACCAATTAAATGAATGCATTTATCATTCTAACCAATAAATTTATTTTAAAATTATTATTATTCATGTTTTATTTTTAACCTCTTAGGTTGTGTGAACCAACAATCCGAAGTGGATAAGTCAATTAATACCTTCACTTGAAAGAGCTAATAAAAGAATACTTTCTTTAGTTACCCGGGTAGCTTTTTATTAATCATATTATTTTGAGGTATTACTCATTTTGGAAGTGGGTGAATACTATGGACATATATTTATTTCTGTCCTATCTCAAATCTGCCTTGATGCAAACTAAACCTCTTATATGGAAGTGGGTATTCGGTTGCTTTTACGGTAATTATTTTGTGTTAATGATTAAACAGTACAATACATATGTTATAATTACAATGTGATAAAATCCTTACAAGAGCTAACATGAATAAATGAGATCAGTTTAATACTTTCCTTCCTAAACAATGGTCAAATGAGAAAAATATGGGTGAGAATGGGCTTGTGATAACTACATAAATAAATACTGAATTCCAGAGTACTTTGCATACACATGGAAGTGCTGTATCCCTTGGCAAGAAATTTTTTTAAATCAGTTTATTAGAGTTAAAGAAATGGAGCTGGGTGAAGGCAGAGAAAGCATCGTGGAGGTCCCCAGCTATAGGTGAACTTTCTGCTTGCCACCAGAAGGTTGCAGGTTCGTGGAGGTCTGCTATTTAAAAGATGGAGAGTATATATACCTTGAGGTTGACAGAAGGGCGTTGTTAGTAGCGATGATGGTAGGTGTGATGATAAAACCTAATTAGGTGGTTACTAGCATGTTGGAAACAAAAGGAAGATCATATCTATTCAGAAGCTAAAATGTGCTAATACCAAATTAGATGCTTAGTCAATATAACCACCACTGCATGTGGTAAGTGCTTATACCTCAGAGAAGCAGTTAATTATCTCTCTTCAATTTACCAGTCTCTGCTTGAAACCCAACTTTAACCATATATTTAATGCCATAGTTGAGGAAGATGTAGGTTTTTTCCCCTGTATGAAACAGAATCAATCTATTTCTTCCCCAGAGAGTGACATTTAATCACCCCTGTGTTACTAGGCTTATGACTGGGATTATGATTATTATTCTCATTTGCCTTGGAGGCTCTGTGCTTTCAAAGCCTTTATAGCAAATCACATACCCACGGAGAAAGGTCCACTGACCAGCAGTTCCCCAGCAACCTTTACCAAGTGGGCCCTGAAGAAACTTCTCCATATTTTCTAGTGCATGGTTTTAAGTTGTTTTTATTCTATACAGAGTAGGTGCAGGCCACACACAAAAACATTTCAATTTCTAATTGTATATCTGAGTCAACTTTATAAATTTGATATCCAAAAATAACACTTTGGTCAAGATTAGTGGTTATTTTTTATATCCTCTTGATTTTTTTTTTTTTTTTTTTTTT
>NW_006775603.1:1086100-1148503 GCF_000442215.2 Lipotes vexillifer
AGGCCCAGCAGCCACGGCCCACGGGCCCAGCCGCTCCGCGGCATGCGGGATCCTCCCGGACCGGGGCACGAACCCGCGTCCCCCGCACCGGCAGGCGGACTCCCAACCACTGCGCCACCAGGGAAGCCCCCTGTTGATTTTTTTATGCTTTAAAAGCTGATGGAAATTACTTAAAGAGGATGAATAATATTGTCTGATGTCCAAGAATGTATGTATACTTTCTTTTAAGGAAATCCAAGGGCTTTATAGGCAATAAAAATATCAATATTCTAAGGTCTCTATTTACTGGATCACTGTTGAAAGACTAAGGTATCAAATAAAACACAGAGGAAAATGCATTATATAATTTTGTCAGTAAAAATTTTTTCCTGGGTACATCTCAATGTCTTTTTAGTTTTTTTTAATATAACAATTCAATTAATATTTATTTTAGCACCCACAAGCCACTGTACTAGTGGATTTAGGCATTTGGGAATAATAATATCTCAGTAGTAAGCCCTTCCTCTGCCAAACATTGTGCTGTTTTACATCTCATTTTTCCTCAGAGAACCGCACAAAATAAGTATTACTATTATCTCTGTTCATTGATGGGAAAATTGAGATACAGAGAGGGTTAACTAATTTCCTAAAGTCACACAGCTTATAAATGATTTATCCTGTATTTGGACCTAAGTAGTATAACTCCAGAGTGTTACTGTTTTTACTTTTGAAAATGAATCTACTCTCTCCCCTTATCTATCTAAACTGAGTTTTTCCTATTTCTGCTTTTTAAAAGAAGATTTAGAATTGTAATAAACCAAAACCAAAACCAAACAAAACAAACACAAAACCTGAAATGTATTCACTGCTAGTATAATTTAATTATTTGCTATGCTTTCTTTGGTAATTCGTTTAAAAAGTCATTTACTTATTCTAAAAACAACACACACACACACACATTCCATGTTATTTGGGTAATGTAATACACAGCAAACATCTACAGTCAGCTGCATTAATTTGTGGTGCCCAATGTGAAATGAAAATATGGAGTTCCTTGTTCAAATACTAAGAGTTTTGAGATGGAGACAGATAAGTATTAAACCAAATGAGACTGCATAGGTCACATGCTCATGATGCTGCCTCTGGCAAGAAACTAGCATTGCTCACTGAAGACCTTCTATTGTCAGAGTAACCTGTGAGCCAAAGAGATTCCTAGGAGACACAAAAGGCCATGAGAATAGATAAAATGTTGGTTGTATTAGCTTGTCTTTCTGTCAGTGAAAATCTTCTTGAATACAGTGTGTAGGACATATGGCCACAGAGAGTTTTTCTGTTAACAATTTTTACGAAGCAGATGCAAATATTTAACTGAGAGTTGAGTATGTTCCAAAGAGATTCATTTCTTTTCCTTTTTTTTTTGCATGTGCATGTCCAGCTACTCCAACATCACTTGTTAAAGACTATCTTTTATCCATTGTATTGCCTTTCTCCTTGGTCATAAATCAATTGACTAAATTTCTGTAGCTTGGTTCCTTATTCTGTTCCATTGATCTATTTGTCTATTCTTTCACCAAGACCACACTTAACTAACTTTACAGTAAGTCCTGAATACTGTAGTTTTATAGTAAGTCTTGAAGTGTGGTAGCGTCAGTGCTCCAAATTTGTTCTTCTCCTTAAATATTATGTGGTTATTTGGGGTCTTTTACCTTCCCATATAAACTATAGAATCAGTTATTCAATATCCACAAAATAATTTGCTGGGATTTTGATTGGAATTGTATTGAACCTATAGATCAATTTGTTAATAAGACTGGACATCTTAACAATATTGAGTTTTCCTATCCATGAATATGGAATATCTCTCCTATTATTTTGCCCTTCTTTGATTTCTTTCATCAGAGTTTTGTAGTTTTCCTCATGTAGCTCTTGTACATATATTGTTAGATTTATACCTAAGTATTTCATTTTTTTGGTCCTAACGTCAATGATATTGCATTTTTAATCTCAAATTCCACATGTTTATTGCTGGCATATAGGAAAATGATTGACTTTTAGCCTTGTATACTGCAACCTTGTTATAATCACTTATTAGTTCCAGGAGTTTTCTTTACCCATTCTTTTAAATTTTCTACATAGAGGACCATCATCTGTGAAGAAAGATAGTTTTATTCTTCTTTCTCAATCTGTATACTTTTTATTTCCTTTTCTTGTCTTATTGCACTAACTAGGACTTCAAGTATGATGTTAAAGAGCAGTGGTGAGAGGGGATATACTTGCCTTTTCCTGATCTCAGTGGGAAATCTTCAAGTTTCTCACTATAAGTATAATGTGAGTTGCAGGGTTTTTGCCAATATTCTTTATCAAGTTGAGGAAGTTCCCCTCTATTTCTAGTTTACTGAGAGCTTTTTTTTTTTTTTTTTTTTTTTTTTTGCGATATGTGGGCCTCTCACTGTCATGGCCTTTCCCGTTGCCGGACGCGCAAGCTCAGCGGCCATGGCTCACGGGCCCAGCCGCTCCGCGGCATGTGGGATCCTCCCAGACCGGGGCACGAACCCGCGTCCCCTGCATCGGCAGGCGGACTCCCAACCACTGCGCCACCAGGGAGGCCCTACTGAGAGCTTTTATCATGAATGGATATTGGCTTTTGTCAAGTGCTTTCTGCATCTGTTGATATAATCATATGATTATTCTTCTTTAGCTTGTTGATGTGATAGGTTACATTTATTGATTTTGAATGTTGAACCGGCCTTGCACACCTGGGATAAATCTTACTTGCTTTGGGCCTACAATTCTTCTTATATATTGTTGGATTCAACTGGATAATATTTTGTAGAGGATTTTTACATCTAGGTTCATGAAAGATATTGATCTGTGTTTTTCTTTTCTTGCAATATCTTTGTCTGATTTTGAGTTAGGAAAAATTCTCTCTCTTCCATCTTCTGAAAGAGACTGTAGAGAACTGGTATAATTTCTTCCTTAAATATGTGGTAGAATTCACCAGTGAACCCATCTGGGTCTGGTGCCTTCTGTCTTAGAAAGTTATTAATTGTTGATTTAATTTATTTAATAAATAGAGGCCTATTAACATTGTCTATTTCTTCTTGTCTGAGTTTTGACAGATTGTGTCTTTCAAGAAGTTGGTCCATTTCATCTAGGTTATCAAATTTGTGGGCATAGAGTTGTTCATAGTGTCACTTTATTATCCTTTTAATGTCCATGGGATCTATAGTGACATTCTCTCTTTCATTTCTGGTATTAGTAATGTGTGTCCTCTTTCTTTTTTGCTTAGCACAGCTAGAGGCTTATTGATTTTATTGCTCTTTTCAAAGAACTACCTTTTGTTTGGTTTTTTTTTGACTCACAGACCTGTCCCATCTGAGCCTCCAATGATTCTTCAATTACAATAGGTTTTCCTTCCCCAGCATTGGTTCCTGCAAAGGTATTTACTTGGGTATTTCTGCTCCAATAAGTTGTGTCTTTTTGTATCCAGCTGTCTCTCTCTCCAGTTTGGGGGGCAGTGGTTTGCCCTGGGACCTCACTTCTCTGACAGATCCAAGAAGAGATGTTGATTTGTCTGTTTGTTCAGCTTTTTACTTGCTGTTAGGACACAGTGACAACCTCCAAGCTCCTTACACGTGAAAATGAAAGTCAGGGTCTAAAAGTAGTTTTAACCCACAAAGCAGGTTTATTATGACAAAGACATAATAAAAGAAGTCTGAAAAGTTTTTTAAACCATATGTATCATTGCCATTCTAATTCCAAAGTCTTGAGATTTCATCTTCCATTGAATGTCATTTGCATTTTCTAATTTGCTCTTATCAGGTTTATCCTGTCAATCAACAAGTATACTATAAGCCAACATGATAGTCTAAAATGTTACCTCCCTCACGTGATTTACTTAGACTGATTTTCTTTAACCAAATGATTAATCAAATATACAATTCTAATTGACTCTAGAGCATATTAGTTAAAATAATTTTCAATATTTTTTTATTAAAAGGCTACATGACTATAATTTCTAAGGCTTTTCCCCAACAATTTAACAAACATTTTTATTTCATGCCCAGATTCCAGTTAAATGTGCAAAACAGCAAGGAATAATTTATATATATATATACATATATATGTATATATATATATATAAATTTAAATCCTTAGAAGAACAAAATTAATAAGTATTTATCAGGATATGTCTCTGAATTAAACACAACAATTATTACATGATAAATTTATATTCAACTTAAAAAATAAAACTTTATGAATTACATAAAATAAAATTTAGGCAATCGAAGTGACCCATACACAGGATGTGTTACACTGTTTCCTTTTCCCTTAACCTCCGTTCGGTGAGCCAGGAAAAAAGTGCTTGCAAGAGACAGAAAACGTAAGGACATTTTCTCTTGTTTTATCAAAAAGAAAACCAGACTCTTTGCTGCTTTCATTCATATATAGTTTTGCACATGAATGCATACAGCCAATAAAGCAGCAGTGTTTTCTTTTTCTATCTTTATTTATTATTAAATACTTAGTCTTCATTGAAAGACACTCTTTTGTGTTAAGAGGGTTAGGTCAAGTGGGTTTAGGAGTTTTCAGTAATAGTTTTCAGCACCACATAGTTCTTTGAAGGGAAGGAATGCACGTGACTGATAGTGCAAGCATGAAACACATAAAGAAGAGAATGTGTCATCACTGTCATGAAAAACCGCTTTGAATGGCAGTGATGAGTCTATAAAATACGAGCAAAGCAGACAGAGTTCCTATTCTCTAGTAACATAGCAGTAAATAACAGAGGTTGTGCCTTAGAAACATCCTTGATGCATGATCTGGAATTCTTAACACAAATTCAAGTATGTCTGATAGCTCTTAATGGTTCATGTGAAATAATGAGAAAGCTGTAATTTCATTATCCTGGGAAAATCCTGTTTAAGTTAAGTAGAACATTGTGTTTTGCCTTATCTTTTACTCAATCACTTTTACCTTCTGGAAGGTAGGGGGAGGCTAGGATGGCAAAAGAGGGATAAAAATACATTGGCCTAATTGTCCACATCTCATTGGTCCTTCAGTATGTTCATGATAATGCATTTATATCTTTGTCTCTGGCTTCATATGCACCCACAGAAGTTCTTTGTCTTCCTGGTAACCCTAACTGGGGACTCTTCAAAAATAATTTCCATCTTAACATCCATCCAACTGAATGAAGCCTCTGCTGAGAAGTATGCAAACAAAAAAGTTTACCTAAGAACATTTCTCTGTATATGAAAGGAGAAACACAGTGTGTAAAGGAAAAGCTGAAAACCCCTTATTTCTTGATAGAAGGAAGTTTTATATGAGGTATATTAAGGCAGAAATTTCGACGTACTTGGAATAATTTAGAAAATTACTGCATGGAACGGATTCATGTTGAGTTGAATATGGAAGAAAGCAAATAAAAATGGACCAAAAATATTGTTTGTTTTGGAAAAGGCAAAGAAGAAATATAAAATATTGCAGACAAATATAAATTAAAATCAAGTTTTCAACATATTTCAGATTTATCATTTTAAGTAAGAAAAAAATAAAAATATTGGTAATAGAAGGATAGAAAGATAAATAGATATATAGATAGGCGGGTGGATAGGCATACATGTAGCATGGTCAGTCATAGCCAAATGTTCTGCAGTGAAAAAAGGAGAACAATCTAGAGCTTTCTTATTGATGACCCATACATACATCTATACTAGTTTCCAAGAAGAAAAGTAATTATTAGTTTGTAATACTTACAAAGTGACAATACTAAGAGTATAACCACCTTACTTGAATTAAAGACTCTGCCTTTCTCTTTGATTTGAAACAATGGATAAATTACTAAGACTTTTTGCCATATGGTTTCTCCATTGTGAAAGTTGATAATGTTGACTTTCTCGCAGAGACTGTGAAAAGTAATGAGATAATAATGTCATTCTAAGGTTAAGATAGATGTCCGAAAAAAATGCCACATTACTTACCATAATGAGAAGAAAAATGCTTGTGCTATAAAGCAAAATCACCTTTGTTCAACTAAATGCAAGACAACTGACCTATCATCTAAAAATTTTCCCCCATTTCATACAAAGGTGCAATTTTATTTTGAAGGGGAATTTCCTGTATAATACATTTTCTTAAAAGATAAAGTAAATTAGAACCAAAGCACCTGCAAATCTATTTAATGGCTAATAACCACAAATCTTCAGCTAAACATTCCTTATCACAAAAGACATTATTGCATTATTACTTGTAATCTCACCTGTGCCTGATTGCTCTAACACTGCTTAATACACTGCTGTCAATGGTTATTGACAAATAAATTATCACAGTGTCATTATTTTCTTTTGAATAAATAAATGATAAAACAGCTAACTCTTACCTGCCTGGCACATAGCAAACACTCTCAAACTGATGGCTATTATACTTGCAAGACACTGTTCTGAGTCATCTGTTAAATTCTAAGAATGATTTACATATACTCTTATTGAAGTTTTCAATAACCCTGTATGGGAAATGGTTTATTATTACCATTTTACAGATGAGTAAACTAAGACATAGAGAGGTTAAATAATTGACAAATGTGTTAGTCAAGGTTCTCCAGGGAAACAGAACCAATAGGAAAGATAAATATATGGAGATTTATTATGAGGAACTGGCTCACACAATTATGGAAGCCGAGAAGTCTCAAGATCTGTTGTCTACAAGCTGGAGACCTGGGAAAGGTGGTGATGTAATTTAGTCCAAGTCCAATGGCCTGAGAACCAGGGAAGCCAATGGTGTAAGTTCCAGTCCAAGGGCAAAAGAAGATGAGAGGAGATGTTACAGCTCATGCAGTGAAGCAGAAAAACAAGGGGCAAATTCCTCCTTTCTTCACTTTTTGTTCTGTTCAGGCCATCAAAAGATTGGGTGACGCCCACCCACACTGGGGAGCGCAATTTACTGAGTCTGCGGATTCACATGCTAATCTCATCCAAAAACACCCTCACAGACACACCCAGAAATAATGTTTAACCTGAGTACCCCATGGCCCATCAAGTTGACACATAAAATCAATCATCACAACCAAAGTCCCCTAAGTAACTGGCTCTACAGAGTCTGGACTCTTAACCGTCATGCTCAGCTGCCATTGCCATATACAACATACAGTTTGGTGCAGATTTAATGAAATCTGTTAAATTCTAAGATTTAGCAAATGTTGAATACATAAGTTTAGGAACACATTTATAATACATAAAGTATGTAATATTTTCTGAAATATCAGACTCAGTTTGATATCATTAAATTTTATTAAAATGTTATTAAATATTTTATTAAATATTCACTAACTGAAAACTCAAAAGGTCTTTAAATCTGTAAGAGAATTACAATCCACTAAGTGTTTAAGAACACTTGAATAACATTTTAAGGAAAAACAACCTCCATAATTGGATTAAAATACTAGCAGCAAGATCATTTTTTATAAACCTCTTTTGGATAGATTTCTATGTGGAACACATTTGAGACATATGACTGTAGAGTTTGATGTCCACCCCCAAACTGCCCTCTTGTAGGCATTCCCTTCTTTAGGACCCTAGGACTCTGGGGAATGAACAATTTGAGAACCTAATCTTAGACTAAACTAATCATTTTAGGATTTATAAAAATTACCTCGAACGTGAAAAATTGTAAATCTATTTTACAGAAAAAGCAGGTAGCAATTCTATAGCCATATAAGAATATACAAAAATATTTGCCTCAAAATTGCAAGTATCATTTTGTTCTTCTGAGAAAATGATTTTGAATTGCCTCCGTCACTAACCACTTTATGTTATTCTGGTCGGTTTTCACATACTGTAATGTCTCAATTTTTATGTAGTGGTTTTATTATATTTTCTCTTTTGCCCATATTTTTTTCTTTTCTTTGTTAGCATTGGTAAAATAAGAACAGTGTACCCAAATCATAATTCCTGAACACAGTTATCTGACTGGCTAGGGGAAAAAATATGTTTAAGTGTTGAATTAACTCATCTTCCCTTGCCTAGCAGTCTGGCTGGAGTGGGTCACCTCTGGCCCCAAAGCCAGTCCACAAATGCATATTGAGTATCTGCTCTGAACCAGGAAATGGATCTGTCAAGCCAATACCTTATGATCTGTTTTTAGCGAGTTTTAGATTGGGATAGAAATTCTAGGCTTTACAGCTACTTCAGGGAGTTAGATAAAGATAAGTTAGCAAGGGGTGGGCCTACATGTAATGAAGATGAGGGAACAGAGAGAAATTCCTGAATTGGGTTGTAAGTGGTGAATATGGGTGAACAAAATGTCTGTAGATGGGGGAAATGGAACAGAAAGGAGTGGTACCAGGCATATTAGTTATACAATTAAAATATGAAGGTCACGCCAATTATATTACATCTATTAAGTCACTACTAAGTGCCCTTTTTTCTAGTAGACACTATGAGATACCAAGTGCATACAATTTTGTTTGTGAAATGGTTTCCCTGGATACATGTAGTCCTGACAACTGATTTGAATTTAAATTCATGAACACCATCTAACCATATTTCCTTAATAAATTCACTTTCCTAATCTCTATCCAGTTATTAGGTTCTTTATAATCAAGTGCTTATGGAAACTAGCCCAAATTTCTGGATGGCAACCTAATTACAGGAAACAGCCTAGCCTTGTAGTCAGACAATGTGGTCTTAACTTGGCTTCCTCATTTCTTAGCTCTGTGACCTCAAGCAAGTAAAATAACCTTCATCTCAAAAAAATACAGCTAATAATAGGTACCCCCACATGGTTGCTATTAGAATTAACAGGAATGCACACATAGTGAGCCCAAAAAGTGTCAGAGAAAAAAAGCATCCAGTACAGAACCCAGTATTCAAGAATTCTACTAACTTGGTAAAAATCAATAAAGCCTACCTAAATATTTCAACATGGAATTCAAGGTGTACTGATGGAGATTTTATATTTTTTGAAATGTATCTTTTCTTGGAGCAGAGGCCCCAGAAATAAAAGATGTGAGAAAAATCCAGAGGAAGATGTAGGGCAGTGAGAGAGCAGTCAGTTTTCTATTTTGGGATCAGCAAGAGATGGGCATTAATAGTCTCTTGCACATTGTGTTTTTGCTGAAGAAATACTTAGCATAAAAATTGTCTGGATTAAGGCAGATATAGGGCTTCCCTTAGGTTGCTCTTGGCAGAACTGTCTTGAGCGGACTTGGAGGCCCCAAATTCTAAGGAGATTAAGCCAGTGGAAATAGGCCTGATAGGACCCTGGTTATCTCTTTGTATCCAGTATGACAAGCCTTATTCACAGTAAAGCAATTGATGACGACATTTATTTTTTCCAGTTTTACTTTCAATTGATTTAAGTAACAAAGTGATAATCACGGGCGTGAGCCGAGAGATCTTCATATCCAGGAAGAAAGATGTAAAAGCTTAGCCACAGCTGATGTTTGGTTTGGGGATTTAGGGAAAATCTGTGACACATTCCTTCTGAGGATGACTTCCATCCCAAGGCAGCCAGTGGCTGTGTGACTGCATTTGAATGCTAACACCTGTAACTTTTAGAAAGGGTCTTTAACACCAGCTTTTCCTGGTATAGAAACTATTTGAAATCAAGAGAACTCACATTTTCCTCACCTTTCTAAAGATGTTAAAAAAAAAAAAAAGGCCTTAAGTAATCAATTCACACATAGGGTCCAACCCGAGTCTCTCACTTACTCTTTTGCCTGAGAAGAACCGGAAAGCAATATTCACATAAAACATACTCACACAGGAAGTAGACAGTGGTATTGCTTTATTTACTGATATTTACCATGTTAGCAGGATTCGTGAATACTATGTCCCATACTGGTTGCTTTTTATTACTTTCCTTCTTCCTCATTTCCCTTCTGTGTTTCAACATTTGAAATTTTATAATGGTTAAGGTTTATTTACTTTTATATATGTTGTCTTAAAGGCTTTGGAGAAAAGCTCATTCAAAATCTCACTAAAAAATTAAAATGCTTTACCAAGGTAGCCATAGAGGCAAAGGAATAACTCGCTCAAATATTACTGTTTCTTTTGACTGATGTTTTCCTTTCAATGATAATGACATTTTTGACAGTCAAGGTCATTTATTGTATGCACCTAATAGAAAAGTCCATATTGTTACATTTTATTTCTCTTTGATGTAGAAATGTATTATGTGAGGAAAACAATGTTAGTGTTATTATTGTAAACACTAACCAACATTTGCATAATACTGTATAGTTTTGAATGTGCTGGCACATGAATTACCTCATTAAATGAGACAAATGAGGAAATTCACAGTTAATACTTTCAGTTCCTGAATGAGATAGTTTAATTTTCCCTTCTCATCGTTACCAGACTTGAAGAGCATGTCCATTAAGTTCATGTTCATTATCTGTGAGGATTCCAAAGGCAGCTGGATTGGAGTGTACTGAGGGGAAGAAGAGTGACTCACTGTCAAGTTGTGTGATTAGAAAACAGAAAATGATTTTGGCAACAATATGAGTCATGAGAAATTACAGGATGGCGATAGATACACTGAAGCAAGAAGCCGGAAAAAAACAACTAAACTTTATAAAGCAAGTGAAAAGCATTACAGCATTAGAATAATAAGCTAAGATATTAATACCCTTTTAGAACTTGCTCGAGATGAGAACATATACACAGATAGATGGGAAGATTTGATTGGAGCTGCTTATGGAAAGATACACAATGGAAGAAATCACTCAACCAATATCAGCTAATATTAATGTGATGTTTTTGCAATATAAAGCCTGTAGTTTTATACCTTCCCCCTGATTCTCTAATTTGAAATATTTCTCACCGTACGATTGAAAAATATGTATATTATTCCAACACCAATAACTGAAGGATAAATCCCTCTGTAACTGGAAAACATGACACGCTCCTTGAATCCTTCTACACCATCCTCATACACCAACCCTCCAACCTCCCAACCCTAATTATCAAAGAATATAAGATGGAGATCCTGAAATTCTTTAGATAAATTCTAAGGATATGCAAAAGCCTGCTGAATTTAAGGGTAGGAACCAAAGAACACTGAGTATGTAAGAAAATTAAAGATTTATTGTTACTATATGGTTTGGTTTGGTTTCGGGGGAGGGGGACCTCTGAGTGAGGTAGAGAAGAAAGGGAAGGAACACTGAAGAAAAGAGGAGGGAAAAAATAGAAAATGAGTCTGGAAAGGAGAAAGATGAAAGGAGGACCAGGACAACAGCAAAAGAGTCAACAAGAAAGCCAAACAGAATGGTGGGAAGCTAAGGCATGAGTTCTGGAAATATCTGTAGTGATTTTTAAAAATGATGTTTAATATTCAACTTAGTTTGCATTGCAATAATGTACATTTTCAAGCCCCAAATCTTTTGTGATGTTATGCACAGAAAGTCTTCCTGTGAGTGTAACTGTGGTGTAAGTGTGTGTGTGCCTGTGTTTGAGTGTAAAGTGGAAAAAAAGGAAGAGTTAGAAATGGGTAGTTGCAAGTATTATAAATGATTAATTTAGAATATTAGTAAAATAGGAAGAACAGCAAACAAATAATTGAAAAAATAATGTTAAACATTATATAATTTAATGCTTTCTTGGTGCTGGCCCCCTATGGAAAAGCCAGCATTAAATGTTGGGTTTTGATTCATAAGGGAAAACCAGATACCGTCATAGCATAACACTGCCCATTAAACACTAGCTAGATTGGCTGATGAGTCAGTCTTTTAATATTTAGAATGCTCAAGAACCTCACCAGAATTTCTCTGCCTCCCCAGGGGCCAGGAGTTGTGCCTGTGTATGTGGCGTGTATATCTGTTTTAGGCTGAGGCAGGTGGGTCTGGATAAGCTCTCATGGCTACCTTTGCACCAAACTTCACTTTCAGTGATTTAGTTCAGTGTCCTTATTCATCCAGACATGCAATCTAACTCTTTCCTTCCATATTCTTAAATACTGTGGGACACTAATAAAAAGTGGTAAATTCTATCTGGATACTCTTTCAATTCTAATTAGAACTGCATTTTGACTGAAAGGTCTGAAAAAGCCAAATAGGTCATTCTTCAATGACAGGATATGTTCCACTTTGGCAGCTTGAAGTAGAGGGAGAGTAAAGAGAAGTTACCAAGATGAAAGCTAATTTGTTTATCTATAATTCCAACCTCATTCATAGCCAAATATTTTTTATTCTTGCCTTCCTGAACTGCCACTAGATTTCCATCCAGAAGAAATATTATGTACCTATTATAACTTTTTTGTTCCAACCGTGCATCTGGGAATAATTACCTTTGAATAACCTTGATTCTAGATTTCAAAACAAACAAACTAACACCCATGGGTTTTCTCTTGACTAATATTTGTTCTGATTGTATTCTGTATTGAGTGGAGTTTTGTGGGAGAGAGCAGATTCCTTGGTAGCTAGTTTGAAAAGGATTTATTTGAAGAGGATTTATTCCTGGCTCTGAAATGACTTACAGACTTTGGGGGAACGCTAAAGAAGCCAATTTAAAGCTGAACTTTGAGGTTTGAATCCTAAAGTCATACAGCTTCCAGGAAAGGGTCCTAAATCCGTACAGTAGAGGTGGATGGTTCAGGAGTCTACTAGCCTGGAAATGGTGGGGATCTGTGGAGTCAGGGAGTTGACTAGTAAATTAGGAAGCTATTGCTACACCTTCTGACTTCAAAATATATCACTATTACTATAATGTGTATGAATAAAATGGATGCTTCCTGGTTAGTTCCTCTTCATAGATGTCCATTCTTCTGATTCCAGGTCAAGAGGATCTATCTATTGGTGGAAATTAAATCACACAGAGAAACTTCAAGGGGTCTGGTAAGTGGGGCCTTTACTTTCTAGCCTCTGCACACTTAAAAGTGGAAGGAATGTGTTTGAGACAATTCATGGTACCAGCCACATATTCTTCTTGGTTGTGGCCTCAGGAATTTAGTAGAGTAATATTCTTTATTAATTAAAATATTTAGAATAACCAGTGCTTGTGAATAAAACATGGGAATAAAATTTGAAAATCCTTACTAATATTAGGGAAGAATGGCATGTAAACTTGAATAACATATATTTATGGTTCTCGGTTAGTGTTCTACACCCTTTACAGGGACATTTGGAAATGTGTGGAAACATTGTTGGTTATCACAATGACTGGGGAGTGCTATGGGCATTTGATGGGCAAGGACCAGAAGCAATACACTGGACTTTAATAAGGTTTGACACAATGAGGAATTACCCTACCTTAAATGCCAATAGCCTCCCTCTTCAGCAATATTGTCATAAGTAATCTCCAAATAATTTCAGTGGCCTATTTCATCATCAGAAAAATTTGCTGATTTGAGTTTTTTCTACTCTCTTATGGAAGGGTACATACCCAGATGAATATTTCCTATGTATGGAAATAGGTTTATAAAAAGGAGCACGAATAAAATAGGTTAATATTTCATGAACAAAAGAAATCATTTGATTTTAGTAAATAGTGGTTCTCAAAGGATGTTCATTAAACCAGCAGCATTAGCATCACCTGGGCACTTGTTACAGAAATGAAAATCTCTGGGCCCTGAGCTACTGAATCAGAAACTCTGGGATTGGGGCCCAGCAATCTGTGTATTAACAAGCCCTCTAGGTGATTTTTATATACTTTAAACTTTGACAGCTGCTGAAATAAAAGCATGAAGGAGTGAACGCTGTAATAGTCTGGTGTATTTAGAGAAGCTTAGTTTTCATCTGCGATGAGTGTGTTAAAAGGAAAGAAACATTTTATAATAAATTGGCCTGCATTGGGGAAATCTTTAGCCCCTCTAACAGCAATTCCTCCTAGGCATAATATCCAAGAATATATGCAGAAGGATAGATTTAAAACATGACCCACACTAGGGAATTACACCAGAGAAACCCCAAAATGAGGTGTATTAGTTTTCTATGGATGCTATAAAAAATAACCACAAACTTAAGTTCACAGCTTAATTATCTCACAGTTTCTGTAGACCAAAAGACTCACATGGGTCTTACTAGGCTAAAATCAAGAAGTTCACCAGGGTTGCACTTCTTACTGGAGGCTCTGCAGAGGACTCTATTTCCCAGCTCATTCATGTTGTTGGCCAAATTCAGTTCCTTGAGGTTGCAGGACTGAGATCTCCATTTCCTTGTTACCTGTCAGCAACCACCTTTGCTCCTAGAGGCCTCTATCTCATTCATGCAAACAGCCACCTATATCAAATCCTTCTCACACTTGAAATCTCTGACTTTACCTGTTGCTGTTCCTGTTCTGCCTTTCTTTTCCACTGTATCTATCTGACTCCAGCCAGAGAATGTTTGCTGCTTTTAAGGGATCATGTGGCTAGAGTGGGCCCATCTGGATAATCTAGGTTACTCTCCTTATTTTAAGGTCCATAGCCTCAATTACATCTGCAAAGTCCTTTTTTTTTTTTTTTTTTTCCTATGTAACATAATGTATTCACAGGTTCCAGGGATTAAGACAGGGACATCTTTGGAGAACCATGATTCAGCCTCTGCCATGTGGGGAATTAATTCATTCATGCCTTCAGCTACAGCATTAACCATGCCAGGCTCTGCAGTGTAAAAAAAAAAGAACGCTATAGTTCTCTATTTCAAGGATTTTACAGTCTAAACTGTGTAGAATCAGATGAGGGAATTAGAGAGAGAGATCTTATTAATGATACAATTCACCTGAAATAGTGATTCTTAGATAGACTATAATCCTTATGTTAATAAAGATTAAATAATGAGTCTCAGGCAGCAGAATTTCAATTGCAAGTATTTCCATTTAGAAAATCTATCCGCTTATCATGGTCCCAGTCAGGGGACTTGGTACCATCTCAGTCTCCAGATCCAGGACACAGCGACTCAGTCATTAAACCTAAATAGAGTTCGAGTCCCTCAAAGGGACTGAGGCATCATGAGTGAAAGTAGTGAAAACTTAGAAATAGAGACCAAGGTGGAAACATAGTGGTAGAACTCAACCATATAGTAGTAAAAAGGAAGAGGACACTGTGATTTGGGGGAACTATGCACATACAGAGGAATTTCCGGGTGTTGTGTCTGGCTGGTACTAAAGAGACTTAAGGAAACAAGTTAGGAGAACAGCGGTCATTACTGGGTGGGTTTAGGAGCAACATAAGCTTGTGTGCCAACACCTGCCCCAGGGTTCTGAAGCAGAAAAGGACTGATCCTGGAGATTGTGTCAGGAGGCCATGAACTCACAGAACTTGACCATCCTTTACTACATTCTATGTGGATTGGGCAATTCTCTGTCAAACTGGAAGCTTTTCTCTGTATTTTAGATAAAAGGTGTAAAGATGGGTAAAACAAGATGCCAGGTGGTAATGGCAGCTGAGAATTTAAGGTTTGGAACATGAAAGATGTTTTTGGAAACAGACTCATGTCACATGGGTCAATAGTACTTTGCTGAATTCAGCTTTTTAAGACGATTGTGGGCTTGAATATATTATTTTCCATCTTCCTTTCCATTTAATATGGATTGTATTAGTATCTTTTACAATAATCCATTAGGGAGAAAATTATGAGGAGAGTTGGGAATCTTCAAATGTTTTTCATTTTTAGTGACTAGAATAGAGGGTGATATTAGTATATGCCAAGGCCAGATACCTTACTTTTTGCCCTGCTCAGCATATTTTGCTTCCTAAATAGAGGACATCCATTTCTCCCCCAGAAATGGGGCATTTTGTATGAAAACAAAGAAAATTAAATGATTTCCAAAAGATTATATTTTTTTAGTGAGAAAATAACAGCTAGAATATCACTATACAATTCCTACTCTCCCAATCTTTTTCTCTCATTAAAATGAAAAAGAAGAGGAAAGAGATAAAAGATTTATCGTATTTATATAGACAAATCTTTCCTACTGATGTAAAACGAGAGAAAGGAGAGAGCCAAAGCAGGTCTTTTGAGAGAGCCTCTGATTCAGGAAATAGCACCCCGGAAGCTTCCGAGAAGTAAAGATAAAAGAGAGGAGTTGATAGGGGAGAAAAAATAGTTATGAGCCTGGGAAGGAATTGCCTTTGAGATTTTTTAAGAGTCACATTTCTAAGAGTTTTGAGACTTTTCTAATGAATGAGCTTGACTTTTAAATAGCCATTGGCATGTATGTACGTTGATTATTGCTTCTATTTCAATTTTGAATTCGAAATCCCACCAGAGAAGTAGTCTATTGCTTATAACAATCTAAACTGATGCAGGCAACACAAAGTCAATCCTCAAGAGGGCATTACCTAACCCTGGAGCTGAGGCTCCGGTTTCCGTTGGCCTTTGGGGATCAAATCTCATTTCCAAGTGTGTCCTAGTTGCCGTGCATTATGCAAGACTAAGTGATATCTGGCAGTTCTGATGCTATATTTAATTGTATGTGTTCACACTATGGTTTTATTGCCAATTGGATTCTGAATATTTATGGTATTATTCAGGGGGCACAAGATCATGGATATTGAGGACAGAGGTTTATGCCTGGATTTTTGGCTCACTCCAGATGTGACCCTCCATAAATTAGTCACCTTTCTCTTGATTCAGCAAGAACTGCAACCTATGTTGGCTTGGGGCAAAGCTAACCGCAGGTGGTTTCCACATGAGATGTAGGTTCCGTATAATTTGTTGTGTTTTCCTGTGAATCTTATGTGAATTAGCTTTTACCTCATAAACCACAGAGAAGAGAAATTTCTAAAGATTGTTATAAAGCACTTGTGTTAAAAAGTGTGTATTGCTATGGAAATACTAATGATAATAACTATCAGAGAAGAGATTAATTGAGGGACTAAAAATAGCTCACTCCAGGCAAAATTGAGCATGTTCTTTTAATTGTGCTAGTATTATACAGAAAAAGTAAGCAAAGATTTTAAGATGATATGTTTTATTCAACAGCCTCACTGACATAATTCTCTTGGGTCTTCTCATTTGAGATTGCCTCTGCTAATTGCCTTAACATTTTCCAACAAGTATATTACAGAGCCAAGAATGCCCAGTGTCCAAATCACTGATGCTTGGGGCGGGTGGGCCACAGCTGCATGAGACATAAAAATCACAGCTGGAATGCTGTTCTTCTTTGTCTAATTCTAAATATTTTATCTTAAAATATAGTGCTCAATTCTGGAAATATGACCATACTTATTCTTTAGGAAAACTGTCCAATATTCCTAATTTTTCTACACTTTTAAATGAAACCCTGAAAACTTATATTATAGTTTTGCTAATCCTGACAATTATTATTTCTTCGACAACATAATTATAAAAATTCCACCTTTCTTTTAAATTTGTTTAATTCGCTTAGTTGATTTCCAGTCATATAAAGTCTACCATTTTATTTTCTTTTTTTAATTTTCTTTTTTTTCTTTTTCTTTTTATTTTTGGCTGTGTCGGGTCTTAGTTGCAGCACACGGGGTCTTCCTTGAGGCATGTGGGATATTTTGTTGCGGCACGGGCTCTTCATTGTGGTGCGCAGGCTTCTCTCTAGTTGTGGCATGTGGGTTTTCTCTCTCTAGTTGTGTTGCACAGGCTGCAGGGCACGTGGTCTCTGAAGTTTACGGCATGCGGGCTCTCTTGTTGAGGCATGCAAGCTCAGTAGTTGTGGTGCTGAGGCATGTGGGATCTTAGATCCCTGACAAGGGATCGAACCCATGTCCCCTGCATTGGAAGGCGGATTCTTTACCACTGGACCACCAGGGAAGTCCCAAGTCTACCATTTTATAAACCAGAATATAATAATGTTGGAAAGTAAAGCTATAGGTTACCACATATAGTCTCTAATATAGCAAAGCCATATCTGAACAGAATTTATTCTGAATCTGAAGAAAAACAAAACATGGGTCAAACATAAAGACAAACACATTTAATAAAACTGTATAACTTTGCTAGTTTTTGATTTACAAGAAAATTACACATAGAAACACTAAATTAATTCTTATTTTATTAACTAATAATATGATAGGGCTTCCCTGGTGGCACAGTGGTTGGGAGTCCACCTGCCGATGCAGGGGACGCGGGTTCGTGCCCCGGTCCGGGAAGATCCCACATGCCGTGGAGTGGCTGGGCCCGTGAGCCATGGCCGCTGAGCCTGCGCGTCCGGAGCCTGTGCTCCGCAACAGGAGAGGCCACAGCAGTGAGAGGCCCGCGTACCGCAAAAAAAAAAAAAAAAAAAAAAAAGTAAATAATAATATGATATACAATAATTTTACCAAATACACTTGATCAGATACCTATTCAGAATTCTATTTTCTAAGGAATTAAAGCAAAGAATCCAAAGAGACAAGTTGATTTTATTTAACTTTCAGACAAAGAAAATTATTTAATTTATGGGAAAGTTCTTTTTCTTGGCATTTGCCTGTTTTCTTCTTTATTACCACTTGATTGCTTTTCTTTCATGGGCTATTTCTCACTGCCCTATTTTTCCTACTTCTTTAACCAGAAAAGACTCCTGGAAAGCATAATTAACATCTTCAAGTGGATATAAGAGTCTTAGCTTCCTACTAGATAATATAGGCATTCTAGTTCCAAAATTCTATTTTAAAAATGTTATTATATTTATTTCCACTCAATTTGAAGGCTGAGGTAGAAAGGCCTTAAGATTTTGTTAAAGAGCGTTGCTGCTAGTAATCTCTGGAGTAGATAGATAATTCATTTAGAAATATAGTCTTAAAAAATTAAAAAAACAACTTTAGTTATTTTAAAATACTAATGAGTGCTCTTTACATGGTAGAGCTGATACAGGTTTGTGAATTTCCTATTTACTAAATCTCACTATCTTTTCTATCAGGCATGAAACACATATATCTAGCACCACCTGCCATTACATTGTTATTGATGAGAGATCAATTGCTTGCAAATAGAATCATTCTTCATTATAAGTGGCAGAGATCCATCCCTCAATCCCTCCCTCTCTTTCTCTTAAATGATATGTGTCTTTTCCTTAATCAATTTCCTTGAAATATATCATTATTATGGGATGGATGTTTATGCCTTCCAAAATTTAATGTTGAAGCCCCAGTGTGGTGGTATTTGGAGATGGGGTCTTCGGGAGGTAATTAGAGTTGGATGAGGTCATGATGGTGTGGCACCCATGATGGGATTAGTGCCCTTATGAGAAGAGACACCAGAGAGCCTGTTTTCTCTCTCTCTCTCCCTCATTCTCTCTCTCTCTCTTCCCCTCACCCCCCACCCCCGCCTTGTGAGGACACAGGGAGAAGATAGCAGTATGCTAGCTAGGAAGAGAGCTTTCACCAGAACTCGACCATGCTGGCACCCTGATCTCGGACTTCCAGCCTCAGAACTGTGAGAAATAAATGTTTGTTGTTAATAAGCCACCCAGTCAGTCTATGGTATTTTGTTGTAGCAGTCCAAAAGGACTAAGACACAGCCCAAGCTAACCCAATCATAGTATTCATTTTTTCATCCAAATAGGTTTAACAAGGACGTATTCAATCTAAGCAGCTTTCTTGACCATGCCTCCTCCGCTAAAGGCATGTTTACAACCATAATTCAATGACTTAGTGCTTTCATTCTTCTGTGTATTTACTTAGCGTTAATGTTTTAGCAGGAGACAATGGTGCCTTGCAAATACTGCAAATGTTTCAGTACTATAACACTCAACAAGATGCAGACTCCTGCATATGTGTTTGGAAAGGTGGAAAAGACTAAATTTCTAAAGAGCTGGGTGATAAATTCTAAAACTGAAAATTTGTTTATTTCTAGACAATAAAATATATTATGTAAAATTATGTTTTTTAAAACTGTGCCTGTATTTTTCTCACTAGTATTATAAAACTGTTCATTGCATTGCAAATTGACTACAGTATTCATTACAAAGTGAAATACTAAATAGAAACAATGAAAAGAACGTTTCCTAATAAGGATAATTTATTTGCGTCTAGAGAATGTATTATACTTCCATGCATTGCTATTCTTGAGTTGAGCAGCATTTACCTCCCCATAGCTGAGACAAGCTTACAATTTTTTAATCAGAGGAAACTAGCAATTTTACTATTTTAACTAGATTATAATATATAGTCTTGCTGTTTTTGCCACAAAGCCCTGGCTGCTGAACTGATATCTGTCATTGGCATGATCACGTACTGGGGCAAAAAATAAGAATGTTCTTGTATATGTGCAACTCTATATGCATCTATTAGAACATTCCAATAAATCTCATGTTATTATTCATGAGAAATTTAACTAGGCTAATTGACTACATGGAGCAAATTAGTGTAAACCTCATTTATTTAATATAGTCATGAGAAATTGAAAATGTCTTTTTTAATTATCCAACTTAGAAAGGTCACAAAAGTCTTACTAGGGAATTTTTAATGTGACATATAACCAGTTGATATATTAATTAAAATTAAGTCTGTATATTATATACATGCATATTATATATACATATATACTAAAATAAAATGTTGGCTAATAGCAAATGCTATGAAAAATAAATATCAGCTTGTTAATTACAATCCAATTTAAATCATTTAATTCTAAAGCTATATATATGTTTGGTCTATTGAATTTTATGTTTCAATAACAGGGTTTTCATAGAAAACCTTTTATGAAGTCTATGAATATAAGAATTTCTCAATAATCTGATCATGGGAAATAAAATACTTTTCCTCTGTTAATAGTTATTATTGTCTAATAATGTCATGGTATAATAAATACAGAAATAAAATAATCATTATTGTTTTGGCCTTAATTAATAGTAAAATTACAGTAAAATTTTTACTAATTTGCACTAGTGAAAGAGAAAGAACAGTGAATTGATGGAATTCAGAATCATAAAAAAATAGTTTAGGGGGCTTCCCTGGTGGCGCAGTGGTTGAGAATCTGCCTGCTAATGCAGGGGACACGGGGTCAAGCAATGCCGCGGAGCAACTAGGCCCGTGAGCCACAACTGCTGAGCCTGCGCGTCTGGAGCCCGTGCTCCGCAACGAGAGCGGCCACGATAGTGAGAGGCCCGCGCACCGCGATGAAGAGTGGCCCCCGCTTGTCACAACTAGAGAAAGCCCTCGCACAGAAACGAAGACCCAACACAGCAAAAATAAATAAATAAATAAATAAACTCCTACCCTCAACATCTTCTTAAAAAAAAAAAAAAGGTGCTAGATGTTAGCTAATGCACTGGAGATATATTATAATTAGACTCTTAAAAAAATAGTTTAAAGAATTATGGTTTTATTATGTTCACACAGATATCAAAAGTAGGTTAACAAAATGATATCAAATGTCCTGAGAAACACTAACTTAATAGATAAAGGGGAATGATTTATACAGTTTCTCATTTATCATGACTTATTATTAATAACATCTTTAGATTTCATTCTCTTAAACAGTTTAGATGCTCCTTGCAAACACTCTTAACAAGGCTTAATTTTTTTTTAAAGCTAGCTGTATTGCCAGGGATTAGAAATAAGGTCTGGGAAAAGAAAAATAGACTCTTTGCATTCCACCCTCAAAACCAGCTCCTTCTGACAGCATGAAAGAGAACATATTATTCCTGCTTCCCTAGGAATAAAAGAAATTTTCTGGTAACTGAAATCAGGAGCTTACAAGACATATACTTGATATAGGTAAAAGCTATAATTCAGGCAATGTGTACAATTTCTAGTCAAGTTCTAGGAAAGTTATTGTGGCTAATCTAAATATTGCCGAGAATATACAAATGACATCTGACTTACTTATGAAATACATTTTTTAATCTTTCTTTAGAAATTTGAGATTGACACAAGGAAGTCTATTACCACTGCCTATTACCTATCTTCTCCCTAGGACTTGGGTGAGAGATGAATTCACTCAATCACTATTTTACGAAAGATTAAATGAAAGCTTACTTTGTGCCAGGCACTCAATGAGGTGCTGAGTATACAGTTCAAATCAGATACAGCCTTCATCCTCATGGTCCAAAGAGTTAAATGAAACAGCTAGATACTAAACAATTTGTAATACAAATAAATAATTACAATTGCTATAATGCTATGAAGGAAAAAATAAAGATGTTATAATTGAAATGCTTCACCTGGATCCCAAACAGAGGAATCTGCAAGGATTTGGCCATGTTTTTCTATCCAGGAATGATCAAGATAGAGAAATCTTAAACCCAAAGACATCATTAAACTAGTCATTAGAGAGTACACTTGTTCTAAAGCCCAAATAATTTCTCAGGCTTTACCTGTGGCTTAAGTGAAATGAATCTTAGTATCCTCTCTCTCTCTTTTTTCTGTTTATATTCACAAAACCATATTTTGATTACCAACTTAGAATTCCTGGTACTAACTTTACCCTGGGAAGGAAATGCTCTGGACAACACACACAAATATTTTAGTCACTGAAAAAAATTTTTCCACATTAGAATGTAATATGTGAGTGCAAGAAACTGTTTTTCTTTCCCCCAGCTTTATTGAGATATGATTGACATATATCATATATAAGTTTAAGGTATACAACGTGATGATTTGATACATGCGTATATTGCAGAATAATTATTACAGTAAGGTTAGTTAACACTTCCATCACCTCACATAATTACTAGTTTTTATAGTGAGAACATTTAAGATCTACTCTCTTAGCAACTTTCAAGTATGTAGTGCAGTATTGTTAACCAGAGTCCCCAAGCTGTACATTAGGTCCCCAGAATTTATTCGTCTTAGAACTAGAAGTTTGTACCCTTTGCCCAACACCTTCCCATTCCACACACCTCCCACCCTCAGCCCCTGTTTCTATTTCTATGTGTTTCGATTTTTTAGATTCCACATATAAGTGAGATCATACAGTATTTTTCTTTCTCTGCCTGACTTTTTTCACTTAGTATAATGCCCTCAAGTTCCATTCATTTTGTCATAAAAAGCAGAATTTTCTTCATTTTTATGGTTGAATAAAATTCCACTGCATATATATACCACATCTTTTTTATCCATCATCTGTTGATGGTCATTTAAGTTGCTTCCATATCTTGGCTATTGTGAATAATGTTACAGTGAACATGGGGGTGCAGATATCTTTTCAAGATAGTGATTTTATGTCCTTCAGACATATACCCAGAACTGGGATTGCTGGATCCTATCATAATTTTATTTTTAATTAAAAAAAAATTTTTTTTGAGGAAATGTCATACTGTTTTCAGAAGGAGTCAGCCTGTGCTAGAGTGCGCCAGGGCCGGGCTCTGTGGTGACGTTGGGTGCCCACTTCACGCTCCTCCTCCCACCAGGAGGATGTCTGTTTCTGTACTGGGCTGTCTGGGCTTGGGGAAGCGATGGTGGGGCTAACCTATCTTTCCTACCCTCACCAATGCATCTTTCCTTATTTCTATGCTTCACTTAGGTGCTGTAATCCCTCACCTATATTTGTAGCTCTTGGTAAGGTATTTTCATGCACAGAGAGTTGTTCAAATTGGTGTTGTTTGTTCTGTTTTCGACATGAAGTTTGGATGTGGCGGTGGCTGATGCCTTTTCCCTATATCTGTTATTTTTCCGTTTTTCTTTCATAAGGAGGCAATTATACTGAGTAACCCTGCCAGCCTTTCTCTACCCTCACATTAGGTCTTCCCCTGGGAGAAGCAGTGAGTTAAGTTGATAGGAGTTTGGAATGAGAAACTGGGCATGTTGTTCATCTCCTTTGACTACCCTCTATGTTTCCCAAGGAAGCATCCATTGACATCACTTCTGCCTATCTAATTCATCATAAAAAGCTAATCATTTCTATATTAGTGATAGTTTAAATCTAACTTCTCAAGAAAATAAACTGGAAATTTGTCATTAGGTGCCTTCCCATATGATAAAGAGTATGTTTACATTAATTTTTAAATTATTCATCAAAAAGCAAACAAAAGTATTTTTTAAACACTTGAGGTTAGCATAGAGCTCTTAGGGGTCTATAAACCTGAGTGAGTAATGAGATCCTCAACAGTAAGTAATACTAAGAAAATAAATAATTTATTGTAAAAATGAGGGTTTTTCTTTTTACAGACTTTTTGGCATTATGTTAAACTTAGACATTTAAGAGATTTGAAATTTGTGTATAAATATTTAAACACAGATGTATCTTGATTAAAAGGGCAATTCTATTCATTTTTAAACACTTTGATTTATGCCAGAGAGCACTCTGCCTATGTTTTCCTCTAGGAGTTTTATAGTATCAGGTCTTACATTTCGGTCTTTAATCCATTTTGAGTTTATTTTCGTGTAGGGTGTTAAGGAGTGTTCTAATTTCATTCTTTTACATGTAGGTAGCTGTCCAGTTTTCTCAGCACCATGTACTGATGAGATTGTCTTTTTCCACGGTATGGTCTTGCTTCCTCTGTCATAGATTAACTCAGCAGTCCCCGATCTTTTTGGCAAAAGGGACCGGTTTCGTGGAAGATAGTTTTTCCATGGACCAGGGTGGAGTGGGGTGACAGTTCAGGTGGTAATGCAAATGATGGGGAGTGATGGGGGGCCCCAGATGAAGCTTCGCTCACTCGCCTGTTGCTCACCTCCTGCTGTGTGGCCCGGTTCCTAACAGGACGAGGCACTATAAGTGCGTGGGTTGATTTCTGGGCTTTCTATTCTGTTCCATTGATCTATATGTCTGCTTTTGTGCCATTACCATACTGCTTATTACGCACCCATAAAAAAGAATGAAATAATGCTGTTTGCAGCAACATGGATGAACCCTAGAGATTATCATGCTGAGTGAAGTATGTCAAAGACAAATATCATATAATATCACTTACATGTGGAATCTAAAAAAAGATACAGGGCTTCCCTGGTGGCGCACTGGTTGAGGGTCCGCCTGCCGATGCAGGGGACACGGGTTCGTGCCCCGGTCCGGGGAGATCCCACATGCCGCGGAGCGGCTGGGCCCGTGAGCCATGGCCGCTGAGCCTGAGCGTCCGGAGCCTGTGCTCCGCAACGGGAGAGGCCACAACAGTTAGAGGCCCCGTGTACCGCAAAAGATAAATAAATAAATAAATAAAAATTAAAAGATACAAATCTAAAAAAAGATACAAATGAACTTATTTACAGACTCACAGACATAGAAAACAAACTTGTGGTTACCAAAGGGGAGGGAGGTAGGGATAAATTTGGAGTCTGGGATTAACAGATACCCACTAATATATATAAAATAGATAAAAAACAAGGACCTACTGTATAGCACAGGGAACTCTACTCAATATGTTGTAATAACCTATAATGGAAAAGAATCTGAAAAAAGTATATATCGGATTGGCCAAAACGTTCGTTCGGGTTTTTCGTAAGGCATTAGAGAGAGAGAGAGATATCTGAATCACCTTCCTGTGCACCTGAAACTAACACAACATTGTAAATCAACTATACTTCAATAAAAATTTTTTTTAATTTAAAACACTTAACATCTTCACATTTTGTTAAATGCAAATTTATACATATTGAACTAGCCAAGCTATTGACCATAGGTGAAGCTAGACTTTGAAAAGGAAGCTAGAGGTGAATACTTGTGATACTTGTTTGTTTTGCTATTTAGAAACAGAGAGACCTTTTTAACATTTTCTGTTGTGTCTGTCATGTATATTCACTGAGCCATAATATTTATCTCACCCACACCCTCATAATTTGTCTACAAATATTACATACCATGTTTAACTTGTGAACTTTTGCCTTCACTTGGCCTAGTCCTATAAAACTATGTGGACTCTTAAATTGTTATAATAGGCTGTTAGAGGACTAGAGACAACTGTCCTGGATACCAATCAACTGCCATTCCTTCCATGGAAGTAGGGATACTCTTGCCATATTACATATTCCTTGGGAGAAAAAATAGTCAACCTTTGTCTTGAACAATTTTCCACAAATATTATTTGTACTTAGCTTGTTTGTTTTATGTTCACCTTAGAAAAATGACAAAAATTTAAAAACTATGAAAGAGGGTGCTTATTAAGGAACAAATTGCTATCACATGATTTTCTTTTTGAAAAAAATTATCAAGTGAACAATATTTTTAAATAAAACAGCAAAAAAAAAAACTCTATTTTAAACCCCCCCCAAAAAACCCTGCTTTGTATGAGCCATCTGGGTAAACAGTAGCTGGAACAATAGCAGAGAAATGAAAGCAGTAACTTTGTTCCATTTTACATTTTTATTCTATTCTTTGAAATCAGTATTTTAATTGACTGCCTAAGTTGGCAACCTCCAAGCTCCCAGTCAGAGCTGGTACTCTCAGACCCCTTCACAAATCTGTGGAGTGGTGCTGTGTTCAACCTTTTAAATGATGGTAAGAATTGAACACATTTATTCCAGCTTCCTGTTTCGTAAAGAGGACAAACTATTTGTTGTGACCCGCACTGTGAAGGGGAGACTCACTTGCTTAAAAGATATCTCCTTCAGGAGTAGACAAGTGAAATTCCCAGATTCCTAAAAGTAGAGAGTGAGGATTCATTAACAGTTTTCTGAAATTTTGTTTGTTATTGTTTTATTTTTGTTGTTTAAGAGCCATTTGTTAAAACAGAGAGGCCTTTTGGAAAATAAAATACCTTAACTTTCTATCATCCTGTGGGTGTTTACATGATTATAATGCTGAATCCTATTAACAAATCTTTAAGCTCCTACAAACATGATATGCAGGTTGACTATTTGAAGGGGAAAATACTTGGAAGAAAGATATGGGATTAGTTTCTGTAAGCTGGGGAGTCAATCTAGTTACTAGAGGTAAATATTTCCTGCTCTCCACTTTCTAGGCTCCTTATAGGATTGCATGTCCTGTGGCCCTCGTAGTTGGGTGAATCATATGACTAGTTCTGGCCAAGGAATGTGAATGGAAATAGTGTGTGCCAATTTTATGGCAGAGCATAGAGGGTTGTCTGTCATCCTCTTTCCTTTTAACCTGATCATACAATGTTCCAGAAGGTGTCTATGCTGGCTGCTCTGGACCTCTCAGACAATTCTCAAAGGACATGTACCTTGAAAGATAAATAAACCTTTTGTTTTCAGTCACTGTGATTTGAGTTGATTATGCAGCATAACAAAGTCGAACCTGATTAATATATAACCATACTTCAATAATATTTTTAGGACCCGACTCTTCTTGAAGATGTGAATGATTAGTCAAACTATATGTACTTTGTCCCATATGGAAATACAGAATGATGAGGCCACTTTGTATCTGTGTATCCTTTAACAATTTAAAAAATCATTTTCACATATATTATCTCACTTATTTTGTAAAATAGTCCTCTTAGAAAGCATGAGGAATTATTATTATTATCACCACTGTGAATAAATTGAAGTTAAAAATAGTTGAATAATTTGCTATTCAGTCACAGAGCCAAGACTTAAATACTCAGATACATTATAATTTTTTCTTCCTCTCCTTCCAGCACTTTCTTTTTCCAAAATCATCAAAAGCATTATGAATACCCAAAAGGTCTAAGTCATATGCAGTCAGAAATTTAACAGACCAGATCCTAAAATGCGAAGTTATATAAACTAAAAAAGAAATGTCCTCCTTAGGATGAAGTCCATGACCACTGAGGACCTTAATTACAGAGCCAGGATCCTTACATGTAGTAAAGATATACAGTCATTGATTTTGTGCAAGAGGGAACTAGTACCAAATAACACATATTATGAATAACCTCTTTATTTGAAAAATATGGAAAAACCACCAAGAATGTTGGCTCTACAGTCCCCCCACCCCCCGGCCCCAAAGTAGCATTATATGTTTTCTTGAAATTAGGAGTATGGAAATCATGCAGTAAAACTAAAGAAGCTAGTTTTATCATTTTTGTTGGGGGCCACTGGAACAAGTCATATTCACAGAAATTCTCTGCATTTCTGTGAATCCTAAGAGAATTCTTGAAAAATAGTAAATAATTACTGGTTAGAATGGGGGTGGGATAAGGGAGCAGTAAGAGGAATAACAAAAGTACCATTTAAGTATTTATTTTTAAGAATAAAAGAGACAAAACCACAAATAATAATGAATCCTGTGCGTTCCTTAACATCTAGCATGCTATCAAAATTGTATGAATTTTGCCTAAATGGATGCTTAAGACTTGGTATTCATAGGAAATGCTTCTGAGATTTGAAGAAAAATCTGTCTTTTGTCTTAAGAGGGACTCTTAGATGTTTATAGAAATACAGTGGCACTTCTGCAGGCGAACCTGTCTCTAACTTCGCATCTAGCCAGGTGTGAATCACAAAGCCTGCATATGCGATATCCATCACAATGGAAATAAGGAATAAATGAGGTTATTAAATGTAAACTGTCTTAAATGAAACACTTTAACATTCTTCTCTTCAAAGACAATCATAGTTTTTGTTACTAGCCAAGCTTATTTTTTTAAATTGGCAATTCTATGGAATATCTCAATTTGAATATCAATTTAAGATTCAAGATAAAGTGGTATCTCATTTACCATGTTTTTATAGTAAATATGAATTATGCACATGGACCATTTAAATATGTGTTTTCTCACAAAATTTAGAGTGTAGGCTTGCACACAAAAATAGTCACTTAAGGGCTTCCCTGGTGGTGCAGTGTTTGAGAGTCCGCCTGCCGATGCAGGGGACACGGGTTCGTGCCCCGGTCCAGGAAGATCCCACATGCCTTAGAGCGGCTAGGCCCGTGAGCCATGGCTGCTGAGCCTGCACGTCCAGAGCCTGTGCTCCGCAATGGGAGAGGCCACAACAGTGAGAGGCCCGCGTACCACAAAAAAAAAGTCACTTAAAAGTCTCTTCAATTTAATTGTTCCATGCCGTCAATTACCTGTGTATATATGTATACAGAATAAGAAGCTTTTCCATCTGAAGGGATTAAGAAACATTTTATTAATACTAGAAACCTATATTCCAGATTTAGAGTACCTGCACCTTTGCCTGCACCCATTTCTTAAAGATCAGAAAAGGAACAGCAGATACTTTCAGGTGTCAGGGGGTAAAGAATAGGATTTTCCCTACCTTGGCAGGAACAAGCTGTAAGAATAGCTTGTCATTTAGTCAACTGATATTGACTAATTGATATTGACTATCCATTGATATTGACTGTCAAGTCAATAGCTTGATATTAGTCAATTCCCAGCTATTAAGGTCTCCTTCAGTATAGTTGATTAATTAGATTCTTTTTAAAGTCAGGCAATTTATACCTGTGATATCATACATCTCTTAAGGCTGATGGACCTGAAATCCTTAGGATGTTAAGAGATCCTCCAGGGTAGGAGCAGGAGGGGGAGAGAACAATTCCATGATCTGGTGCAGTCACACTTTTTTATAATGCGTATGGTTTATGTAAATGTTCCATTAACCGGAATGAGTTCTGGAGTACAAGTATCAATACGGGCTGGAGGCATATGGCAGTGATTGTAAAAGACATTTCTGAAAGCTCTGCTCTGGTTAAAGCTTCAGCCAGCCTGCGTAGAGATTTAATTATATCCTGTGAAAACAACTGGTGAACACTAGTGACAATAGAGTGTATCTGAGTACTAGACTATAGGCCATAAAAGTATCTTTAAAGAATTGAACTTAAGTACATCAATGTCCTAATAGGAAATATAGTTTACTTCACATAGTAAGTGTCAATAGTTGAGAAGGAGATCATAGAGGAGGCTGTGGCCTGGGACCATAATGAGTGTGAGTGAGAACACTAAGTAAAGAGAAAACGTCTTTACAGGTAAAGAAAAAATCTGCTCGATTCAAGTATTGCAAATACCCTAATTCATTTTAATGTAATAGTTCTAAGATAGTTGTTTTCATTGTTTACCAATGGATTGGGGAATGCTAAAGAAAATTTTAAAATCTGAACAAATATTTTAGAAGTTATCCTAACAACTCAGAGATTGAATTTAAATGGGAACCAGTTTCTCGAACTTCTAATTTATATTTCTTCCCAGGAAGTGATAACACCTTAAGTACAATAATGAACTAAATGGAGTCTTAGTTTTTCTTCTTCTCACAATATATGTGGGTTTTCTCCTTGTTTGACAAAGTCATTAGAAGCAATAAAAATAATCAACCTCCAAAACTTCACTGTGGCCAATCACTGGCAAAGCTACCATAAACTTTCTCTTAATAAAAATCAATTGTTCAATTTTCCATTTCAGTGAACAAGAACACTCACCCAGAAAATGAAATTTATGTATAATCTATCGATCTAGATGGATGGCATCTTGGTCATGAGGGAAGCAAAGAGCTCTGGATAAGGAATATGAAAATCTGAGTTTCAGTTTTTCTCTGTCTCTTACACTATAACTAGGACATTGCAGAAATGTAGGATCAAAGTTCCTTGTCCATAATGTTAGAACTAAGTTATTTTCTAATTTTATGAACTATGAAGTTCTATGAACTATGAATGCCATGAGGGTGTTCTAGAGGTACCTGATGTAAACTTACTCAGCAGAATTAAGGCCCCTAAGGTTCTAAAACCTTTTGTTTGACTCATTTGGCAAATATCACTTGGACTGAGGGAAAATAACTATTAGTTGGAGGCTTCTGGACCCTTCATTAGCATTGCCATCACTAATTCACTATACATGGTAAGTCTATATCAATACCGAAATCTATGGGAGACGATGTTAAGAAATGCTCTTAGTGTAAATTTATTCACTGATTGATTGAATCAAACATTCAACAAGTATTTACTGAGTAATAATTACTTTTAAGGCACCATTTTACACAGACTGTATACAAGAAGAAATTCTGTGCTGTCACAGAGCTTATGTTATATTAAATGCTAGTGTACTTCATAGCAAGGATGGTTAGATCCAGGTATCAGGAGTCTGATCTGGAAAGAGACCCCATTCCAGACATCACTGCCAAAGAAAAAGGCCATGGCCTTGACAAGGCATGGTGAAAGGCATAGCTGCGGAGATTCACCAACAATCAAAACTGGACTGTAGGGCTTCCCTGGTAGCACAGTGGTTGAGAGTCCGCCTGCTGATGCAGGGGACACGGGTTCGTGCCCCGGTCCGAGAGGATCCCACGTGCTGCGGAGCGGCTGGGCCCGTGAGCCATGGCCACTGAGCCTGCACGTCCGGAGCCTGTTCTCCACAAAGGGAGAGGCCACAACAGTGAGAGGCCCACGTACCGCAAAAAATAAAAAATATAAATACTGGACTGTAAGTTTTCAAAATATATGTTCCCTGATATGTCAGTATTAATTATGTTTATTATGAATAATTATATCTGAGAAAAGTAATTGGAATATCATTAAGCCCAGAATAGTTATGTTTCAGGTCTAAAAGAAAATTTTTGATTATTTAAAACCTTATCTTTAATCGTGAGCATACAAACCCATAAATATATAATATTTATACCAGTTAGTTTTTGGCAAGAATTCTACGCCTTTTTTTGTTCCTTTGTTTTCTCCTACTCTCTCTAGCCACAATTTTTAGCATCCTCTTCCCCTTTTCTGAGACTCTGGTTCCTCGAATATCCAGTTCCAGAGGAAAAGTTCTCATGAATGCATTCACAATAGATGTCAGGGGATTGGCTAAAATACATCTAAAGGTGAATGTGAATTTTAAGAAGCAAATGGAGGAAGGCAATGCATAATATAACAAATATCTTGTTAATAGTAGATTCTCAGGCATCCAATGAGAAGTTGTTTCAGGGAGAATGAATATACAGAGGAGTCCCTAATTTGCTTATGAATGACATCCATTGTTCCTCCATAGTTGTTTAATTCATTACACAAACATTTATTGAACATGCTTTATGTAACAGGTATCTGGTCTACTGGTGGAGACACACATGCACACACACACACACAATTCCTATTCTTATGGACCTCACTCAGTGAGAGCAGCAACTGCTTTGGTCTGCCAATACCTCCTCTCCATCATTTACCGGCATGAATTAACCCTAGGATAAGCCAATCACAATTGTTTACATTATAGTCAGTCATTTTCATCTGTCTGATGAGGGGTAGAGGAGGCAATGCACCAACGATTTCCTTTATGAGGACTTTTAGAATGTATTTGAAGCTAGATTACTTCATACTAGTGTCTACAAGAAGATAGACAAACTCCAGCTGGTGTGACCTCCACAACTGTCCTGGATCCAATCTATACTGAGGATTACTTGATTATCTCTTCTCTTTATTCTTGGAAAAATAACCGGCATCTTATCAATATTTTCCTTTTTTGCTTTCAATTGAACAACTTGAAGTTTTACAGAGTGTACATAGAACTAAGATGCTAATCAGATCATTAGGAATATTGTAATATATGCCATGGAAGAAAAATGACATGGAGTTATGGGCCCTTGTAAACAGGGATAAAATAGTTTGGAAGTTTAATAGGAGGTATCCTTAAGAAAATGATATTAAATGTGTGTTACATTCCAGGCAGGTGAAGAAATGGGTCTAAAATTGCCTATTCTTAATTAATTAATTTAGAATTTGAACCTAGCTCTGTTAACATGGTTTCTGTGCCATTTTCCTGAAACAAATCATGGAAACTTTAGGTCTCCGAAATCCAGTTTCCTAGCAATTTAGTATCTTCTGGAGTTTCGATGACTGGCAGGGTGAGGGGAAGTGAAGCATATTATATGATACCACTTAAGTTCATCCTGCTATAGATGTAACGCTTCTCCTGGGGAAATAATACAGAATCTAGATCAGGAGAAGAAAAACACAAAGCTCTTTTTGTCTATCTATTAGCAACTGGTTCCATCTTAGGGTTGCCACATAGAATTCTTGTAATCTAGTAGACATGAGTTCAGAGGCCACTTTGCCTGAGAAGGAAGTACGAAGTCAGCAATTCTTATTTGTTGGTGGGAGGACAAGAAATGGCCCATGCAAAGGGTGGGGAGTAATGTTGGTAATGTGTACTCTGCTATCTTCCCCTGGCAATAATCCAAACCAGTGCAGAGAGTCAAAAAATAAAGCTATAATTTGGATCTGAACGTTTGGAGAATGTGAGACAGTTATAATCCTCTAGAACACTTATTACTTCTGGATAAACCCTTTTTCTCATGAGAAAGAATGAAATCATTTTGGAGCCTTCTCTCTTTATTATATTATCACATCTTTGAAAAACATCTTGAGATCAGGAAAATGTTGAGAACAGTGGATGGAAATAAAGAACCAGAATTTATGGCTAGAGCCATAAAAATACTGTTTTTTCTTTTAAGACAGCAAACTTTTTGTTGATGTTTAGATACACTGATCAGTTTGCATTATAACCAGTTTATTCATAATTAGCAAGAACTACTATCTATCCAGCACTGACTTTCGTCAGAAAACATTAGCTTCATTTAGTCCTAATAACAATTCTATGAAGCAACTATTATTACCACTATCATCAGTTTTAGAATGAAGAAATGGACAGTTTAAATAGCCTGGCAAAGGTCACAGAGTTAAAAAGTACTGGAGGTATGATTAAAATTTTCTAACAGATGCCAAAGCCCATGCTTCTCCCACAGTACTAACCTGACTTCTAGGGGTTGAGTGTGATTTTTAACATCATACATATGTGTTTATTTATTCCTACATTTATACTGACATTTGCAAATTTTATAAAATAACCTTCAACTCATATTGCAATTAGGATAACAGGGGTTATGGTGAGACACTCCCAACATCTATAAAGAAGATTGCCCTCAGGAGAGTTCACTTCATCAAATCCAAATAAAACGGCTATGATTAGCTATCTGCATTAGAAAATCAAAATGCTGCCCATCAGCTGTGTGTTAATGTTAAGAACACAGGAGATCTGAGAATCACTTCAGAGACAATAGTTTTTGTATCTGTAATCGACCACATGGAGATGGAACTTGTTGAACCTATTTGGGAAAAGACTGTGGGAAGAGAAAACAGGTGCTGAGCCATGAAAGCATGAGAAAAGGAAAGTCTCAGAAGTAAACACTGGCAGAGCATCTCCTCCCTGCTGTGGATGGAATGAATATTTGCTAAGCAGGATCAAGGAGGAAGGTGTCCTTTGCAAGAGCATCCCTCTAGTAGGTGAAAGAATTCAGGCTACCTTAGCTAAACGTCACTTAAGATAAACTGACTTTTGTTCTGATGCCAATCTCGTTACTGTGGTTGGCCAGTTTAAGTATTCTGGTCAAATTAATGGTTGTAAAGTAATGTATTGATATTCTGGTTTATGTACAGCTTCTGTGTGCTGGTTAATATGAGTCTATTTCTACAAATCAGAGAAAATGAGAAGTTCTCTCTTGTTCTGCAGATTAAACCCTGACTATAGTGAGTCAAACTGGTAAAGGCCAATTTCTGGGAACTTTCTGAACAAGCAGACACCTATGTCCATGTTACCCTCTTTCATCTTATTTTTCACATTTTTAAAGACTTTTACAATTCCTATATGTATTTTTTTATTGGAGTATAGTTGATTTACAATGTTGTGTTAGTTTCAGGTGTACAGCAAAGTAATTCAGTTATACATATACATATATTCATTCTTTTCCCATATAGGTTATTACAGAATATTGAGTAGAGTTCCCTGTCCTGTATAGTAGGTCCTTGTTGGTTATCTATTTTATGTATATTAGTGTGCATATGTTAATCCCAAACTCCTAATTTATTCCCCCCGCCATGTTTCCCCTTTGGTAACGATGAGTTTGTTTTTGAAATCTGTGAGTCTGTTTCTGTTTTATAAATAAGTTCATTTATATCATTTTTTTAAAAATTAGCTTCCACTTATGAGTGATATCATATATTTGTCTTTGTCTGACTTACTTCACTTCATATAATCTCTATGTCCATCCATGTTGCTGCAAATGGCATTATTTCATTCTTTTTTTTCTGTCTGAGGAATATTCCACTGTATGTATGTACCACATCTTCTTTATCCATTCCTCTGTTGATGGACATTTAGGTTGCTTCCATGTCCTGGCTATTGTAAATAGTGCTGCAATGAACAATGGGGTGCATGTATCTTTTTGAGTTATGGTTTTCTCAGGATATATGACCAGGAGTGGGATTGAGGGGTCATATGGTAGTTCTATTTTTAGTTTTTTAAGGAACCTCCATACTGTTCTCCATAGTGGCTGTATCAGTTTACATTCCCACCAGCAGTGTAGGAGGGCTCCCTTTGCTCCACACCCTCTCCAGCATTTATCGTTTGTAGACTTTCTGATGATGCCCATTCTGACCTCATTGTACTTTTAAATTACATTTCTCTGATAATTAGTAATGTTGAGCATCCTTTCATGTGCTTTTTGGCTATCTGTATGTCTTCTTTGGAGAAATGTCTATTTAGATCCTCTGCCCATTTTTTGATTGGGTTTTTTTTGACATAGAGCTGCATGAGCTGTTTGTGTATTTTGGAGATTAATCCCTTGTCGGTCACTTTGTTTGCAAATATTTTCTCCCATCCTTGTCTTTTTGTTTTGTTTATGGTTTCCTTTGCTGTGCAAAAGCTTCTAAGTTTAATTAGGTCCCATTTGTTTATTTTTGTTTTTATTTTCATTACTCTAGGAGGTGGATTGAAAAAGATACTGCTGTGATTTATGTCAAAGAGTGTTCTGCCTACATTTTCCTCTGACAGTTTTATAGTGTTCAGCCTTACATTTAGGTCTTTGATCCTTTTCGAGTTGATTTTTGTGTATGGTATTAGAGAATTTTCTAATTTCATTCTTTTACATGTAGCTGTTACAATTCCTGTATGTATTAATAACTATATCATGGGTACCAAAAACCATTTAGTAGATGTTGCCTGTTAACGTATTTGGGGTACTTCACTGTGGCCTAAATCATCTATTCTAAGGGATTTTCTCCTATCCTCTAATCTCACCCACCCAAGGTATGTACTGACGAAGAAAAAAAGAATTTTGCAAAAGTTTTGGCTTATACATCTGTATATATTTCTAACTAAGATGTGTGTGTAGGGTGATGCAGAACTGAAAAAGGATTCCATGAATTTATGATTTTCCAACTTATTTTAGAATTCTGTTAGAATGAATGATTATACCCCTTTAACATGATACAGTAAAGAAAATAATTTTGATAATCATTATCTTTGAATGATATAAAAACTCTATGTATTGAGGAGAAGCAGGATTCTGCTTATCCCACTTGTGCTTCTCCGCGCTGGCATTTACGCTTCTTTATTACACTAGCAATCTCTGCAGAGGAAGCTAATCAAAGGCTATGGAAGCTGAAACCTATGGGATGGAGACTGAGACCAGAGGTCCCCTCTGAGGGCTTCCTAATGTATTGCATCTTTAGTCTTGTTACTTGGTTGCCTCCTCCTGCCGGCCTCCACCCCTTCCTTAGGCCATCACTCCCCTCACTCATAAGAACCACAGATGCTAAGGCATGGCTCACTGATGTCCTGCAGTCATTAGCTCATGTATGCCACCTTCAAAGGGACCCTTAGTTCTATCCTGCTAACAATGTGTTGAGTTTAAAAACTGGGGGTGGTGGTAGCCTACTGCTTCCTCTCCCATCCCCCATAACCTTATTCTCTATTTCTTGCTCACTGTTCAGTCGGGCAATTCAACGTAAATGTCAGTGTATTCTCTACAGGTGCAGAATATGTTATGCTATTCCACAAGAAATTAGCCGCGCTATCCATCGGTAGCTATTTACTGTTACTGAAGAGAAAAATAATACACGCACATATACACATGCAAAAATGCACCCTTGTGGAAGCTCTGAGGGAAATAAAATAAAAAGAGTGAGAGATATGAGAGCAGTTCTAGAAGTGGCACTTGATAAAGAAACAGAAGTGTCAGCTCTACAAAGTAAAATACTCAATAGGGAGGAAGATGGCTTATTTCAGAATTCTTACAGCCATGGAATCCTCATTTAGCTTGGTGGCTAGCTGATCAGTAAATGACTGGAAATGCACTTGAGTTTGACTAAAACAGATTGCCTGAGATCTGGAAGTCAAGACGTTTCTTGCCTGGTATCACATCACAATGTCCCCTATACCTCCTTTGACTGGCTAGAAGCAACTGTAATCAGTAATTCTATGTTGAAAAGCAAACACCATTTAGCAAATTACAACTATCATTCAAACCAAAGGTGTCTACATAATACTTATCCAAAGAAAAATAGGTTTTGCATTTTCCTATTTAGCATCAACTATCATTAGAACACATTAAAGAACATTTGTATCTCAAAACATTTCTACCTTTTTTAAAGTTTAGGTACATTTTATGATTTGTCATCAGTGTGATTTTTTTTTCACATTTATGTCACAGTGTCTGACATCTCTTGCAAGAAACCAAGAGACAAATGAGGACTAAAATAAATCAGGGATTATATCTACAACTTAGATGTATTTTAACTCTCAGGTGGCTCTGTACCTGCAAAAACAAAACAAACAAACAAAAAACCACCCTGGATTTATAACATAGTTTTAAAAATTTAGATTTATTGTTTCATTTTAGTCTCATGAAAGTACTAAATTTTACTGTTTCTTTGTGCAAATGAAAAAGCTAGGCAGGAAAATAAAGTGGCCTGTTCAGTGCCACAGGGCTACTCAGTGGATGAGTGGACACAGCCCGAGAGGAAATTCAAATTCTTTTCTGTGTACCCAAGTCCTTTTTGTCTCCCCTTCTCTTCCATGAATATAGAAAACCTGAAATCTGGTAGCTGATCATAAAAGAGAAGGAGATAAGTTAATATAAGACGTTTTCTCAGCAAATAGAGAAGTGTGCTTACATCACTAAAGATGAAGCTTTTCATAAAGAATGAAAGGTTTAAGTCTCTTAATTCCATCTGGAGGTTCAGATTAATTATCCTTTTCAGTCAAGGTCACTGACAGTGTAAAGAATTTCCAGGTCCCCTAGAGCCAAGCGTTATCTTTCTCATACAGCAACCACGGATGCTTAAGTAAATCAATACATGGCAATTAGCAGGTAATTGGCAAGATTTTTAAGTAGAAATAAGATATGATGATCCTGCTGTAGTCCACATCTGGCCAGCCATGGGTGAACAACTGCTGCTATCTTGCTGTTGTAATAAAAAGATCCATTTCAACACAGAGAGAAAAAGGGTTATCAAAAAATGGAAGAAAAATCAGGATACACAATTTTCAAATTTCGCTGCTTTTAAAAAATTATGTGACTCAATTTTATATATTTTTTGAATAGCATGCCTCTAGAGAAGAGTGACTTCTTTAATGTATTTTTTTCTTTTAATAGACTTATTTTGTGGAGCAGTTTTAAGTTTACAGAAAAATTAAGGAGAAAGTACAGAGTTCCAATTTACAAACACACACACACACACACACAGTTTCTCTATTATTAATATATTAATATCTTGCATTAGTGTGGTACATTTGTTACAAAAATATTGAGACACTATTCTTAAAGTCCACAATTTACATTAGGGCTCACTCTTTGTGTTGTACAATTTGATAGGTTTTGAGAAATGCATAATGCCATGTATCGTCTGTGTATCAAAGAGAATACTTTCACTGACCCAAAATTCCCACGTGCTCTACCCCGAACCTCTAGATTCTGTTCTATTGTATTGTTATGTATGAAACTCTAATGTGATCGTATTTTGACCTTAAAATTCTATTTTATAGGTATCGCAAGATTGATTTAGGAGCTAGAATAGTGTGATTTCTTAGAACATCTTTGATATTCTTTCATGAATATACATCATTTCCATAAATTGTTGTGAGTACTACTGTAACAAAGTAAGATTTTAAAACCTTGTCCTTAACTCAAAGAATTTGCAATTTAGTTCAAATTAATAAATGAATGGATGAAAAGTTAAATAATACAAAGCATCAGATGGCAGGCTAGAAAGCAGTAGGATTAAGTGCTGAATGAGTGACACTGATAAAACTGGGGAGGGTTCAATGGAGCAATGGCACACAGGGTCATGAGGTTAAGAGAAAGCCTTAGTGGATTAGGAGGGACTTGAAGAGGAGAGGGGTGTGGGCAGTTTAACAGAAAGGAGGACATTCAAGGCAGGTGAAAGAGCTTGGTCAAGACTGGATGGCGCGTGATTTGTATGTTGTGCATCTAGGCTGCTCTCAGAGCACAGGAAGGTTGTGAGGCTGCATTTGGTCCCATCCCATCTACCAAATGCCTTTGCTCACATTCCTCACCGAGAACGTACCAATTTCCTGGTGGCACAGCAGAAGCATCCCCTCTGCTCCTAAGACTGACTGTTTTTGCCTTCTCAGCTCTCCTTACTTCAACCCTAGAAAATCCCTTCCTAGTATAGACAAAGCCTTTATCACTTCATAATACTGTGTGCAGGAATTCCAATATGGCCTTAAGCTTTCAGGGAAAATAGCTAAAAGGGAAGTAGATGTCTCTCTCTTTTTTTCTTTTCCTAGTCTGCTTCAGATGCCCTCTAAGGCAAAGAAGTACAGGGATCTCCGTTTGGGGTGGTTTAGGGCAAAAGGAAGAAAGGGGAAATATAAGGAGGAAAAAAACCCCACAAAACTTAGGTTAATATCTCAAAAATCCCATCTTATTACAGAAATGACCAGACTCAAATACTATCCCAAATTTGTTTCACAATTAATTTCAGAACCAGAAATGTCTGATGTAACTAAGATACATCTGGTTCCCATCTCCTAGAAATGTTGAAAGTAATTTCTAATGACAAGGAACAAAGGACTGAGGAATGAATGACTCATATTAATAGACTTCAAAAATGAGGCAGCATAAGAGGCAACAGGACAGGTTTAACAAGGGGGCCCCAGGACAGGAAGTTAGCTTCAGAGAGATTTGGCCAGTAAGACTCTCTGTCTAGGGAAACAGATTGGATTTCCGATCTGTTTGGATTTCCCCAACAGGGAAGTCTTGGGCCATTAGTGCAAGAAGCAAGTCGTTAAGTTAGGGATGTAAATTACATTAGGATAAAATAAGTATCCTAGGTTGATGTGAGCAATCTGTAACATGTAAACCTTTAAGAACTTTAAAAGACAGTAAAAAGTCTGTGTTGTGATCAAGGACACAAGCTCTGCCCCTTAATAAAGATATTTCCTGCTTTATATAATTGAAACAAGGTAAAAGAGTCCCAGAGGCAGGCATTCATGATGCCAGGGCAGACAACTCAGATGTGCCAGGCGTGAAGTAGGGATAGATGAGCAGAGATTAGACGCAGGCTAATTAAAAGGAAACTATTTATCTACTCACAGGACTTCTGACACCAAATGTGTGGGTTTTCCACATCAAACAATTTTCCAGTTCTTTGTGAACACCAACTGGGTGTCCCACAAGTTAATTCATTCTGACACAACCTCAAGTTAGCGCAGGTGCCTCATGTTAAGGGCCCAGTCCCACAAGATTCCCCCCATTTCAGACAACGATTGCAAGTTGTAGGTTCCCAGATTACCCACACTCTGTCCAACTTGGCTATAAACTGGGTGTTCTCAAGACCCCCTCCTCAGGTTTGATAATTTGCTCCCTGAATGACTCATACAACTCGGGGAAACATTTACTTACGTTTACTGGCTTGTTATTAAGGATACTACAAAAATACAGATGAATAGGCAGATGAAGAGGTACATAGGGCAAGGTCTGGGATGGTACTGAGTGCAGGAGTTTTTGACCTATGGAGTTGGAATGCAAAATCCTTCTGGTACATGGATGTAAGCTCTCCAAACCCTGTCATTTAGGGATATGCAGACTTTAAGTGTGATGGATGATTGACTCAACTTCCATCTCCTCTTCCCTTCCCCAAGGAGGGGGTAAGGGTGAGGCTAAAATTTCCAAACTTCTAATTATGGCTTGGTCTTTCTGGTGCCCAGTCTTCATCTAGAGGCCCCCCAAGCATCTCCTCATTAGAACAAATGTTTCTCCTATCATCCAGGAAATTCCAAGGGATTTAGGAGCCCTGTATCAGGATTCAAATTGGGGCCCATGACCAAGTATTAAAACAAAGATGCTCCTAGCACCCCTATCACTCAGGAAATTATAAGGGTTTTAGGAACGCTGTGCCAGGAATAAGGCACAGAGATTGCATATATATTTCTTATTATGTCACACTACTATGTTTGTATTGTGTTCGTCTGAGTCAGAAAGGAAATGCTCGTGGCTTTTTAGTTTCACTTACACTCAGAAATGTAGTCTTCAATATCTATCACACTGTCTGTTCCTAGCACACTGTGTGAAACACAGTGGCCATTTAGTAAATACCTGGTAAATAAATCCAGGATTTTTTTTTTTTTAATGTTGAGCCTTCTTTTAATTTATTTATTTTTATTTTTGGCTGTGTTGGGTCTTCGTTTCTGTGCAAGGGCTTTCTCTAGTTGTGGCAAGCGGGGGCCACTCTTCATCGCGGTGCGCAGGCCTCTCACTGTCGTGGCCTCTCTTGTTGTGGAGCACGGGCTCCAGACACGCAGGCTCAGTAGTTGTGGCTCACGGGCCCAGCCGCTCCGCGGCACGCAGGATCCTCCCAGACCAGGGCTCGAACCCGTGTCCCCGGCATTAGCAGGCAGACTCTCAACCACTGCGCCACCAGGGAAGCCCTAAATCCAGGATTTTAATGTGGATGTAACTAATGGAGGAGTCCCAGTTCACTGATAGCTTTCTTTTAGTAGATTAAAACAACCTACATTTATTATCTCACAGTTCCTGTGGGTCAGAGTCTGGGTACTGTTTAGAGAGCTCCCCTGCTATGGGTCTCATCAGGTGACAAATAATGTGTGAGTGGGTTGCATTCTTTTCAGGAATGCAGGGTCCACTTCCAAGCTGTTCCAAGTGGCTGTTGGCAGAATTCAATTCAGTTGCTGGCAGTTATAGGACTGAGGCCCTTGTTTTCTTGCTTTTGTCAGGTGGGGACCCCTCTCATCTGCTAGAGGCTGCCTGCAGGAGCTTTCACAACATGGCAACTTGCGTCTTCAAGGCTGTCAGGATAACTTCTCTTTAAGGCTTTCAATTGATTAAGCCATGCCCACCTAGAATAATCTCCCTTTTGACTAACTCAAAATTAACTAATTTGGGACCTTCCTTACACCTGCAAAGTCCATTCACCTTTGCCATATCCTCATCATGGAATTTTAGAATTCAGCCTGGATCAAGGGAAAATTGTCCAAAGTTCCCCTCTGATGTCAGCTTGTAGAAAATATTACAATATTATTGTCATTTCTAATATTTTAGCTAAATTGAGATATCACAGACAACAAATTTATAAATTTTAATCACATGACCAGGTATCATAAAATCATTGAAATATTGAGAATAAATAGAAAAATACATTAGTCCAATTCTTTCTATCTACAAATACAATTTGTTCGCCATTACCCAAAATTTTTTTTGGAAATATAAACATTCAGCATTAAATGGAATTATTTAAAAGTGCTTGAAACTAGAGATTAACTGAGTTTTACTGACATTATCACAGAAACTCAAAATCAGGTCCACCAAACAATTTTACTCACATCACAACCCCTTTTTGCAGATCTGAAGAGAACATGATGAATGTAGCATCATTTGGGTCATAGACACTCAGCTATTTTTCTGCAGATACTACTTGAATGAACATTTTGATATGTGAAAATGCAAGGTTAGCTCTTTTCTTGATTTCATTTTATTTTTGTTGAAGTGTTCAGTTATTAGACAGAGTATATTTCCCGGAAATACTTTTAAACCATTCTTTAAGGTGGGGTACTTTTTCTATGGTGTAGGATAGGTGATTTATATTAGTTTTAACACTGTCACTTTAAATTTTTATGTGCTCAACCTGCAAAGAATGAACTTTCAGAAAATAAAAGTATGTCAGTGGGGAAACTCACAGTGATTGTTCTCTGCTGGAAGGATTAAATAAATGTAGAGTTTCAAGCAGGCTTAGGCAGTGAACTGTAAAAGACTAAGAGTATGTGAGGGTAAAATAATCTATCTTCCATCACCAACTGATCGTGTTGCCAGTGCCATACTCTGGAAGTAGCAATGAGGTTACATCTTCTTTTCTCTGCCTCTCCAGCAGCTGACAGTTGGAGCCCTTTCTACCAACACCTGCTGACAAATCAGGGCACTGCTCACTGTTAGTAACAGGATAAGGCACGTAACCTAAAGAGCCTGGCCACCCCCTGTTAGCTCTTTCCACATGAAGTTTCCTTATAACTTGTAATACCTGCCTCACAGGTTTGTTGCTGAGAGTCTGACAAGAGAATATTTACAGAAGTGTTTTGTAAACAATAGTCTATGTAAGTGTCAGTTATGTATAATGTAGGCCAGGGAGTACACAGACATATATATATGTTTGTGTGTGTGTGTGTATATATATATATATATGCATATTACACATATATATGCATATACACACACTGTAAGAATATAAATCAATTCCTTCTCTTCACAGCAAAATCATTTTTAAAAACTCTTGTCTGATAATTCTGTGAACTTGTATAGTGTCTTTCCTCTTGTGTACTCTGAAAGGTTTTATAGTAAAATAAAATAAAACTTAAAGTCCGTAACACTCCAGAAACTTAACTAAGGTCTTTCATAGGTTAATGCCTCATTTATTTCTCAAAACAACCATATGACATAGGTATTATTATTTTAATTAATGAAGGAGAAAAGTAAATGTCAGAGACTTTCATTAAATTTTTAATAATTGTATTATTGATTCAGACATAAGAGGAGAAACACCACATGAAGGATCCACACCTTTGGATTTATCGTAATTAAAACCACAAGCTGACGGTTGAGATATGTATAAGAATTTATTTGATAAATAGGTGTTATTTTCCTCACCAGTAGATGAGGAAATTGAAGGAGTTTTAATAATTGTCCAATTTGAAGATTCGATCAGATAGGCTTGAGCTAAAATTTGTGGTACTTATATTTACTTCTTTATTCAATATATTTCTAGAGGATCTTCTAAGACAGAAGTTCTGAGCAAAATTGCCATAGTCACTGCTATCATGGAGTTTGCAGCTGAAGGGGAGAAACAGAAACTAATCTAGTAATCAAACAAGAAAATGTAACTGACCTACCATACAAGTCTCAGCAAAATGTCTCCCTAGAGAACCCCATCCCATCTCCACTAATGGTGTGGCCTCCTCCTTCACCACCACCCTGTTAGACTGTCCTCGCAGCACTTATTTGTTTGTTGACTGGGTTTTTGTTTATTTATTGCATGTATCCCACTAGAATAGAAGCTCTTGAGAGCAGGGATCTTATCTGACTAATTGACTGTTGTTCCCCAGCGCCTGGAATCATGCCTGCCTGTCCTATAATTTAATTATTCATTAAATGTTTGTTGAAAGAAGAGAGGAAGGAAGAAGGGCTCCTGAGGGGAAGTACAGAGTGCTGTGAGGATGTATTTTATTTACCTGATAGGAGAAATCAGAGATATTTGAGGAAGTCACACTTGAATTGCAACTCTGATGAATGAGGTCCTAAAGAAACGGACAGAGAGAGAGAGTGTGTGTGTAGAGAGAGGGCAGCAGGGAGTTTTACAAAGAGCAGAGAGTGTGTGCAAAGGCCTGTGGTCTAAAAGAACATGCCAAATAAAGAAGGGCAAGAAGGCCAAGGGCAATTTATGTGCACAGTGTGGCAGAAGCAGGTTGGGCCAGGGCCTTGTAGCAATTTTGACTTTATCTGGAGAGCAATGAGGGGCAACTGAAATATTTGAACCAGGAAGGAAATGTCATGATGTTTGCATTTTCAGCAAGATCATGTTTTTGATATGGAGAGAAGAGAGCAGAGGGACAGAGCAGCTGCAGAGATCCCGGTTTAGAGTCTCTGAAATAGTCTAGAAATGAGGCCAAAGATGTTGGATGACCTTTGATGATGGCGATAAGAAAAGTGGTTGAACTCACGAGCTCTTTACAAGAGAAAACTATTCAGAATCTGTGATAGAGGGGAAACACAGGGCAGAGGGGCTGGCGATGGAGGGGAGCCCTAACAGGTCTCTGGCCTGTGCAGTAAAATGGATGGTGATGCTATCTTTGACAGTGAGCGTGGCAGAGGAGGGGGAATGGGTGGCGTGGATCTCTGCCTCTTCTTTGTATGGGGGTATCTCCTCGGTCTTGAAAGATTTGGTTAGGGCAGAGCCATGAGCCTTCACTTCAGTCTGCTCTGCACAGGAACCATCATATTGCTTACTTTCAATAATGATTTTTTGAACTAGAAAAGCCTACATCCATATGACTACAAATCTTGAACTAATTTCTGAAAATGTTTATGTTATTAAATCAATTCTTCATAGATGTCAAGCTCCAGATAGTGTTTTTAACTATACTAACTATACTAATCCTGAAGAAAAAAAAGACATACACCCTTATGAGAAATTTTCTTCTCATTTTAGACTCAAGAATAGTATCTTGAAAAATATAAGTAGCTCTTTTCATTTTAACACATCTATCTGAGCATTCCCAAGAGTTTCAAAGAGTGAAGGGGGAAAACTGGAAATGGGTAAATATTGGAATAAGAACAACCAGCACCTAAACTGTGAAAGTAGAATAGGATCTCATTATATAATATAAGAAGAATTACAAAACCCACGGCACAAAGGAGGTCTGTGTCTTTTCTTTTGATGTTCCTGTGCAGTGAAACTGCAATTAGTGGTAATAGGAGTTGCATGTGCAGCTCAAAGGGGCTTGATGCAAGATTGCAGCAGGGTACAAAATGGTACAAGCAAAATCCCGTTTTCATTACCAACATAATTTCATTGTCTCCTTTAGATAGCATAATTCTTCTGTTATCAGAATTCCCCCAACCCATTACATCACAAATGGATTATAAATGCATTATAAGTTCATCCAAGCTGATAAAAAATCAAATGCAGCAAATTGATTTGAAGGGAAGGAAGGGTTTAGAAAGTGGTGGTCAAATTGTATATGAAATGTTGCCTACTCCCCTGCTCTTATGGTTTCAAGTAATACATGCTTATGCTTAAAGACAAATACTCTGATCTGATATAGAAGCATCTTTTTTTTTTAGGTTCTGGTTTTAATATGCTAGATTTTTCTAAAGCAATGGCAATCCCTTAAATTTTATAATCTGGCATTCCTTCCTTCCTTCCTATAATAGGTTCTGTAGCATTTTCCTAGAACTGACCTACTTTTAACACTCTTGCTTAGCTCTGTGTAGAACTTGCATACATGTTAACATGCATTACAAACATTTAAAGAAGCATAACCATTTAAATCGATATAAATATCACATGTGTATATAATAGATGTGTAAATATGTAACTAAACCAGATGGTTCGCCACACTGAGAATTTATTTATATACACATAATAGCACAGTACACAAATAAAGCTTTTTAGTTATAAGCAAATTTGTTAAGCATATCATAGTATTCGTGCTATTTCTCTTCCTTAAAAAGTATAAAAGTATTTAACCACTTAATCTTTTAAGTTAAATGTCCTCCATTTATTCAGGCAGTTTCTATTCTCCTCTGCATTTTAATGCCAATCTTTCTGTCACAGAATAAAATAATAAATTTATTTTCACCCTATACAAGATTTTTGTGTTCATTATGTAATACACAATAAACTTTAATTCATGTTCATAATTCTGCTAAGAATATCATGGTGAAAATGGACATAAACTTGAACATTGCATCTCCTTTATTACCCTCTAATTTATTAAGTTACTTGTTTAAATATATGAAGTGGTGTCACAGATTTACTTTCACTACAATTTAAAAGTAAGGCAAAACAGTCCCTTTATTCCGCCTATTTCCAATCTGAACTTAAAATTCCTTATTTTCTGGGTAATCAGGGGAAAACTTGTTCAATTGGTTTTAAATTTAATTTGAGCAAAAATCTAATCTCTTTATGTAATGTTTACTCTCTTTAAATAAAAATTCTCAGACTTTCAGTCGCTCTGCTGACATCCTCTCTTCTCTCTAAGACAGCATCGGTTTAAAGGAAAAGTGGTGCTCAGACCTACCGAGGTTTCTGGGATCTACTCCACTCTGCCCCTGTTTACCTGGTGCCTATGTAACCTGTTGAACCCTACCAGTGATCATGACAGGCTCCCATCCTCTTTTCAATCTTTGTTCTCAAACAGGAACCAACTAAAATCCTTATCTTACCTTTTTGCTGGGGAGGGGTGTAGAAAGAGGAGATCCTGGGCTTCCCTGCTGGCGCAGTGGTTGAGAGTCCGCCTGCCAATGCAGGGCACACGGGTTCGTGCCCCGGTCCGGAAGGATCCCACATGCCGCGGAGCGGCTGGGCCCGTGAGCCATGGCCGCTGAGCCTGCGCGTCCGGAGCCTGCGCTCCGCAACGGGAGAGGCCACAACAGTGAGAGGCCCGCGTACCGCAAAGAAAAAAAAAAGAAAGAAAGAAAGAGGAGATCCTGAAGGTAGAAGCTGTCTGAGAACCAAGAGGTATAATAAATGGAAACTGTCTACTTTCCACTACCGAATCCACAAAGCCACCTACATCTGCACCTGACTCTTTTCTCATCTCTTGTTACAGTGCAGTGTCTATTAGAATCACCTGGAGGGCTTATTAAATCCTAGATTTCTGGGTTCCACCACAGAGTTTCTGATTCAGTAGGTCTTGGATAGGTCCTGCTAATTTGCAGAGCTAATATTCCCAAGTGTTGCTAATGCTTCTGGTCTAGGGCCCTCACTATGAGAACCACTGCAATGAGGATGTTTAACTTTGTATCAAAGATACACTGCATCCCATCCTTTTCCTTCTCAGAAATCTTGCTTCATCAGTCCTTCCTTGTATTTCTCTATTTTTCAATCTCTTACTTTCTGGGGAATCCTTTGAATCAGCACACAGGCATGGTCTATGCTGTGTATCTTACAAAATACAAAACAAAATGCACATATAACTACAAATAGCTTTCTTGGACCCAGGATGCCTCTCTGGCTACCATATGGTCTCCACAAAGCCACAGTTCTTGGAGGAGTTTTCTACTCATGCTGTAGCTCTTCACTATCTTTTGTTTTTTACTAGCTTTGTACAATCTGGGTTCTGCTTTTGCCACTTCTGCTATTATACCATAACTGCTGATCTGGCTAAGTAAATTTTATACTTTTATGGCACTATTTCAGTTATTCTTAGGTAGGACAAAATTTTACAAGAAATGAACATCTCAGAGAATTCTATAATTTGTAGAATTATGTTCCAACTTGCTCTGCCACTTACAAGTTGGGTAATTATATGTAAATGCTTTGCTTTTTGAGGCTCAGTATTCACCCATGTTAACTAGAGTTAATGATGTGTCTTGCTAGATTATTTTGAGGTTAGAGCTATTGCACATATAATGCCTACAATAGTGCTTGGAATGTGAGCAGTAACTAATAATAACAATAGAAATAATAATCTAATTTTGACAGAACACAGAAAAATCAGATTTTGAGTTTGTGCTTTGTCACCGGCTATCAGAATGCATGAGGGTGATAGCACTGATTTTTTTCAGGGGAGTGCTTATTATATGTCAATTCTAATGAATCCCAGGAATGCTTTACTATGAATTAAGCAGATCACTTGTTTTTTGTTTTTGTTTTTTGCGGTACGCGGGCCTCTCACTGTTGTGGCCTCTCCCGTTGTGGAGCACAGGCTCCGGACGCGCAGGCTTAGCAGCCATGGCTCACGGGCCCAGCCGCTTCGCGGCATGTGGGATCCTCCCAGACTGGGGCACGAACCGGCAGGCAGACTCTCAACCACTGCGCCACCAGGAAAGCCCCGCAGATCACTTGTTGAGAAGGTACCTTATTACCTAACATCCTGTAGACAGGCCATGATGGCTGTTGAACCACTAGAACTGAAGAACTGTCTTATTAACCAAGAGTTATCCAAAGGGATCCTCTGGGTGCTAAACATATTCCTCCCTATAACTGCATTGTAACCACACCCGTGTCTTCTCATGATCAAAGTCAACTAGCCTTTGTGGAATTGATGGGCCTGACAGAATCAGCTTATCTTTACCAGAACCCAGCAACTCACCAGGGACTGTTTTTCAGAAGCTCAACTCTTCTCTGAGATGGCTCCAGAACCACAGGGGGCCACAATACGTATCCTATCGGGCTTGTCATAAACCACACGCATCATCTTTTCTCACCCCAGATGCCTACAATATCATAGTATCTACAGACCGTGTGTCCTAAGCAGTAGTGGTCCCTTCACTCCAGCCTGGGTCTGGGCTGAACTCCTGTCCCGTTCTGTGCTCTAATCACAACAGGCAGCTTTTCATGTCATCCAGTGTAGGGGCCAGAGTAATATTCCCAGGTGTGGCATATTCTGCCTCCAGAACTGAAAGAGGCTTGCCAGGTATTGTGCTTCCTTCTTTGTAGTGGAAGATGTGAGGGACAATGTATATATATATTTTTTCTTTGAAGTGGTTGGCCCAGCGTTCCTCAGACAACAGGACTTTTAGAAATTTCGGAGGTGCAGCAGACCCCTGAAACCTTGCTTACCTGTTACCCTCTGGAGCACATTTGTCTCCTAAAGCCTGCAACATAGTTGTCATTTCTTGTTTATTTGGTTCTATTAGCATGATGTTATCAGTATAATGTGCCAGCAGGATGTTCTTCAGGATATGCAGCCAGTCCAGATTTCTTTGACAGAGGGAGAAAGTGTTAGCATAACCCTGGGGCAAGACTGCAAATGTATACTATTGTCACTTCCAAGTGAATGATAATTGTTTCTGTTCCTCTTTCTGAAAAGGGTAAAAAAAGGAACACATTTTCCAGATCAAAGGCTTTATACCGTGGACCTGAGGCTGTGTTTATCTGTGCTGGCAAAGATAGCACATCTAGCATAGCAACTGCAATGAGGGCTACTGCTTGACTGAGTTTGACTGTTGGCCTCCAGGAAACAGCTCGCTTTTGTAGGCGCCAGACTTGTGATTTGAATGGAGATACGTTGGGATCACTAGCCCTGCCTTCTTTAGGGCCAGTAATCTCTGCCATCTCTCATGCAATGCGATACTGGCTTTGGTTTACAGTCTTGGCTGGGAGAGCCGTTTCAGAGGCCCCACTCGGCTTTCCACACCACTACAGGACTCAGGCAAGGAAAATAGCATAGAGGCCGTGCCGATTACCAAATATATCCATTTCAAGTGTAATATTGAGAAATGGGCGCATTACTGGGTGGGCTCATAAGTGAGTGGACAACTGTGGGCTAGACCTGGGCCAAGACTCCATTTAATACCTGGCCCTATATGCCCCTTCTTCAACGGGGGGGGGTCGTCAGGACACTTTAGTTCCCTAGCGTTCAATGTCAACAAGGATCTTATGCCAGTGACCTAGAAATGTTTAGGTGTTCTCTTTTCCTCAATGAATAGATGAAGATTAGCATGTTAGAAGTTTAGAAGGGAGTGCTACAGAAGGGCAGATAATAAAGCAAGATTGAACAGAGGGAGAAGTTGGGCTGCAGTGCAGTTTCAGCAAAGACCTCAGCTGATCATACATGGAGCTCTGAAGGTTGCCCTTTCAAGTTGTCCCACATTACGGCGAGGAGACAGGCCTTTCTACTCCCCCTTCAATAGTTCATTGGATTGGAGGCTTTCCTCAGGAATGGGGTTTGACCTTGGACAAGGTAGCTCTCCAGGTGAAGGTAATCTCCTGAGAGGGCTGAGAACTGAGAATTGTCAGCACACAATACTCCCATCAACTGAGGAAAAATTTCAGCTCTAAAGGTGGATCTGAATATCACAATACCCCCTGAATCTTCCAACCCTGGGGAAATGTTCATTCTAGAATTATACCAGGTGTTCAAAATCATAAATAGAGAATAAATTTAAAGTCACCTTCAAAACATTGTCTCTGAAGAGTTTGCTACCCTTGGGATTTTGTTCTTCTAATAATGATGTTTGGGTTTTTTTGTTTGTTTTGTTTTGTTTTTGGCCACACCACATGGCTCATGGGATCTTAGTTCCCCGACCAGGCATTGAACCCGGACCCTCAGCTGTAAGAGTGCAGAGCCCTAACCACTGGACTGCCAGGGAATTCCCATTTATGTTTTATTTTATTTTTTACTTTTTAAGATTGTGGTAAACTATGCATAACATAAAACTTACCCTCTTAAATATTTTCTAAGTGTATGATTCAGTGGCATTAAGTACATTCACAATGTTGTATAACAATTACCACTATCCATTTCCAGAACTTTTTCATCATCCCAAAGAGAACTTTTGTGTCCATTAAACAATAACTCCGTTCCTTCTCCCCAAGCCCCTGACAACCACCAATCTACTTTCTGTCTCTATGAATTTGCATATTCTAGGTACCACATATAAGTGGAATCATACAATATTTGTTCTTTTGTGTCTGGATTATTTCACTTAGCACAATGTTTTTAAGGTTCTTCTACCTTGTAGCATGTGTCAGAATTTCATTCTGTTTTAAGGCTGAAGAATATTCCATTATGTATATATTATATATATGCAATATTCCATTATATATATACATATACACACATATATATTAGATTTTGTTTATCTATTCATATGTTGATGAATATTTGGTTTCTACCATTTGACTGTTCTGAATGATGCTGCTATGAACAATAGTGTACAAATGTCTGCTTGAGTCCCTGTTTTTAATTTTCTTGGGTATATAGCCAGGTGTGGAATTACTGAACTAAATAGCTATATTTTAGACGATAGCAATACATAATATTTGTTTTATTCAAAATGTTCACTATTGAAAGGGTATAGTTCTTATTGTAGACAAAATTATATTCATTTAATAAATTTGCTTTTACTTATTGAATATATGCCAATTTGCTGAGTACCTTATATGTATTATATCTTAGATAATTGCTGGCAGATAATAAGTACAAATTAAATGGTATGATTGATATTTACTACTATTATTATCTCACTGAATACTTATAGTAACATCTGAAGAAAGAGTATAAATATTTTTATGCCAAATGTATTAAGTGGAATAACGGGCTTGGACAAGTTAATAGCTTGCCTAAGGTCACACAGATCCATGGTAGCAAAGCCAGGTTGCATCCAGAAGTCTTTGCCGTAAAGACTATGCTCTGAACTATTATTCTTACTTATACTTAGAGAACTGTTAGATCTTTCACCTTATATTTAAATACCTCATACTTACTTTAAAAATGTATTTAATTACTTTAAAGTGTGGAATTCCTTAAGGGGAATTTCGTGGTTTTATTTGTTTGCTTTTGCTACAGCATATTCATATATCTGATAAAATTATCAGTAAATAATTATCAAGTAAATTATTTTAGTATAAGCATTTTGATAGTCATAACAGTGCTTTTTTTTCCTATTTGTCCTCTAATTCCATGAGAGAACATGGAATATAGGACTAGCCTAAGATGTGTATAATTTTTCATTTTCATGTATGTGAGAAGTGGAAGCACATCAATTTTCTTCCCGAGATTTTTTCAGTTAATAGACTTTGTAACATTTTAGAGTTTTTAGGCCATTTGTCAGACATATTATTTATTTGGAGCAAGTAGAAAGTTATTTGAAAATACTTCATTGGGACTTCGCAGGTGGCGCAGTGGGTAAGAATCCGCCTGCCAATACAAGGGACACGGGTTCGAGCCCTGGTCCAGGAAGATCCCACATGCCACGGAGCAACTAAGCCCATGCACCACAACTACTGAGCCCACGTGCCACAACTACTGAAGCCTGCATGCCTAGAGCCCGTATTTCACAACAATAGAAGCCACTTCAATGAGAAGCTCGCGCACCGCAATGAAGAGTAGCCCCCGCTCGCCACAACTAGAGAAAGCCTGTGCACAGCAAAAAAGACCCAATGCAGCCAAAAATAAATAAGTAAAGAAAGAAAGTTATATTTAAAAAAAGAAAATACTTCATTATCTTCTTTTTCAGAAACACAAAGCATATTTATCAGATAGTTAATTCTGTTTACACACCGGCAATTTGTTTTAACTCAAAATAAATAGAAAAATAATTTAACTTTGCTTTTACCATAATTATTTAAAATTCATTTGCCTATCATTATTTTAGGAGAAAAAATTTATCACATAATTAATAAAATGTATAGTTATTTGTTCCCTAGTTTGCTAATAGATTTATGGGCAAGCAACCATGCACAAAAAGCCAGTTTAACAAGACAATCTTTTAAAAAAAATAGTTTCTCTACACAAAAATATAGCTAAAAACTATATTAAGAAAAATGTGCAAAATGTTAAATGGTAGTTACATTTCTATTCTATTGGTTTTTACATTTTGTAAGAGATATTTTATAAAGTGGCATAGATATCTGTCTGAAGAAATCAAGTTAAATCAAGGGAAAAAGTTTCAAGGGCAATTTGCTTTCATATTGTATTGAATTTAGGGTACAATCTTTGATCAGCATGCTGCTTTTTGCTATCAGCTTGTTCCTTAATGAAATTTTCTTATCCCATTATTTATTCTTTTTTCTTTTGGCGGTACGTGGGCCTCTCACTGTTGTGGCCTCTCCCGTTGCGGAGCACAGGCTCCAGACGCGCAGGCCCAGTGGCCATGGCTCACAGGCCCAGCTGCTCCGCGGCATGTGGGATATTCCCGGACCAAGGCACGAACCCGCATCCCCTGCATCGGCAGGCGGACTCTCAACCACTGCGCCACCAGGGAAGCCCCTCTTATTTTAAAACGATTATATCTCTACCTGACTGTGGTTTGGCTGTATGAAAACTGGAATAAGGAAGGTAACATATAGGTGAGATTTTTAAAGAATTTATCAGACGCTTCAAACTATAGGTAACATATATCATGATAATTTAATGGCATTATTAAGTGTATACAACCCAAATTTAAACACTTAGCATCTAATCAAAGCTTCACTTGAAATTGATAAGCAAATTTCGTTTACATGTCAATACTTCTCACTCTTCGATGATTTAGAACAGTATTTTCTAAAATAAATTTGACAAGCTTTGTCTCTTGAAATGTTTGGTCAAAAAAGTTTTGCAGGGGGACTTCCCTCGTGGCGCAGTGGTTAAGAATCCGCCTGCCAATGCAGGGCACACAGATTCGAGCCCTGGTCCGGGAAGATCCCACATGCCACAGAGCAACTAAGCCAGTGAGCCACAACTACTGAGCCCGCGTGCTGCAACTACTGAAGCCCACGCACCTACAGCTCGTGCTCCGCAACAAGAGAAGCCACCGCAATGAGAAGCCCGTGCACCGCAACGAAGAGTAGCCCCCGTTAGCCGCAACTAGAGAAAGCCTGCGCGCAGCAACGAAGACACAACACAGCCACAAATAAAAATAAATAAATTAATATTAAAAATTTGGGGGAATTCCTCACAATTACCTCTTTTCAGCGAATGACTGCACACATTAGTCTACAGATCACTCTATGCAGTCCTGCAGTAAGTAAATTCAATTAATGTACTAATTCAAAAAATCCAAAACCCTGATTTAGAAATTACATATATATGTGGAAGACTCTTAACCTCTGTGGAGTCCAACCTGGCAAATAACGGTAAAATAGAAAGCAAAAAAAAAAAAATGTCTTTGGATTTCATATTGGTATATATAAATATTTGCTTAAATATATTTCACCTGCACTAAGCTTTAGTATGAGGAGTATTAAGTCACTAGCAAAATTTCATTCAGTTGACAGGATTTCTAAATTAACTCCTTTAATTGTTATATGTCAAGCATATTAAACAAATGAAGTACCTGGTGCTGAAAAAATTAGTTACAGGTCATAAAGTTCAGGATTAACTAAAGTAAATAATTCAGAAACAATGAACTTTTTGAACTAAGATGAGAACTTAAGAAATTTTGCTATATTATATAAATTGAAGTGTCCACACTTCAATTTTGCTATATTATATAAATTGAAGTGTCCACATTTTTATATTCTTAGCAGAAAACAGGTAAATTTACACTGTAATATTTTATAAAATTAGATAACTGATTTAGTGTTTAATATTTATTTTTAAGATGACCTTAAAAATATTTATTTAAAAAATTTATTCATAAATCTATTAGCATTTTGCAAAGATACTTTATAAGAAGAAAAAGAATTACATGAAATAATGTCATGGTCAGAGGAAAGAATAATTTGATCATAACATTGATCAGGCAAATGTGTTATAACTTTCTACAGAAAAGAGAAGATGCACTGAACATCATTTAGACAGTTTTCTGTGTGCTTTTCATATAAAAAGTATACATCAGAAGAACCTCCTTTTTATTTGAAAAGTAAGAAATGTTTGCATTAGATATATGAGCATCTAAGATCTGATATAATTTTTTTATGTACCTGGAATCCATTGATTGAATAGCAAGAAAGCACACTACCTTCTCCTTTACCCTAATGCCTAAATTCTAAACTTCATTTGTAAGATGCCCTGTATCTCTCAGTTCTATTAGAAAAAATAAAGCTCACCTTGTTACCTAACAGTATTTTTGAGTATCCATTTAATGTCCATGCCAGTGATGGAGTGCTACATATGCTTGAGCATACTTCCTCACTACACATTAAGTGGTCTGAGTTATTCAAAAAGGTCATTGGGGACCTTTATGGGAGGTCTAATAACAACTGGCATGGAATCTGAACAAACTGATAAGAAAGAAGAAGGCAGATGGAGAGCAAAGTATAAAGTATTCAGCTTTATTACTGTATTTATTACTTTACTACTATGTTGGAGAATGTACTTAGTGTAAGAGCTGAATGAGATCCCTAACTAAACTTCAAATTTAAACAGACCTAAGCACCTAATTCTGGTTAAGACTTATGGGTTAGAAGTACTGAGGAGAATTTGTGCTACATGCAGGCATCTGGCTCCCAGAGGAAAAGGAAGAGATGAGCTAATTTAAGCATACTTAAATTTGTTTTCTTAAATTGACCAGTTAGGTGACTCACACTCTTTCCTTTGGGGCAGAATGAATTCAGCTCGCTCAATGTGGAAATAAACATGAGGAGTTTGGATGATGTGTTCTCCCTTAACAGTGTTATTTGAATTATATTTGAGGAGGCAAATGTGATGTCACTGAACATACATCAACTCTTAAATGAAGAGATGTTGCTAAGAGTTTGGTTCAGATGCTCTTTTACCTTGAAGATGTCAAAACGACCCAAGCTCCAGTTTTCTCATTTGTAAATTAATAGTAATAATAATGTCTAACTTTGTTAAAATAGCAATGTTACTTTAAGGGTTAAAACAAATAATGCATGTGAAAATGCATGAAAAATACAATATTATTATTATATTAGGTGGCATAGGTCAGTCAAGAGTTATTGAGCACCTTACTAAGCATTGGAGATGTAAATATGAAGAAGATAGTCTCTGACCTTGGGTCTCATGTAAGAATAAAAAAATAAAACAGATCATTTCAGGGAAAGGGCAGTAATAAGAAATGGTCTGAGTGCTTATGGGTGCACTGAAGTCTCATTCATTAAGAACTCATGGGAATATTTAAGTCAGTTACAAATTTTGATATAGATCACAGGAATCCATTGAAGAAACAAGAGCTAAGCTTTATGTACACAGCTTTCTTTCTATACTTACTTTGCTCTCTAACCAACATTTATATGAACATAAATTATACGAATCTAAACACTGAACTACTGAGGTCTTGTCATGTGGTGGTAACACTGGATTTATCAACATCAGGTTGTATATTGTGAAAAACTAGGGAGCATGTCACAAGATCAGAATGCTTATGGGTCAGGACTGACATCTAAGATGAAAGCCAAAGCTAAGAGATTCTTCCCATTATAGTAAGAGCTGTGAAATTTCAAAAGGAAGAACCTGTGCAGTAGACTAGGGTCAAAACCAAATAGGGACTAAAAATCCCAGGAAAACACACAGGAACTATAGACTTGTGCAGAAGAAGATTAATTCCTTGAACTAATTTCAACTCATCTCACTTTCTAAAATGAAAGCTATCTTAGACAGGCAGCTGAAAATACTAGATGAAAATACTGTTTAGCCTACTTTTTTCAAATTTCTCCCATTTTAAAAGTGTGATAAAATATACATAACATAAAATTTACCATTTTAACAGTTTAAAATGTACAACTTAGTAACATTAAGTACATTACAGTGTTGTACAACCATCACCACTATCCATTTTCATAACTTTTTTGTCATCCCAAATAGAAACACTGTAGCCATCAAACAATAACTCCCCATTCTTCCCTTCCCCCAGCCCCTGGTTACCTCTATTCTACTTTATGTATTTATGAATTTGCCTATTATAGATACCTAATATAGTGGAATAATACTTTTGTGTTTAGCTTATTTCACTTAGCATAACGTTTTTGATGTTCCTCCATGTTGTAGCATGTGTCAGAATTTCATTCCTTTTTAAAGCTGAATACTATTCTACTGTGTATACCACTTTTTTTTTTTTTTTTTTTTTTTTTTGCGGTACGCGGACCTCTCATTGCTGTGGCCTCTCCCGCTGTGGATCACAGGCTCCGCGGCCATGGCCCACGCACCCAGCCGCTCCGCGGCATGTGGGATCCTCCCGGACCGGGGCATGAACCCGCGTCCCCTGCATCGGCAGGCGGACTCTCAACCACTGCGCCACCAGGGAAGCCCATGTGTATACCACTTTTTAAAAAATTACATTCATCTGTTGATAGACATTTGGGTTGTTTTCACCTTTTGGCTATTGTGAATAATGCTGCCATGAACATTGATGTACAAATATCTGTTGAGTCCATGATTTTCATTTTTGGAGGTATACACTCAGAAGTGGAATTGCTGATTTATATGGCAACTTTATTGTTTAATTGTTGGAGAAACCACTATACTATTTTCCATAATGGTTACACCATTTTGCATTCCCACCAGCAATGCATGAGGTTACAATTTCCCTATATCCTAACCAAGACTTATTATTTTCTGTTTTTTGTTTGCTTGTTTTTTAATTATAGCCATTCTAATGGGTGTGAAATGGAATCTCATTGTGATTTTTTTTTTTTTTTCGGTATGCGGGCCTCTCACTGTTGTGGCCTCTTCCGTTGCAGAGCACAGGCTCCGGACACGCAGGCCCAGCGGCCATGGCTCATGGGCCCAGCCGCTCCGCGGCACGTGGATCTTCCTGGACCGGGGCACGAACCCACGTCCCCCGCATCGGCAGGCGGACTCTCAACCACTGCGCCACCAGGGATGCCCCCAGCCTACTTTTTAAAGTAAGAAAACAATAATTAAAAACTGGAACAATGCTCAATTAGCTTTAGCAGTGTTATTTATTTTAATTTTTACTTTATTACTGTGTTATCCCAAATTTTAAAATGAACTCTTTCCACTTTTTGTAAACTTGAAAAAATATTTTTATGACATTCATGAAATGCTATGATGACTGGTTTGTTTGTAGTGATACATGAAAAAGACTGATTTTATTACCAATAGGGAAAATTGGCAAATATCTTGTCTTTATTTTCAAATCTCAGTGTAATTTACAGGTTAATTGTGCACTACAAACACAAAGTATTTAGATTGGAGGAGTTGCTCTCTCTATATTGCTATTGATCTAAATCCACATGAAGAAAAAAGGCATTACTTTGAGGGCAAAGAGGTGCCAGAAATGATTTATAGATTTTTATGGACTGTGAGGAAATGGACATCACTATCAGGTAGTTTTTATGAATACTAAGGATAAAATTCTGAAGGAACTAGGCTACAAAACAATCATTTCACAGAAGGGAATATTGACATAAAACCAATATGTCTTGTTCTTCAGTGAATGGTAGAGATGAATCATGGAGATTATTCAATATCATTGCTATGAGCAAGATGGTCTAACCAAAGCTATCTTCCAAGGATATTAAAGCTCCTTTTGAGCTCTAAAAATACTCTAAATTCCTGAAGCAAGAATCTGAAATAAGCTGGACTCACCCTCATAAACAGAATGCAAAAGTCACCTGTCTGTTACAGATGAATGACCTTCATATTTACGTACCCAAATGTATCTGCTTAGAAGGACATATGAATAGTGTTAAACTGTCCTTGTTTGCCAGAATTTGTATTAAGAAGGCTAGAAGCCACCAAGAGAAAAACAAATTCAGTTCAAATAGGAGATGCGGAAGAAGAATATAGACACATATGTTCTTATCAGAAAATTAGAGCAAGGGCTTCCCTGGTGGCGCAGTGTTTGAGAGTCCGCCTGTCAATGCAGGGGACACAGGTTCGTGCCCCGGTCCGGGAAGACCCCACATGCCGCGGAGCGGCTGGGCCCGTGAGCCATGGCTGCTGAGCCTGCGCGTCTGGAGCCTGTGCTCCGCAACGGGAGAGGCCACAACAGTGAGAGGCCCGCATACCGCAAAAAAAAAAAAAAAATCAGAGCACAAGGATTAATGTTTCAATATGAAAGAAAATTTTGGCTGTTGCTGTTAGTCATCATAATAAAGATAAATATCTGACAACAGTAGACAGGTAATGATTTGAACAGTGGGATTTGGATGGCAGAGGAAGCAGGTGCACTTTTTATATTTTTTTTAAAAGAATCAATTTCAGTTTTCATACATAGTTTGATAGCACATAAGAAAATGTTTTGTGGTGTCCCCTCTTTGATCCCTGAGGTTATGTGAGCTCAGTAAAAAATTAGATTAAAACCAAATATGTAAAAATCTTTATTATTTCTTCCTGCAACCTTACTTAGAATTGCTCCTTAGATGAAGAGCAAACCATTTCCTTCAACATTTTATTTCTCCAGAAATATTACTCTCATTCTTCCAATTAAGAGGATCCCAGAAGGTCAACCCATTCTAGCCTATTGTCACCTTCCTCAGATACATCCAAGAATTCACTAATGTAATAAGTAGAATTTTTCTGAAAACACCAACTACCTGGCATATTTCTCCTACAGGGTTTACAATTAAGAGAATTTTTTTTCCAGGCACCTTGGCATGGTTGTGGGTTTTATTTTATTCAGAATGACATCTCCTCCTGGTCATAATCTGAATTGCAGCAGGGCAGAGCAGGAGCTGGAGATATATGAGGATGGTGATTATTCATAACTGCTATGTTACGAAACAGAATAAAGAAAGAGTTTTTCCAGTACTCAAAAAATGACACTTTCTTAACTGAAACTGATTTTATATTTTGAAGTTTTTTCCTCTATATAAATATGATTTTCTGGTGGCTCATCAAATTTCAGCTTCTATAATATGTCTGAAATTTAGGTGGATTCTAGAGTACTAGCTTTAGACTCTGTCTCAAAAAAAAAAAAAAAGGAAACAAATAGGTATAAAGGAAATACAATAAAATGATAGTTTAAATAAAAACATTAATATGTAAGGAGAGAAATGAATATTCACCATGACATATATTTATATAAAATATATAAAATATTATATGTCTATATATGATACAAAAACATAAAAGTCATTGTCATACACCACACTAAAAATTACTTCAGTGTAGTTGAGTACAACGCCTACACATATTGTTCCATTTTCCTGACCTGTGTTATCTCTGGGCCTGGAAAATAGCACCTTTATATGTGCTTTATATCAACTTTATATGTGATTCAAGCAATATGCTGATCATCTAGGGGGTCTGAGCTAAACTAAGTGGTTGAGCAAAGTGTTGGATCAAATTATTTCAACATTGCCATTATCTGAAGGAGCAGGACAAGGGTTAACCTACTGCACTGATGACTAATATTCAGCTGTGCCAGCATCAAATAACTCTGCACAGTAATGTTAAAGGTCTTCCTGACTCAAAGGCATATTTGTTCTGAAAGGGTTTGCATTTATTTGGTCAAGGGTGGAAAGTTTGGTTGTTGACCAGGTTGAGGTCACAGGGTAAGATTAGCTATTTGTAAGGAATGCACATCTTGTTTTCATTTTGAAGAAGGTATAAAAAAAAACTTTAAAAAGGCATGAAGACCTGAAAACGAATGACTAGCTTGACTCCAACCCTTGCTACCAACATATTTTCCCTTGTCAATTCATTTTCAAAACAAAACAAAATCTTTGGACTGTTCTAGCAAGTCCATCATGCTTTGCTCAATTACAATCTTTTTGTTTTTAACCTCTGGCCAGAGGGGTGCTTGGGCCGGAGAGAAGTTAAATCTTTCTTTCCCAAGTCTTTGGAAGTCATCAGCTTGGTTTGTCAGCTCTAACGATGTGGGGATCACAGCTGATTTTCATGTCACACGTGAAATCTACGATAAGCTGGAAAATCATTTTTTGTCTTGGGAAATGGATTAAATTTAAAAAGGCATTCATCATTGCTTTGACATTGACTTACATTTTAGTGTTTAGCATGATATATTATTTGTCAGTTAAAAACAAAAATTAACAATGCTGGTGCTCTTTTTGTAAAGTTCTTGGTGCATATTATATGCACCAAGATAGATATTTCACTATTATTGGTTTTAACCCTCTGGTCGTCCATATTGAAAATTTGTTTCAAAAAGAAAATGTTCATCTATTACACAGAGGCACTTTTTAGGATTAACACTATTAAAAAGAAAAGTGTTTTCCTTGGCTGTGAATAAAGTAGGAATATTTTATTCCTATTTGCCTCGCAAAAGATAGTCTCTTGGAAATTTTAGTTTTAGTATTTAAATTTCATGTACAAAAGAAATTTCCTTTATATATCAAATATGTATGTCATGTTTTGAAGGTATGTTTAAATATAGAAACAAAAGTGCCATCAGAAAACACAATAAAAAAACTAAAATGTATCTGCTATCAAGTATTCATTTTTTCATTAGTTCAACAATTCTTTTTAATGTCTATCAAATTCCACACACTGTGCTAGGTCTGGAATTTTTGCTTTTTTTTTTTTTTTTTTTTTTTTTGCATGGCCCTCTCACTGTTGTGGCCTCTCCCGTTGTGGAGCACAGGCTCCGGACGCGCGCTCATGGGCAGCCGCTCCGCGGCATGTGGGATCCTCCCAAACCGGGGCACGAACCCGCATCCCCTGCATCTGCAGGTGGACTCTCAACCACTGCTCCACCAGGGAAGCCCCTGGAATTTTTAACAGTGGGAAAACAAAACAAAACAAAACAAAACCTTGAGGTCCCTTCCCTCACGATGAGATAACAATAAGAAAAATAAGTAAAATATATAGCATGTTAGTGATAAAGGGTAAGAAAGAGAGGCAAGATAAGGAAAGTGCCTGTGTACAGGACAGGGCCTCAGGGGTTGATGGTGATACAAACAGGGTGTAAGAAAATCTTCACTGGAAAGATGGCATTTAATAAAGACCTGATGGAGGTGAGGATGCCAGACACATGATTTCTAGAGGAGGAGCCTCCCTGATGGAGGGACAAATGCCCTGAGGCAGGACTGCACCAGCATGGCATCAGCATGGTAGAGCAGAGTAAGCTAAGAGGATAGACGGAGATAAAAGGTCGATGAGGTCAGAAAAGTGAGAGGGGCCAGTTATGGCAGACCTTATTCTTCATTAGGAAACCATTGCAGGGTTGTGAGCAGAGGAGTGATATTACTTGACCTACATTTTGACATGATTGTTTTGTTGTAAATAAACTGCCAAAGACAGAGAAGGGAAATCAGTAAGGAGATTATTGTAAAAATCAGTAAGGTATATTTAGAAGATAACATTTACCCACATAAAATTAATAGAAAATAATGCAAAGGAGGATATAATCATGCTGCTACATGATCACCGTTTTAGTTATCTTTAATGAATTGCCCAGTACTACCAAAGTTGTTTCACACTTTTCTTTCCC
>NW_006775603.1:1148513-1162738 GCF_000442215.2 Lipotes vexillifer
CTAAGACTGAAACTTCTATTGTGTAACAAACAAAAACTTGCCTCCAGCTTTATGAAAAATGTTCATTCATTCTTTCAGTAAAAATGTATTGTGCATCAAATATGTGCCAGGCATAAAGATAGTCACTAGAGATATAAAGATGAATAACAAATAGCCTTTTTTCAAAATTCTCACAGCCTCATGAGCAAAACAGAAATATTAAAAGATGTATGTAGTAATACAATTACAAACACAATGCCAGAGATATGTCCAGGGCATTATTGAAACACAAAGTATATACAGAGTAAGGACATGTATTTTAACCTAGGCAATCAGGAAAAGTTTCTAAGTATTGTTCTGAGTAGATTTTACTCTCTTAAAACTCTGGTCCTAACACCCTAATACATAGGAAAGCTATATACCTAGGAAATAGTTTTTAGAGATTTTTTTTTTTTTTTTTTTTTCTTGCGTTAAGTTTTTAGAGATTTAAAAGAATTGAGTTTTCTCTTAGATATCCAGGATTCATTTAAAATGTTTCAAACAACTTCAAAAAGTTTACTTATTGTATACTCAATTTCATTTGTTTCTTCTTGCCCTCATGTCATTAGTATCACCTGTAAAAACGGAAAGTTTGCATCAAAGTCTGTGAATTTCTGACCATCAATTCCTTTCTGGAAATTATCCAAATTTGTCTTTATAATCATAGTTTGCTGCTCCCTGAAGATGAGATGGTCACAACTGATTTTTATATCACTCATGAAAATCTATGAGAGACTACAAAATCATGCAGCGTACTGGGGGAAAAGAAATGACATTTTCAATAACAATCATTAATAGAAGGTGAAATTGGTTCACCGAAAAGAAGAAACGCAGGACTAACAGGTTCTTCTGTGTCTCCACCTATCAGAAACTTGTCATAGACTTAATGAGTTTGATTTCAGCAAGGTGCTAGATGGATACCCCATGTGAATCTGGTTTGGAAATTTTATCCAAATGTGTTAATAGATAACATCAATTTGGATGGCTATGGTCTTAGTTCTATGGCACAAATTTTTTGATTTTGGCTTTATTTGGCTTTTTCACTCTTATACCAATAATATTGAAAGGACCCATTTCAAAGTACCTGCCAAACACACCAAGTGCTCAGTAGCACACAAAGATATGAAAATTTTATCAAATTATAGATGATACAAAACTGGGATTAAGTCTTATCTAAATTAAAATACCTATGGTCAAAGTAATCTGGGGACTTCCCTGGTGGTGCAGTGGTTAAGAATCCACCTGCCAACGCAGGGGACACAGGTTTGAGCCCTGATCCAGGAAGATCCCACATGCTGCAGAGCAACTAAGCCCATGCACTGCAACTACTGAGCCTATGCTTCAGAGCCCGTGAGCCACAACTACTGAGTCTGCGTGCCACAACTACTGAAGCCCGCGTGCCTAGAGCCTGTGCTCCACAACAAGAGAAGTCACTGCTCGCCACAGCTAGAGAAAGCCCGTGCACGGCAACAAAGACCCAACACAGCCAAAAATTTTAAATAAATAAATAAATAAATAAAATTTAAAAAACGTAATCTGAATAGTTTGGAATGATGGCACAAATTCTGTAGAAATAAGTTATAAACCTACATTAAAAATAAATGGAATAAAAAAAGATAATAGAATTTCTAGGCTGAAATAGCTACCTTTTCCTCATTTACTCTCCCCATTTTCTCATAGAAATTTTTCAAAAAACACTCAAGAAGAAAAAATATTGTAACGGCATTGGTAACTAGGTATGCTAATTAAGTTGTACCTAACAGGGATAGGCATTAATTTGGCCAGAGAAGAGTTCCAGGCACTCTTTGATGAACCTCTATCTCAGGAACACACAGACATCAACATAGGTATCCATTTAACTCATATTTACTGAACACTCACTATGTTCTGAGAACAAGCCAAACTCTAGAATTGGAAAGGTGAGAAAGCACAGTTCCTGCTCTCAAGGAACTTCCTGTCTAATGGGAAGGATAAAGAATGATAACCAGCAAATGTCAAGAGATATTTAAGGGTAGTACATTGGATTCATCTTAGAAGGGACATCTAACCAAGCTTGGAAGAGTCAGAGGGATGCTTTTGGATGTGTTATGTGATGATCTGAAACAAAATTGGGAGCTAGGTAGAAGGTGGTAGCGGTGTGTGTGTGTTTAGCAGTGTGTATAGTGTAGTGTAGTTTGGTCTGATGAGAGGATGGGGAAAGGTGGTAAAGAGTTTTTTTTTTTTTTTTTTTTTTGGTAAAGAGTTTTTAAGGTTGAGTGAGCAGCATGTGCAAAGGCTTGGAAGTCAGAGAAGGACGATAAGTAGTTGGTGGAATTATCAGCTGGTAGAATGAGGGTAAAGGGTACAAAATTCCGGGAGAGTGATGAACAATGAAGCTATAGTAATAATTAGAGGCCAATGGTAAAGGTCTTCTATGCCACCCTGAGAAGTTTGGACTTTAGACTATTTTTATGGGAAGCATTTATATGGTTTTAGTCATGGAATGATATGATTAGATTTGCATTTTATAAAATGAAATTAGCTACAGATTGGAAGATGGATTGGAATGGGGGCAGGCTGCTGTGAGAGACTAGTTAGGGGGGTGTGGCAGAAATTTGTGCTAGCTGTGATGGTGGCCTGGATGAAGGTAATTGTTATTGGAATTGAAAGCAACAAATGCATTAAAGAGAGGTTAAATAGAAATTACAATATTCAGAGAGAATAAGTTAAAAGAGAATAACTACCTCTTGTTAATCAGTTAAGTAGAGAATATCAGGAAGAAGGATTCATTAGAATAATATCAGGGATTTTGAGCTGGACAAATTCATAGACTATATCAACCTTTTAAATCAGGAGAAGTGTATCTGGAGAATGCAGGAGCAATGTTCCATTGTCATTTACTTGCCCAAATATTTGAAATTTTGGAATAGAGCAATTGACCTTATTCCCTGCAACATTCTTTTTAAAGTGGTGCTGGGAAAACTGGTTACATGTAAAAGAATGAAATTAGAACAGTCTCTAACACCACATACAAAAATAAACTCAAAATGGATTAAAGACCTAAACGTAAGATTGAATGCTGTAAAACTCCTAGAGGAAAACATAGTTAGAACACCCTTTTACATGAGTTGCAGCAATATTTTTTTGGATTTGTCTCCTAGAGTAATGGAAGTAAAAGCAAAAATAAACAAATGGGACCTAATTAAACTTAAAAGCTTTTGCACAGCAAAGGAAACCATAAACAAAACAAAAAGACAACTTATGGACTGGGAGAAAATATTTGCAAATGATGCTACCAAAAAGGGATTAATTTCCAAAATATACAGTTCATACAGCTTAATATCAAACAAACAAACAACCCAATCAAAAGATGGACAGAAGACCTAAATAGACATTTCTTTAAAGAAGACATACAGATGGGCAATAGGCACATGAAAAGATGCTTAATATCACTAATTATTAGAGAAATGCAAGTCAAAACTAAAATGAGGTATCACCTCACACCAGTCAGAGTGGCCATCATTAAAAAGTCCACAAATAATAAATGAGGGAGAGGGTGTGGAGAAAAGGAACCTTCCTACACTGTTGGAGGGAATGTAAACTGGTACAGCCACTGTATAGAGGTTCCTTAAAAAACTAAAAATAGAGTTACCATATGATCAAGAATCCCATTCCTGGTCATATATCCAGAGAAAACTCTAATTCAAAAAGATATATGCACCCCAATGTTCATAGCATCACTATTTACAATAGCCAAGACATGAAAACAACCTAAATGTCCATTGACAGATAAATGGATAAAGAAGATGTGGTATATACATAAAATGGAATATTTCTCAGCCATAAAAAAGAATAAAATTAAATTTGTGCAGCAACACAAATGGACCTAGAGATTATCATATTAAGTGAAGTCTGACAGAGAAAGACAAATACCTTTGTGATATTACTTCTATGTGAAATCTAAAAAAATGAACTTATTTACAAAACATAAACAGACTCACAGACATAGAAAACAAACTTGTGGTTACCAAAGTGGACAGCAGGAGTCAGGGAGAGAGATAAATTAGGAGTTAGGGATTAACATATGCACACAAGTATATATAAAATAGATAAACAAGGACCTACTGTACAGCACAGGGAGCTATATTCAATATTTTATAATAATCTATAATTGAAAAGAATCTGAAAAAGAATAGAGATATATACATATATGTATGACTGAATCACCCTGCTGTACACCTGAAACTAATACAACATTGTAAATTAACTATACTTCAATTTAAAAAAATGGTTATTAAAAAGAATAGCTTTAGTGAATAGATATGATTCTTCACAAATCTAGGTTACATTTTTATCCAGAGGTGATAACTCAGAGTTCTCAATAGAAGGAAGGTTAGGTTAGGGCATAATGTGAGACTAACAAGGACCAGGAAGAGTGGGGTTAACATTAAATCTAGCCTGGGACTTTCTACCATGAAACCCATCAGTGCACAATAGTGGAGGGGGTGTTATACCTTCTATGGACTGTTAGGTTAGAAGTTTTCTAGAAAATAACTAGCTGCAAGTTTTCCTGCTCCTTCGAACAGGATCCCTAGTTTGCAGTGTCCTCAGCTCAGGTGAATGTTTTAGTTAATTTAATTTAATTTTTTTTTTAGGGTAGCTCCTGTTCCTTTACAATTTAGTTCTTTTTTAGTATTTACGTTTATACACCATTTAGGAAAAAGTAAGAGGGAATACAAAGGAAGTTAAAAGTAACAAAATGGAGGGGCTTCCCTCCCTGGTGGCGCAGTGGTTGAGAGTCCGCCTGCTGATGCAGGGGACACGGGTTCGTGCCCCGGTCCGGGAAGATCCCACATGCCGCGGAGCATCTGGGCTCGTGAACCATGCCCGCTGAGCCTGCGCGTCTGGAGCCTGTGCTCCGCAACGGGAGAGGCCACAACAGTAAGAGGCCCGCGCACCACAAAAAAAAAAAAAAAAAAAAAAAAAAAAAGGGTAGCAAAGTGGGGAAACTGTGATGTTTTACAGAACCTTATAAAACTAAATGTCTTGATTGTAATTAAGAGAGAGAGAGAGAGATCCAAGGAGACAAAGAAAGATAATGTGATAGTGAGTGGGCCTGGCAGTGAGAGATGGGCTGGAAGAGAGATAAGGGAACTGATTGAGATCTGAAAAGCACTTTGAAAAGCACTTTTATCTGCTTTGAATTCTCTAATTTTTCCATTCAAAGTGCACAGCAGTACAGTTTCACAAAATTTGTCGAGTTTGGCAAACGTTCCAAATAAGGATAGTCAGATACAGTATTCAAGGTCACTTTACCCATACTTTATTCTGACTGCTGAAATTAGGTGGAATACTGATAAGAGGAAGAGCAGCTTTCAGGATTGACTGAGGCTCTACAATTATCATTCTTTCTAACCAAAACCCTTGTTTCCTGATTTTCAGATCAGTGAAAAAGAGGTTATTTTTAAGTTTATCCTTTTCTGATTTAAAGGAAAACTATGACACTGAATGGAAAAGCAGGTCTCCTTTGTCTTTTTTAAAATGTATATTTAGATAAATACACATTTATCTAAATTTATAAATATACATTTATAAATATACATTTATCCCTACTTAATATTTATGCCATGCATACATCTTTCATAAATTAAAACACTAAAGAATCAAAAGAGCTTCATGATATGTTTACCATTAACACTTATTAAACTAGAAAAAAACAACTAGAAACACAGTATTTTTGCTCCAGGGTTAATAATTTCTTTACAATAAACACTTGGTTGCTAACTGTATATTACTTATGTAATTAGCCTAATGAAATTTCTGGCCTTTGCATTTTTATACAACTTTACTACAGCATGATTGAATGAGAAATATTGTCAATTGACAATGCTATGAACCAACCTCAGTTTCACTTCAGATGTTTTCCTTTTCACCTCTCTTTAACTCATTAAACTTTAATGTTACTTGAGCCCCGTCCAAATTTAGCAGAAGGCTACATCTTCTGAATTTGAATCTTGCTTCCATAGATTTCTTAACCTTCTTAATATCTCTTATACCTGGCTGCTGTGAAGATTTAATGGAATAACATATGCTAGCTCTTTTTTCTCAATCACATATCCAGTTTTAACTAAAACATATACTCCACCTATTGTTTCTCAATTTTTAGCCCTACTATGCTCTGTGAAGCCTCTGTCTGGGAAAAGGAGGCAAAAAACCCTAGAAGAAATGGTTGCTTTGCTTTGGAGTGCTTATGCTAGATTATAAATTCTGTAAAGCAAATTTTAAGTGACATAAAACAGAGGAAAGCACTTAACATATATATTTAGAAAGAAATGCAGAAATAGATACTTAGGGCAACTATTAATATTGCCATCCTTATAAATAGCTGCAATTATCTTCTGCTAATCTGCTAAAGGCAGAAAGTGAGTCAAATACAAATGATCAGTTTCTTCTCCACACACACCCACACACACATATACACACATAGTGAGCTGTCTACATGCCTTCTAGGAACCAAACAAGATGTTGTTGATTGTTAAACAGGTCCTATTTAAGTTCATCCTGAGTCACTAGCAGAAATGCAAAAAGAGTTTTGGAAACTAGATATTAAAGTGAACTTGCTGCTTTTTAAAAATATGCACACATTTATACCAGACTGGAAAAGGATGAACTGACGTCATGTATGTATTGCAATAATAATAATAAAAAAAATTCCACTTGTACTCTCAGTGATACAATTTATTCTGGCATAATTCAGCATTCATCATTTGTTGTAGTAGCCACAAATTCAGTCTATGTTTTCATCATGAAAATCGCTTCTTTAAGCCCTTATATTTAAAAATGTATTTTAATATTTTAGCTTTAATTGTGATGGAATTTTAACTAAATACTATGATGGTTTGTTAATTACAAATTTTTTCTGAAGGGAGCTGTTTACTTCTCTGCAATTTATAGCCTTTTAAACCTACTCAGATCAGCTTTGAAATATATAATTATAAAGTTTAAAAGTAATTTGTAATAATCATATTTCTAAGATAATCTTGTATTTTAGATATGAATGTAGTAACATTCAAACTACATCACTAATATTATTTGGAATGAATTTCCAAAAACTACATTGCTCGTTCGCTTTTTTACTTTAATATTGTCATCATACAGATCACACAAAGGATTTTTTCCCCTGGAGGCCAGCCTTTAAATTCAACAGCTAGTAGTATTAAAAGGCTATTGGGGGTTGGGAGGGGGACTGAATATGTAGAGAGAATATAGGACTGAACAGAAGCTCAGGCAGAGAAAAACACCTCCTGTGTGTAACAAATAAATAGTACAAGATTTCATTTGTACCTCAAGACAACCCACTAAGACATATTAAATAGACAATGAAGGACTTTAACTGTAATGCTACAGAATTCACTGTGGCTGTTTTAATATTCTGTATGTATTGTGTTAGTATGGGTGAAATAGCTGTCATTTAAGATAGGGAGCTTTAAGCAACATACAGTGATATGTGAAAAAAGAATTATATTTCTTCTATTGGCTTCAAATGCAATCTAAAGACTTTATCTACGATAAGCAGATTTTAAAACAAAGATTTATGAAAATGAAAGTGTATGTAGGGAGCATTTTCTTTTAGATCCCTTTTCAGTGTTTCAAATTAGCTTTTATTTCCTAGTCATTTCTATGATATTTACATTCAGGTAGCTGAATCAGCAAAGGGGTTATTAGAACAGACTAGTAATGGAAATGATTTGCTCAGAGACCCCTGGCAGTAAAAGCTTCAGTACAGTGGTGCAGTGCTAAATGATTTGCATGCTGGTGGGGCGAGGGTGCTACAATTCTGTGTTCTTCATTTCCCCCACTTCTTACTTCTGTTACTGCAGATGGAAGTAGACCCCCTGAAACTTACGACTGAGACAGAGAATTATTCGTTTACACATAAACTCTCTAAGTCTCTATGGACCAATAATTTTTAGCCTTTATAAAAACCCAGGAATAATCTCCTCCCTGACTCTGACATATAAATTGTGTTGAATTTTTAATTTTGCTAATGATGTCCCAGAATATGGTGGGCATATTCTGGGATATTGGAAATATCTTGGACTAAAAGAATTTGTTTTTGTTTTAACATCAAGAATAAATATATCAATTAAATAGAAAGTAGTCAATGAACCAGAAAAGGGAAGACATATGGAAGCATAAAATAAAATGTTTAAGCATTATTATTCTTCCCCTAGACCACTAAGGTCCAAACACATTGGTTTAGTTTCTGTTCCTCCTACATACAAATATAGCAGATTTGTTTCCACCTTAGGGCCTCTAAACTACTTGTAGCTGGTTGCTCCTTGTCACTCAGACCACAATTTAAATATACTTTCAAAGACAGTCATCTCCTGACACACCCAAACCAAAGAAGTCACCCAACCATACACTGAGCATCACTTTCCTCTCTTGTCCTCATAGCATTGATCATTCCATGAAATTATCTTATGTATTTGTTTATTCATTTGTTATCTTTCTGCTTTCCTGCCCTACCCCATTCTTCTACTGACTGGAATGTAAACTCTAGGAAAGCAAGAATCCTACCTTCCTTGTGTACTCTTTTATCTCCAGTACGGTCTTAGAATAGTGATTGACAAATCCAAGGTGTTCAATAAATATTTGTTGAATACTTGGAAACGTTACTATTTTTTTTTGTGTGTGTGTGGTACCCGGGCCTCTCACTGTTGTGGCCTCTCCCGTTGCAGAGCACAGGCTCCAAACGCGCAGGCTCAGCGGCCATGGCTAACGGGCCCAGCTGCTTCGCGGCATGTGGGATCTTTCCGGACCGGGGCACGAACCCGTGTCCCCTGCATCGGCAGGTGGACTCTCAACCACTGCACCACCAGGGACGCCCGGAAACGTAATTTCTTAACAGATGTTATGTTTAGAAACTAAAGCTATCTATACTGTAGCAAATTCCAAAAAATGTAATTTGTGTTTTTCAACACTTATTTCTACTAGAGATGGTAATTTGGAGTTATTCTGACATATATTTAGTTGCAGAATACATTAGAGAAATTTATATATTCACTGATTTAACAATTTAGCTTTGGTGCACATTAATAATAGATATCATATACTGAATACTTGTTTAGGTACTGTGCTAAACATTCTCATGCCCTCTTATTTAACTCCTTCAGAAACCCAATTATGGTAAACACTATAACTACTGTCATTTTCTATACGTGGAAACTGAGGACTAATGAGGTTAAGTAACTCACCCAAAGTTGCTCTGCTGATAAAAAGTGAAGCAAGGATTTGATGCCAGTTCTGTGGAACCTGCAATGTAGTGAACTTAATCACTGCATTTTATGGCCTCTTCTTGGATATTATGTCTATGTATGTTTCCCTTTTTTTACACAGTAGGGACATATTTTTAGTTTTTCATAAGATATGCCCTCTGTTTAAGCAACAGGGTACATGACTTTCCCCCACTTTTTAGTTTTGGTTATTGTTTTGTTTTGTTGACGTACAGATGTGCACTATCTAATCATAATTCTTCTCTTTTAACCAAGGCTGAAGTAGTCTGTGAATACAGAAGAATGTGAAAGGAAATAATTCAAATGGTGGCTCTATTTCCATGATGGCATTAGAATGCTGCCTAATCAGCATATATTCCCTGAAAAACTCTGTCTAGCATATAATATTATCATGTGGGAAACTGGTCTAAGATTTTGGAGGCAGGCTTTCAGATGTGGAAATAATGTACTCATCAACTGGCAGCTTAATTCTTACAAATAGAGTTACATGCTTAACTCAGTAAAGGAATTAATAAGGGTGGATTGATTTCATTTGTGGTTGATTTTACTTGTGCTTGATTTTACTGCAAAATATATTCATTATGGTTAAGATATTTGAAGAGGTAACGCAATATCCACCATGGGAGTAAGGCCTCAGTTGAAGGTAGCCATTATGATGATAATAAAGTAGAGAAAGAAATAGGAGTGTGAGGAATAGTAACAAGAAGAAGAAAGAAGGGTAGCAGGAGGAAGAGAGTAAGTTATTGAAAGTATAGAAAACAAAGGAAAATATTTTATTTATATTTAAAAACATTTTCTAAACATATTTTTAAAATCAAGGAATCCTTTCCTCTGAAAAGTATTATATAGAGGTATTTGTATACTGCTAGATATTCTGCAAAAAATTTAAATACCTGAAGTTACCTGAGTTACAGACCTACAATACCTTAAAAATGTTAAGTTAAGGGAAAAAAACACCTTTAGTGAGAGCTGTCTCACAAACTGTTAAAGGTACCGGTATGATTCTATAGGTTTCATAGAGTGCTAAACGGAACAACATTTAGGGACATAAATTCTTGCAGACTGTTGAGGCATAACTTGTTGTGGCTCTGGAGATGTAAAACCACCCTCATTTTTAATTTATTTTTGTTAATGAACATTTTTTTTAACGTGGTAGTACATTCTACATGCTTCAGCACTGATGCTTCCCTTTAAAAAATATTTTTTCAAGAAATAGTTAATCGTCTAGGCTCTACGTCTCCTAGGAGAACGTTGAACATTAACACAGTGAACACAGATGTGCCTTCATTAGAAGAAAAATACCACATTGAACAGATAACATAGGAATCAGTCTCATGCCCTGAATTGGGAGAGCAGGTGAGTCACGTTATTACAAATAATACATTAATAAATGTCCAGATACATTAATGTCCAGATAAATAGCATTAATCTGGACATTATAATTATAAACAGTGCTTTCTTTGTAGGTAACCTAATGATATAGCTGTATGATCAGATTTTATCAAGTTGTATTTCTAAAAGACCTAAGTTAATGCATAATCCTTAAAAATTTAGATATGAATCACATTGAAGCAGATGCTCACTGTTTATAGTCAATGCTCATATATGTTTATATATAGAGGATATAGACCCTTAGAGATTTTATAACTTGACATCTAAATATCAAAAAGTTCAAACACCTATCTTTCTTTAGATGGATTTTTCGAGAAGAAATTTCCCAAGTGTGTGCTTGCTTTAAGCAGTCAATAACACCCTGACCTATTTTGAGGCTGTTGTTTTATGCAGGATATGGATAAAAATAGAACTGCCTAAAAAAATTTATGACATAAAAATATTGAGTGAAATATGTACAGTAGCATAACTACTTGAGTTCAGGAAGAATCATGATTCAATTTAAACTTGCTGATTGTCTGCTTCTAATTGGTATCTCCCCTAAGTAGTAGCCCCAGGGTGTGCACCAAACATATAATTTAACTTTTCCAACATACACTGCTTCTGCAAGACAGTACATTATCTTCTTTATTTAGGCATTTTACTTGAACATACGATTTCAAAACCAAAAGATTAATGTTTGATGTCAACTAAATACAAAAGTAAATAAGTTAGAAATTGACTAGAAAATTATGTGTTTTCTTTCACCTGTCAAGTCTCAAGATTAAAAAGAAATGATAGAACTGTAAGCTTTTATTTTTATGGTTCTCAGGAAAGGAATATATATATCCACTGTGTTATTTCCATGAGCAGAGACTCTGAAATATATAGGTGGCATAAATATTTTCCATAATGTCCATATGAATCTGGGAAAACGTTTAAGACTTCTGAGTGCTCAATCTTATTTTAAATTAGTAATAAAAATAAAAAATAAAATGTGTAAAGATAGTTTCATACATTTAATGTTTATTAAAATAATACCCCCAAAAGAAAGGTTATTTGAATACTAGAAAATTAGCAAATATTTATTAAACACAAAGAATGGAATAATTATTTTGCTGCCATTTGCCTAACAAAGTTTATATAGTTAAGCAAGATATATTTTTTAGAACTCAGGCCAGATATTAACATTTGATAGGAATCCTTCCCTGAAAATCCACCCTTTAAATCTGGATTATTTACACCTATGTTATATAATACAAAACCTCCGATTTTGCACCTACTGTAGCCCTTTCACACAGTTTTGTAATTGTTTATTTATTTGTCTTTCCTAATATATTCTCAGCTCTTTGGACTATAACTTTTATTTCTCTATATCCATGGTTTAGTACTCTGCTTAGCATACTGCCAATGTTTAATTAAAGTTTGTGAATATTTCATTATTCACCTTTGTATTAGCTGCTGGCACATAGTAGGAACTCAATAAACATTTGTGGACTGAATGAATAAGTGAATGAATGCCATCTGCTTTTGGAATTACTGTGAAGACACATCTCTCAATTATCACATGCCTCATAAATACTGAGATTAATTAGAAAACATCCCATACAAAATCTTTTAAAAGTTTTTATAAACTGACAAGTATCTGTTTTTGTTTTTCAGAATAGTGAGTGAAGGTAGTGTTGAAACCCTCTCTGTCTCCTGTTTTACTTCTTGTATGTGTTTCTATCATGCTTTTATTCTATGACTTATTCTTCATTTAACAAATATTTATTACAGGTCACTATAAACAATGTACCTCTCTAGGTACAGGGGGATGGGAGGCGTGGGGAGTGGGGAAACAGAAACACCCCTGTCCTCATTATCTTTTATTTTAGTGGGGAAAACAGCCAATAAGCAAAAGTAAGTACATACAATATGCATTGTTTTAGAGATAAATGCTAAGGAAAAATAAAGCTGGCAAGGGGGCTCAGAAATGGATGTGAGCATGTGTGTGGAGTGGAGTTACTATTTTAGATGCAATGGCAGAGAAGGCTTCAATGAAGTGACATTTGAGCAAAGTCTGAAAGAAAGTAAGGAAGTTCTCCTGCATGAATCCAGGAAGAGAATCCACAGAGAGAAGTGCAACAGCAAATAGTGGTGGTGGTACGGGGTCATGGTGAGGGGGATTATGATATGCAGGGCCTATAGGACATTTTAACAACTTTTACTCTCCGTGAGATGGGATGCCCTGGTAGGATTTTGAGCAGAACAGTGGCGTGATCTGACTTAGATTTTAACATGCCAGTTCTGCCCACTGTTTTGAGAATATGAGGGACAAAGGTAAGGTAGAGATCAGAAGGCTATCACAGTTACCTAGGTGAAAGATGATGGTGGCTTAAACTGGGTTATACAGTGAAAGTTTTGAGAAGTGGTTGGAATACTCTATATAATGTGAACATAAAGTCAGCAGGATTTGCTGACATGTTAGATGCGCACTGTAAGAGAAAAAGAGAAACTAGGAATGACCCGAAGGTCTTCAACACAAATAATTGCACGAATAGAAGTTGCCATTGACCATGATGGGGAAGACTGCATACAGAACAGGTTTTCAGAAGAATTCAGAGGCTTTGTATATTTTTAAGCTTGAGATGCTTCTATAACGAGCAGAGATGTCAAGTTGAAAGTCAGACATGGGTGAGGAGTTCAGGGCTAGAGATACAAACGTGGATGTCATAAGCATTCAGATGGTACTAAAACTCTGAGCCTAAGTGAGATCACCAAAGAAATGAGTATAAAAAGAAAACAAAAGTCTTGTGTCTTGGAATGTTCCAAATGTAGAGGTCATCGAGGTGAGTTGAATAAAAACAGGGGACTGTGGCGTCCCAGAAGCCAAATGGAAGAAATGTTTCAAATGGAAGGAAATGACTAAAATTATCATGTTAATTTAAGATTTAGTCGCTCTGACTCTTCTCTTTCCTCACCATCTACATCTAGTCCTCAGTACTCCTTTGGTTTTTTTCTACAAAATATATTCATGTAAGTGTGAGTCCCAACAGAAAGGCAGAACCAATATGAGTGATATGGGATAAGGGATTTATTGTAGGGATCAGACCTTATGCAACTGTGGGAGTTGGGCAGAAGTCTATGGAAGTCTGTTGCCGCTGCTCTAATGGTGGACTTAAAGTCACTGAGAAATGGCAGTTGGGAAGAAAAGCTGTGTGGACTGGTGGTCATCTGGGACAGACTGGAATCCTCAGGATAAACTGGATTTCCAAAAGACAATCTCTACCCACATCAGCTAAGACAAACTGTATAAAGTGTACCCCTAAAAGACCATCTCTGCCTACATCTGTCTCTTGCTACCTCCAGTTTCAACATTACAAGGGATATGCAGATAGTGATATGCAGAAAGAACCTTTACAATGGACCTCCCACGAACTTGTACACACACACTCTGAGAGGGTAAAGGAGATCTGGCAGGAGTTGAGGGAGCTGCAGGTGCAGCTGCCGCCCCAAACTAAACAAGGTGAGCTAGCAGATCGAGGAGCATGAGCTAAAAGACCACCTGGTTCCCTA
>NW_006775603.1:1162777-1171340 GCF_000442215.2 Lipotes vexillifer
ACCTGTTTCCCTACACTGTTCTTTAGCACATAACATAGCTGCTGCCTCATTTCTTCCTTCCAAATCTCATGAAGACCTCTCTTTTGGCGAACCTTAGTGCAGAACCGTATCAGGAAGGGAATTCTGGGAAATACAATTCCGGTTTTAGCTACATCAACATAGTACAAAGTCACTCCAATTCAAAATCTACCAAAGTAAAATGAGGACTGAGAATTAACTATTGTAATCATTTGCTGTAATATGTCTACTGTTGGACTGTTATTTCCTTGAAAGCAAGGAGTAACTGCTTTTATACCCTTTTTTGTTCCACAGTACATTGTATTCTAATTATTTGTTTCTATGACTATCTCTCAATTGCAAGAATTTCCCCTCAATTTTGTATCCCTAATATTTAGTTTGTTTAACATCTGCAATACAAATCTGCTGAATGACTAAAATCCCTTCACATTTACTTTCCTATGATTCTAAGTAAAGATGTTTTATAGATACTAAAGAACACAAGATTGGTGAGAAATTAGCACGGTAAATCTAGATTTTCAAATTATTCTCATGTATTCCATTAGTGAAATGCTCCTTCAGTATGCCTAAACTGACTCTCGGCCTGTCACTTTTATCTTGGTTTTCTAGAAAAAAAATCAATATGTCACTTGTTGATGCATGACTACATAAATGATTGTGACTTACTTATGTAGGAATTCTCTCCATTCAGGACTACTTGTGGAGTTATTTCATGATGAGTTTTGCTTTTCTCCCCTCTTTTATTTTTATCCTTTCAGATTATTGTTCAGTATTGACTTCCTATGATTCAACCTTGTACCATAAACATGTGATGACCAAAATCTCATGTTATATTTCAGAGATGTGACATTCCATTGGCTGGAACTTCCACCCATAAACATGCTACAATATATGGAGAAAACATTATAAGGAGAAAACTAATTAACTAATAAATATTTATTAATGAGTCCAAAAGGTAAATATGGTGATACAAAGTACTTTATCTCATTCCCAACATCAGTTAAAGCTCCTGGGGACAGCTGAGTTTATTCTGAGGTTTCTTGTATCTTCCACAGTCTTGACCTTTGCTATGGTCTGAACATTTGTGTTCTCCCCAAATTCACATGTTGAAGTCCTAATGCCCAATGTAATAGTACTAGGAGTTGGGGCTTTTGGAGGTGCTTAGGTCATGAGGGTCCACCCTCATGAATGAAATTAGTATGCTTATAAAGGAGACTCCACAGAAATCCCTTGCCGCTTCCATCATGAGAGGATACAGTTAGAAGGCACTGATTCTGAATCAGGAAGAGACCTCTCACCAGAACATGACTATACTGGTTCCTTGATCTTGGACTTCACAGTCTCCAGAACTATGAGCAATAAATTCCTGTTGTTTATAAGCCATCTAGTCTATTGTATTTTATTACAACAGCTGAACAGACTAAGACAACCTGCTGTGGCGTTGCATCAGAGCTCACCACACTGCTTCATATGACTGAATAGTACTTGGTTGAGTGGCTACAGTGAAGCCTGCAACCTTCATTTTTAAAGTTAAGTCAGAAGAAAGATAACATACGAAAGATTGAGAATGGTTTGGAGGAAAATAAAGGCTCCTGAAGGAATAATGAACAATAAGGCTTCACCATGACATATAATTTTCAGGAAATGATAAAGAGAATAAAACGTCAGTCATATGCACCACCCCTTGTGTCACTTGAAGACACATTATTTTGCTTCTACTAGGCCCTGATATGATGAGCAAATAAGTCCTGGGCCCACCATTGGCTTATAGTCTAGTGGGAGTGTTTTCTCTGGTCGGCAGAAGTTAAAGATTTGAAGCATGAGGATATAAGCTGCTGTTGCTGGCTTGAAGATGGAGGGAGGCACACATAAAAGAAAAAGAGATCTCAGCTGTATAACTGCAAGAAACTGAATTCTGTCAACAACCAGAAAGAGCTGGGAAGCTGATTTGTGCCGCAGAGCCCCTAGATGAGAACTCAGTCTGGCTAACACCTTGATTTCAGACTTGTGATAATAAGCAGAGAACTAGCCACACCTTGTCAGAATTCTGGCCTGCAAAACTGTGATCGAATAAATTGCTACTTATTTTAAGCCACTATGTTTGCAGTAATTTGGTATGCAGCAATAAAAATTAATACAGCTTGTTTCTGCTCCACATGGCTGGCTGGAGTAGATAGATTTGGAGCTGGAGATCTATTACCAAAATGGCTCACTTACATGGCTGGCAAATTGGTGCTGGTTTTATGTGGAGTCTGTCAGATGGTGCTGAGGGATAAAAGGCATCAGTTCCTCTCCATGTGGGCCTTTCCATAGTTTGCATGGCTTCTGTATAGCAGGTGATTAGCTTCTATGAGCAACAGTCCCTGGGAACAAGGATAAAGTAAATGGCAATTTTATGACCTAGGCTAGGAAATTACATAACATCGTTTTCACCATATTCTAGTGGTGGCAGTCACAAAAGTCTGAGCAGGTTTAAGAGGAAGTGACATAATCCTTAACACTCCATCACAACAGTTTCAATGTCGTACTGTAAGAAGTACATAAAAATGAGATGGAATATTTTGTATTTGAAACATATAATTACATAGTGATTTAATGACTCACTCCTATCTCAATACCCATTTTGTTTGTTAAAATGTTAACATTTGAAGGAAACTTGTAAGTGATAACAGTACAAAGAAAAGCATCATTGCACCAAAGGTGAGTGAGGGATGTGAATGTGTTTGGATATATAAGTCCCATAATGACAGATGTCAAGAACACATGCTAACTTTAAATTTCTAGAAAATATTCAAGATGTTATGGAGAGTGAAAATAAAAACTAAGATCTTTTTGAGTGCTAATGTGTTATTTTAAGTTTAAACTATGTTGTTAACTTGATTTATGCTACCACTGATTTCTTGAGTACTTGTTCAATATATAGCAATATGTAGCATTAACCACAGTTACATCTCCTATGTTGCATATTTTGGTTTGTATTTTATGTAAATGCTATGGAACCAGGAAAACTATTATATAATATTTAGGCAACTTTTTCATTATAGAATTAAGCACTCATTTAGGATTATTTTTTCCCAGAAAGTGAACAAAATTCAATGTTTTTTTTATATACAGAATATAATGGTAAGTAAATATAAAGCAATAATATTAGTCCTTAGCAGATCTAGACTGAATAGAAATATACAAGTTATTCCTCTTCATCTTCTACATTTGGATGATTAAAAAATAATTGAATCTCATTACTGTGTGAACAAGACATAAGCAAACCACAATTAAATTTATGATAGCATATGCATTCATTACTTAAGTTAAAATTATGGTCAACAATGTATAGATTTGGCAAAATAAACATTATTTCCACTTTGTGTAACTTCCTAAGGGTAGAATTTCTCATAAGAGAAGCTTTATATTAGTGACAAAGGCTAGGAAATGCATTTTTCACATTTTAATTACAATTCACATGTCTGTATCTCCTGCTGTGATGTTTTGTTAAAAAGATATCTCATTTGTGAAACTGCCAGTACAGAAATTGACAGATGTCAAGGCCAGTTTCCAACCTTCTTAAGTACTGGTTTAATATGGTTTAGATTATTTTATTAGCATTGTCTATTTTTACTATATATCTAAATAGTAAAGAGTACTATTACCATTTTGTTATAGTTCTTCTATTGTTATAATTAGATCTATTTATATGATTCACAGATTTATTGTTACGGTTTCAGATTTTATCAGTATACTATTTTTAGAGATAATTTAACTGATGATCTCTCTAAAAAATGTGTCAAGTTCTATTTATTTTAATGAAATGCCTACAAATGCATAGATGCCTAGGGACAATCATAATAGAAGAACTCAAATGTCCAGTGAAAAAAATCACTGATAGATGTAACTCACAGACATCAACAAATGAACCATTAACTGGGTTAAATATTTTTTAAAAAATATTGCAGTCAGAACAAAACAAATATTCAAACATGAAAATTACCTCATATGAAGATGAGAAATCCTGAGATCATTTTCCGTAAGACCTCATTGATCACATTTGGAAATAGAAACAAAGATAAGGAAATTATATACACGGAAAAGTTTCTACTGGTGAATCTGCTTATAAAGACTCCTTTGGTTTTATGTTGATAAACATTATTTTAAATACAGTTTATCTCCCTTAAGTAATAGAGAGACATAAATTCAGAGAACATCAGTGTTGACGTTAGTTCTCCCCTCCTTCTGCCACCTCAACTTGTTTCAGCCCTCTAAACTGGATATTCTCCTCTGGAAATTAAGGATTTCCTCAGTTGCTGGGTAAGCAATGCCTCTCCACATCCTCTGCTTTCCACCCCTTCAGCCCATGGGCTTAGAATTAGATCGATTTGTAAACCTGGGATATGGTAGCCCAGTGACAAGGACAGTGACATGCTTTCACCTTAATAGTCCTGCTACCACATCTGCTCCATGGTACGAATCCTTGGTGTCTGTGTAGTTCCCAGATCAAAGACAGCTCAGGCAGTGAGTATTTTGACCCAGTCATCTGGGCTTAGCTTCTGGAGAGGATTCCTCTCTGAAATCCTGGGCAGTTGACCTGCTTGCCCTTTTAGTTTCCTCCACAGAGCAAGGGCAATGCTGGATCCTGCTGTTCTGTCACCAGGCAGAATTTCTGCTGCAAAAGGACAATTTACCAAGTGTAGGAGTCATTACCAGATTTCTGAAAAATAATTCTATCTTAACTTTTTTCTGCTAGTGCTCTGTCTACCTGACAAGTTGCCCCAGTTAAGAGAGTTTTTCACATTAAAATAGACTTTTTCCTGTGCTGTCTGGACCCCTGGACCCCAAACTGCAGTTGAGTCTTTTCTCCGCTCTCCTGTCCCACACTTTCTTATCAGTCCTTGATCTTGAATCCAGTGCAAATTTCAGCCTCAATTTCCATTCGAGGCTCCTGTTGCTATAAGGTACCCATAATGCCACCTTAATTTTACAACAGTTGTCACAAAAATATATTTTACCTTTAAGTAATATGGAAAAAATCCAAAATGTTAATACCATATTCAAAAAAATTTTTTTTCATTTCTTTTATACTATTAGGATAAAGCAAAGGGGAGCAATGACTGCATAATCATGATAGAGTATGAAGTAAATCAAAGGATGATAAAATAACTAGGACAGAAAAAATGCAACTTAAAATTTTTTTTCTGATACTTCATCTACAAACATTGTTTTGCAAATGTTTTAAAGTCAATTCATTTTCTAAAACATCTTATGACTTTTATTACTATAGTAGTAGGGGTTGGAATGAAAAATTATCTCCCTTATTTCCCTAGGCACTCATTTTACTTTTTAGGTACCACTACTGATAATTTCTAATTTGGCTCATCACTTCAGTGGGAATTCAGTGCACATAAGGGGCACATATGTAATTGGCAACCTAATTTTTCTGCTTTCATCAAATGGTACAATGCCAAATCTTCATTGAAGTTGCCAGTTAAATGCACTTGGAACCAAACAGCAGCAAGCATAAGAGATGAAAATGAACAAACTGGAAAGAGTCATTAACTTTCTGTTTTCCTATCACAACACAAATTGTATCAGGAAAATGTAGCAAAGTGGGAAATTCTACTTGAAACATTAAGCAACCTTAAAAGAGAATAATTCATTTACTTAACTTCTGAAATGTTGTTCATTATAATTTATAAACGGGGTTTCTGGTACAGATTTTTTTTCAACAAAAAATAGAAATAGTTAAAATGAATCAACTTTTCAGAAGTATATTTTAGGGTATATATTTTCATTTGGTTTATTGGTCCAGTGTGTATGAATTCTGGCCTTTATTTGGCAAGCAAAATTGTTATAAAATTAAGGAAGGAATGTTGGCTTTACTTAATACCTTAATGAATAAAGGCAATTGACAGATTTTCATGGTTCTCACTAATTATGAATGCAATTGAGTGTGAAAATTACAATCAGTTGTGGTTACCAAAAGTGCCCTTGAAATATCTGGTCTAATGTATAATTCTGAACTGTGTAATATAGAGTCATTATTGAATTTACATTATTGGTGACAATTAAATAGAGAACTGGGATTATAAAAACACCAAAAACTTGCCAATATGATTGAGCATCCTCCTTAAAGGTGAAAAACTTTTTTCTTAAATGCCTATTTAGGGCTTCCCTGGTGGCGCAGTGCTTGGGGGTCCGCCTGCCGATGCGGGGGACGCGGGTTCGTGCCCCGTTTCGGGGGGATCCCACATGCCGCGGAGCGGCTGGGCCCGTGAGCCATGGCCGCTGAGCCTGCGCGTCCGGAGCCTGTGCTCCGCAAATGGGAGGGGCCACAACAGTGAGAGGCCCGCATAACGCAAGGAAAAAAAAAAAAAAAAAAAAAAAAAGCCTATTTATAGCTTTTAAATAAACTACATATTTATTTGCTAGGTTCAAAGTTCAGATCAGGAATATGTCTTCTAACAAAATTTCATTTTGCAGTGATAGCAGGATTCCTTTAGTAAGGACTTCAGGAAGAGTTTCCTGACTTTTTTCATCTATAAATCCAAGTAGTAAGGGCCTTTTAAATCCTTGCCTAACCCTAAAAAGGTGGACAGTTTTGTAAACCGTTCTTGCATTAGAAAAAAGAGGGAAGTAGAAGGAAAATGCTGAGGGGTTGTAGATCAGCTTACTCCATAATTATTGAAAGCTATAAAGAAACTGTTAAGACTCTCAACTAAGCCAGGTGGTCTGAATGGGAGGGAGCATGGACAGTAGTGTAAGGCAGACTTAGGTTGAATTCCAGGTGCACCACTTAATTTGTACGAGGCCTAATGTTAACTACCTATCCTCCCCAAACCTGACTTTCCTGATCTACAAAATTGAAGAAATGGTAATGGCTTTTTCACAGGGCCTACACACATTGAATCTCAACATCCTTTGTTAGTATATCCATTTAATAATGCTTGATCAAGGGAGCTATCATGTCCTGTATTTTTATGTTATTGATATATTTGTCCACTGGTCCCAACTTTGCTGCCCTTTTTTGATTATATACTTAAGCCACTTTTAATGGATTCTAAACTCTTTGTATGAGACATGGAAGAATTAGGGCAAAAGAAAATTGATGGTAAAGGTAAAATATATGGAGAACATATTATGAGCTGGCATACACCAAAAACCTGAGGACATAGCAGTGGATATAGCTACTAATAAAGAGAGAAGATACAATAACTGAGTTGTCAGCCCTAGCCTCCTAGATGTTCTTAATTTCCTTTTGTCATGTTTATGAAAATAAAGTTTTCCACAGTTGTCACCCCAAAGCAGGGTTGTCCCCATACCAAAATCCACATCGACCACTAATACTCATTCAAAAAGTACACCTTGCTTTTACACTCAATATATTTACATTTCAGAAGTCAGACTATGACCAGATTTAGAACGCGCACACACACACACACACACACACACACACACACACACAAACTTGAAAGAAGCATAGATTGCTTGATTCCTGGAAGCTGTTTGCCAATACAGTAGTGCATCAGATCACAAAGATCCTACAATCTGGGCAGCAGGCTAGTTAGAGGGTAAGGGAGGTAATGTCAGGTGCCCAAACTTAGCACTGGGGATGTATTTTCTATCTAGAAATGGTCCTACAAGCCACCAAAATTGGTTAAAAAATGTTTCCAACACACACACACAGAGTTAAATGCACTCCATCTGCTTTATTGCCTGCTAAAGACATAAATATACAGGAGTGGAGATAAAGAAGGGGATGAATGGGAGAGTTCAGGACCCAGGGCAAATCTAAAAGGAAATGAGTTAGTGCAATAGGAGAAAGGACCAAGGGAAAATAAATTAGGTAAGCAACAGCACCGTGCATCAGAAGTCGTCTCCACCACTAAACTGGCAAAATATCTCTAGAGGGCCATCAGTCAAATGATGTCAAAATGGTAACTGGTTCTGTTTGTAATCCCCGTGTTGTTGAGGACCTTATGTGCAGGAACACAAGTTCCACTCCAGGCCACAGTCCCAATGCTTCCATTATCCTGCAGAAGAACTGAGTGCTGTAAATATCTGTTGGGAGGTGTCATCTGTTAAGAGAAAGGAAGCCAGGTTTCTTGCTGCCTTTGAGGTAAGAGATGTGTCAGGATGTGAATAGCCTGGGTGAGAAGGAAAAGAGGAGGAAGCCTCACAGTTTCCCCCCTGAGAGGTGGAAGAGAAAGAAAATAGCATCGGTGGTTGGAGAGAAAAGATACAGTGCATTTTCAGCATTACCGGGGCTCCTTCGCAGAGCTTCAGATTCTCCCTCTCTAACACTTTTGACCTGCCAATGCACTTGGACTCGACGCACTCATGAGGATGGGCTGACTGCAAAGCCAAGTCAGCACGACAGAATACGGCTTCCCCTAAAATGAAAACTCAGCAACGGGCCAGCAGTGGGTGTGCGCGCGTTAATGCAAGAGTATGCGTGCGTGGCAACCCGCGGCCTCAGTTGGCCAGGAGCCGTCCTCGGAGCCATCCACGCCCCGCCCCAGTTTAACCCCTCCCTCCGCCCCAGTTTAACTCCTCC
>NW_006775603.1:1171513-1181450 GCF_000442215.2 Lipotes vexillifer
TCCCTCTCTCACCACGAACAGTCGCCGACCGACTGCCAATCCGCCTCTCGCTCTCTCCGTCTCTCCACAACATGACTGCCTGGGAAGCGGTGGCTCAGGCAGAGCAGCAGGAGGATTATTAAATAACGCAGCTCGACTGTGCACCTGGGAGTGGAGAGAAGGAGCCCAACGGCCAAGGCAGGGAGGGAGGGCAGAGGAGGGGGGCCAGGAAGGACAACCCCCGTGCTCCGAAGACAGAAATCCCCGCGTGCCCGGGAGAAGCCTAACAAGCGCCGCAGAGCCCTCCAGGTAGTAATGCCCCCGGTGCCCCCGCGCACGGAGGGTCGCGCTTCGCGTCGCCGCGACACTGGCGCTGGCCTCAGGCGGACGCGGGAGGACCGCCCGGCAGCTGGCCGAGCTGTGACCGGGCCGCCCCGGAGCAGCCCACGCGCAGGCCAGGGGCGCCGGCTGTGGGCCCGGCGTGCGCGGCGCGGAGACCTGGCCTCGCGGGCGGGGTGGGAGGGAGGGGGACGGTTTCCTCCGCGCTCTTGAGCGCTCGGCTCCCCGCGGCCGCGGCCGCCACTCCGAGGCGATGCGGAGCGCGGCCGGCCGAGAAGGCAAGAGTTGGCGCAGGCTAGTGGCCGCTCCCCTCCCTCGCCGCTCGCTTCCCGCAGGTAGGGGCGGCCGGGCAGCGCTGACGCCGGGGGCTGCGGGCGCCCGGGCGGGGGAGGCGGCGTGGGAGGGGGAAGAGGAAGGAGGGGGCGGGGAGCCGCAGTGCCCGAGCCTGGACGTCCTCCTTCCTCCACCCGCTCGTTCTCCGGCGCTGGCTTCCTGGGTTGGGGGCCAGACGCTCCCCAGCGGCGGCAGGAACAGCATTGACTTAGGTGTGTGTGTGTGTGTGTGTGTGTGTGTGTGTGTGTGTGTGTGTGTTCGTTCGCGCTCCTGACTAATCAAAGCGTTGGTTCCCCGGGAAAGGAAATCAGTCCCGATCTGAAACCGCAGGTGTCCCCTTGCTCCGCCTCCCGCCACCTTTTGGCATGTGTCCCAGGACTCGTACAAGCAGTGCCATCAGGGGCAGGTGTGCGAGATGGGGTGACGGAGGGATTTGTGAATGGTGCTGCCCTGCGCCTGGAGGCTGAGCCTTGCTGATATAGAGGAGGAGGTATCCAGAGTGAGAAGAAAGGTTATTTATGGCAAAGAGTTGTGAAATTTCTGCGGGTTTCCTTCCGTGGTTCCTGAGCTTCTCTCTCGCCCTCTCTCCTCCTCTCTCTCTCTCTCTGTTCCTCTCTCCCATCTCTCCCCTTTTCTTTCTCAGAATTAGAAGCAATTCTGCTTTCCATTTCCCCTCCGCACCGTGGGGCATTGAATATGAGGTGAAGGAAGTCAGAAAATCACTTGTCATTTTACAGGTAGAAAAAAAATTCTTCTTAGAAGTTACCTATCTCTTGCCCTTTAATGTTTGTATGGACTTATTCTACACTCCTCCTACCTCTTCAGGCCACCACCAACAACACCTACAGGCAGAAAGTACCTACTTGGTTTCAACAGCTTTCATTTCTAATATCTTTACAGTTGGATACCTTCCCAGTGATATGTAACGCATATCCTCCATTTCTACCCCTAAGAAAGGCTATTAAAAATAATGCGCACGCATTTTACCATAAAGATGGTTTTATTAAAAGCCTTGGGGAAGAAAGAGAAGCAGACACCTAGTGAGTTTATATCGATTATTACTGATGAGAATTACAACTAGCTATTAAGAAAAGACCTAAAATACTATTAATCTAGTCTACAACATAATTTGTTTCGGTTTCTTTTTGCTTTATGACAGGCAAAAATTCCAAAGACATGACTTGAAGCTTGGAAATGCCTTAGGACAGTGTCTGCCAACTATGCTTGAGCAACTTTATGTTTGTGCTTAAAAGTAGCAACCTGTGTGTGTTTTCATAGAACCGATGACGGGGTTGTGACGGAGATAGTAGGACAGTGTCCTTATTATTTTAAATTGGGATGTCTTTAAGCCCCTGCCAAGTACAGTGTTTTTAAAGCATTGAAATTCCATATTGCAACCGCCGGTTCAGTAATTTCACGGAGAAGAAAGAGAAGTAGACTGACCAACTTATTGTCAGAGTGATTTGTCTTCATTTGGTATTAATTAAGGAGCTCCTTATTTTGATCAAAACATGCCAACTGTTGTTGTTTTTTTCCAGTGTGAAAGTAGCTTTCCTTAACAGTCCTGTTTATTTGGAAGACAAAGCAGTGTTAAGGATTTGTTATTTTGATTTGGTTAGATTCATGTTGGTTTAAAATACATTTTTAGCATTGGAGCATGTGCAGTTTTTATATATCACATTAAAACTTGAACTGAGCGCCGCACTCTGAGGGCTGTTACCTTCACTTTCCTTAATCACTGGAATGTAGAAGTAATGGGGAATTTTAAAATGTGCTTGATGAATTATATTATTGCAGTCATTAAAAGTCACATTTATGAATACTTCTTTGACACCATCAGAGAATCAGCAACTGTTTATTATTTTAATAATGAATTTTTTACTGTAGAATGTTAATTTATATCAAACTTGTGAAGTAGAAAATGAAAAAAATATTACATTTTATAGATATTGAAATCCTTATTGCATTTTATCACAAAGTGTTCATAATAAAGGGCCTGTCATGTGCAAGATACTATCTAGGTACTGTGGAGGAACATAAGACTTCCTTGCTTCCTGCCCTTCAGGAGCTTATTCTCCAGTTGGGGCAAATCTGATGCACATGGTTGAACAGAGTTAGCAAACCTTGACAGTAAGAGGTTGCATGTCTAATGAAGACTGCAGGAGTTCAGAGCATGACAATAACATTTCATACTGGATTTTGTCTGAAAAGACTTCCGGCGTAGGTAAGACTTGCTTGGTTTTGATCTTAAAGGATAAATAGGATTAGTGGCTTGTGGATGAGAATATAAGGTATAAGACGTAAGTCTCCTGGAATTGTAGAAAAGAACATAAGATTTAAGAAAGATAAGTTTGTTTTGAAATAGGTTTTGATATTGCAAAGTGGTTGAATTTGTTGTGCAAAGTGCAGGTGAGTCTGTTTTTGATGAACAACATTCTGTATGCTGCATTCTTGGAATTGTCAATATTTCTGTACCTAAGAAGACAAATTTTTGATTTTATCTTGCCTTTTAATGAAAAATGTGCTTTATATGCATTTATAGAGAATCATTACTCTAAATATTTAAATATACCACATCACACTAAAGTATTGCATTTTATATTAATAACAAGGTGGCATGTACATGAAGTGAGGTGTTTGAGTTACATCCTTAGCCAACTCTCCTTAGATTTGCTCTAAAGGAAAGAGTATGAGGTATGTAAAAGAACAACTGTATTCATAGTGAGCAGTCATTGAATGCTTAATATTTTATTCATATAAAATGTGTAACTCATTAATATATTTTCTATAATATTTTTATTTTAAAGTTATTAGAATGCATCTGCATAATAGTTAATCTATCCTTACATTATTTTTCATGAATATATAGCTATGATGTAGGGCCTATGGGGAACAATTTTAGAATTGTAGTGACAGTTTTAAAGATGTTTTAATTGTCTTCTGGTAAATAGATTGTATTATTAATAAGAGCATGCTCTGTCTCTGAGCATTTTGAACTTAGTTATTTGCTCTTTGTATATATATTTGTGTGTATATATATATATATATAAAAGCAAACACAAAACTGTTTAAAATGCATTTCCCCATTTTAAGACCACAAGGGGAAAGATCTGAATTGACATTGAGCCTGTCTATTCAATATGACACCTGAGAAGTATGTTATGGTGAAAATAAGGAAATAGTACAAATATTAGATATTACTTTCAATAAATAACAGAGTAGAATTACTTACAGATTAGTTGAATTAAAAGATTTGCATATATATTTTGTCAACAGTGAATAGATAGGAGTTATTACAGAAGTGAAAATCCTATTACCTATTTCATATTCATGCAGGAATGGGATGATTTCCAATGTAGTCAAAGTACAGACCAGTGTATCTGTTAATTGGTCTCTTTTGAGTTTGGTTTTGGACTATATGTCACACGTATATCACTTTGATAATCTCTCCTACTGTATGACTGACAGCTTCTGCTTGATTTCCTTACTGGATAGTGACAAAATCTATTTGTTTTATATTGAGGACATATGCTTCCATCAGCAATATTATCTTCACTATGCGACAGTGTCAGTTAACAATAAAACATGAAGCGGTGGGAGAAGCAGTGAGAAAAGATGAGATTGATGAAAGACACTAACGAAAGAAACATACTTCAATATATAGATTAAACTAAATATAAAAATGTAAAGCTGACCAATCTAAGCTGCAGTTGATACAGTACCAGCATATTGCTATCAGTTCTCACTTTAAAATGACTGTATTTCATTTTAAGCTGTTTTCATATGTGGGCTAAACAAAATGGCAAAAAAAAGTTGTGGTTGAAAATGTTTACTAGGGTCTGTGGTATTACAATACAAAAAACCATTTCTGCTTAAGTCTTTGACAGATAAAGTTTGTTGTTTGGCCAAATTCCTGGCCCTATATTTAGATTAACTTAAAATGTACTTTTTCATTTTGTGTTATTTACGCTGTACTAACAATTTTGAAATTTTAATTAAACTTATTAAAATATTTGAACACTGTAACTGTGTTCTGATCTTAAGTAAAATCTAAACGTCATTTATAAGGAAACATTTTTGTTACCTAATGGCAAATTCTTAACCTAGAACAGTAGTTCTCAAAATGCGGTTCCGTGATCGACAGCACCAGTGAACTCGTTAAAATGCAATTCCACTGGATGATTGAACCAGAAACTGCGCTGGGGTCCCCGACATGATTCTCACACACTCTAAAGTTTGAGAACCACTGACCTCGAATATCTTATAGTGAAACTTGAAGACTGTGTTTTCTACCTATTTAGTATCTAAATACTTTCCTCAACTGGTAGAGATAACTAAGCTTTAACTATTTAGACCTAGAAAAGATTACATTCTCCATCAGAAGAATTACATCTTAATTAAAAACAAAAACAAAAACAAAAATGACTTTCTAATTCCTGTGCACATGTTTGTTGTTGGTTGGGGAAGCAATACATAAGTGTGGAATTTAACTGGACAGTAATGACCTCAGACTGACCTTATTGGTAGTCATTTATAAGGCAAAAAATATGCACAGTGTACAAAGGTTGACCATTTTTTGTTTAGTTTTGTTGACTCGTGATATTTTTCGTCTTGGCATTTATAATCATCTTCTCTGGGTAAGACTACAGTTATTTTAGCTGCTCAACAATAGCTTCACCAGTGTGGAATGTTCTCTCAAATGTTCTTACTACTAAAATAAATTTTAGACCACATCTGTACATCTTTCAAGATTAAAGATAATGTGTTCAAATCCTGTGTCTCTCTTAGTATCCTTGTCCCTCACTTCGTCCTCCCCCCCCCCACCCCTCCCTTTCAGATATGAGCTCAATCATCCCTTCCCTAAGGAAACCTTCCTTGGCCTCCTTTGCTACATTAGTTGCCCTATTATATATTGTTTTAGTTCCATGTTCTTCTACCTTGTGGTACTCATTGCAGTTTAATTTTATGTGTATTTGTGTGATTGGTTCAGAATCATCAGGATTTAATGGTGGCCAACACATAAATAAATATCGGTTGAATAACTGTCTGCCTTCGTTCTAAGGGTATTTTATGTTTTTCCAAAGACTGACACTTTAAAAAATATTTTAAAATAAAGGGAGTCCTAGAATATATGTAAACATGGGCGTTGTTTTCCTTTAGTTTTTGCAAATTATGAGATGTTTATTAACAACAGCAGCAATGGCTGTAATATGCTGAACGTGTCTTCCATGTTAAGCACTTTATATATGTTATGCCATGCAATTCTCCTAACATTATAAAGTTTTGTGTGTATTTTAGAGATGAGGAAACTGACACTCTGTTCTGTGCTCTGCCAAAGCTACCGACACCAAACATTGATTTTTTTTTTTTACAATGATGAAGAAATTATGAAACCAGTGGACAGAAAACGTGAAGGAGTGTATTTTCTTCTTATTCCTGATTTGACTCAGGGCCCAGCAGTATCTGTGCAGTACTCACCGTGTTGCCACTCTCTTCAGCAGTGCTGTTGTTGCTTTTTGGGTGATTGGAAGAAGTGATGGAGGACTTGTAAGGGTGATGCTCCCATCTTCTTATTATTCTTTTCAGTACTGATATTTTTTACCCTCACTGCCACTCAATCACAATTCTTTTACCCCAGCTGGTCAGAATCTCCCAACTTATTAGTGGAAATTTAAGATGTAACCAAGTATAATTTTAAGAATGAGTGCCGGGCTTCCCTGGTGGCGCAGTGGTTGAGGGTCTGCCTGCCGATGCAGGGGACACGGGTTCGTGCCCCGGTCTCGGAGGATCCCACATGCCGCGGAGTGGCTGGGCCCGTGAGCCATGGCCGCTGAGCCTGCGCGTCCAGAGCCTGTGCTTCGCAACGGGAGAGGCCACAACAGTGAGAGGCCCGCGTACCGCCCCCCCAACCAAAAAAAAAAAAAGAATGAGTGCCTTTATGCAGAGAATATTAAGGTATTAGATATTCTTCATATTTGGAGATATGCAGCTTATCTTCTGGAAAAGATCACACAAAGCTTTGAGAACCTTGCTCAAGCTAAGTTGACCTTAGGTGCAACCTGTTAATTCAGCTGTCTCCCATGAGAAAAAAAAATTACATGATCACATCAGTTTAGTTTCTTTTGGCTTTTAATCTTCAACTTATTTATTTAAGTGTGGGCTTAGTCAGTGTTCAAATGTTTGAAGCAAAGGACATATTTAAAAATATTTAAGTATTCTAATTCTGTAGAAGTCCATGGACAGTTAAATTTGGTTATTCTGAAGCCCTCTGCTAGACTAACGGACAAAGTTATATATTTCATAATGTGTTTAAATCAGTCAATAACATGAATAAAAGTCGATGCCTAATATCAAAAGGAAAAAAATTGGTGTTTCACTGAGTGTGTCTCTTAGGTGAGAGGTTCTGTAGATTATGTCAGAATCTGTTCTCTGTTGCTGGAATCGTTTAATCATTAACTGGAACCTTAGCCATGCCCCTGACTTAGGACCAATCCTTCTGTGTAGAGGAAGATTGACTGGCTTCTTGCCCAACACGTTGGGACTTAACATCAAGAGTTGTTATTGTTGTGTATTTGGCTTGTTTTTTGTTTGGTTTTGGCAGTAGCAGCAAATGATATATCACAAAGCCATGTAAGGTTTACAAATAAAATCAAAACAAGTGTAAAAACATGACAGAAATAAATGCAGATGTAGGCTTTGACATTCTAGGCAATTCTTCCTCAAGTATTTTTGTTTGTTTGATTGTTTTTTGTTATTTATAGGTATACAGATTACCAGAACATTAAGTCATTAAGCCAGAATATATGAAATGTGTTTAGTGAGTACTCTTTTCTAAGATACAGTATTCTTTAGGACATCCAGGAAAAGCTTGTAAGGGAAAAGACATCAGATGAGAAGGTTAAGAAAAGGAAAAACCTCTAAACCATACCTCTAAATAAAACTCAAATTCAGTATTAGAAATGCAGACTGAGAGTAACTTATTTCAGGTAAAGTTTCAAAATATCTTATTGATAACAAAATCAATGGGTCTGTACACCAGGATTCCTAAACTTTCAAAGGAATGTTACCTACTGGGAAGATAGCTCAAGAATAGTTATTTGACTTTGTTTTCAATTTTTAATACTATATTCATGTGCAAACAGACCCAAGAAAACTAAACGTATTCACTAATAAGTGAGTTACTTAAAAGTTAGAGTGTACCTCTTACAGCAGTAATTTTAAGCATGAAGTATAGATTACTAAACAGGGCTATCAAAAAATCATTACAGATTTGTACACAGCAAACGTATAAACTTATAGCAACATTATGGTTAAAATTAACTTTGAGGGATAGTTCCTACAGTGTACCTCAAGACGTAAATATGGTGGTATTGGGAGATATCGTCTTCAACAACACCAGTCAACCTTTTGAAAGAATCAAGGGCCCTGCAGTGGGAGGGTCTAAGTTGATCAGAGGGAAAGTATAATATGAAGCATTCCAGGGGGGATCGTGATGGTGCCAGGTCCAAGTGCTGCTTAAAACACTGAATGGATAAAGACAGTATAGCATTAACTATCTAGTGAAGAGTAGGAAGGAATTGCTTCCCAGGATATTTCTGAGGAGCATTAGGTTCATTGGATGATGACACACAAAATGTAACCCCAAAAGTCTAACGCAGGAAATGATTGGATGACGTATCTTAAAAGCCAAAGAGTTTTAATTTGAATATAGGATAGATTGGTGAATTTGAAGTTCTGGAGATCCTTCAACCCCCCTTCCAATCTGCTAGACCTGTCTCTCCAGTCACCTTTGAGGCAAGGGAGCTATCCAGGGTACTAGACTCTTGCCAAAATCCTCTCTTGCAAAACTCTGCAAAATACTTTGTTGTTTTTGCTTCTGCTAATCATAGAGCTTGACATTGCAGATGCTGCATCATTCACTTGGAATGACTAACCTTCCATCATTTGGCTTATTCCAGTGGGTCCTTCAAGGCTCAATTCAAATGTAAAATTCAAGGATGCTTACCTCAACCCTATGTAAGAAGCCTATTCTGAGTGTCAGTAACAGCCTGTGTATATATCATTATCAAATCTCCATTTAAAGTATCATAATTCACTGCTTGCTTGTCCTTCATGCCCACTGGATTGTGAACTTAATGAGGGCAGGTGTTTTGTGCTTTATTCTCTTTTTCAAACAGCTCATCTAACTCTGTGATGTCAAGATGCTCAGTAATTGATAAATGAATGAATACTGCTTAAGAGTGACTTGAATATTGTACATCTTATGTGAACCGTTCCCAGTGCTAATCACATCTAGGCTCACTTTGAATACTGCCCTCCATGGCTTTTTCATGGACTGAAAATATGTTCTTAACTTGGAACCAAGTAACCTAAAATGGCCAAAAATCTTGAAAAAATGAAAGGAATGGAGGAACTATGGTATACATACCATGGGCGTTAGGGGATAGCAAGGTTTAAGGAAAGTAGCAAAGGCTGATATGGAGATTGGGGGCCAAAGGACTGTCTGGTTTGTCATGTCCTCAAACAAGCATGCTGAACATTCACTCCATATTCATTTTCTAATGCTTCTGGAACTTGGGATCACCTCTCAGTTCCTATAGCCCAGATACACATTTTGAAATGTTTGCAAATCTTAGGCCGTATGAGGCTGGTAGGATTCTTTGAGAAAACAAATATTACTAGTACCTGTGTATATATTGATTACAGAAACATATGGTTTCTATCCTCCTAAAGCTTACAATCTAGTTCCCAATTGCAAGTGCCCACATTATCCATGGTACTTGGTGAGAATGGAACTTGGTAGACTTTCCTCTGTCTTCTTATAGCCACATTAGTGACTTCCTGGACTGCCATAAAAGTAAGTGTGCTTGTTTGCAGTACTCCACCCTCACACATATCATTGCTCTGAATGTTCAGTGTGGTAATAAGTGACAATGTCATCATAGATAAACTCTTGTTTACATGGAAGTCATCCTGTCACTGGTGTGGTATTGACTTACTGATAACTTTTACATGATGTAGGTAAATTGTGTACCTGTCTATATCTTCCCTTATTGGGACAGTGCAAGAATAGTTTAGGTACCACAGTTTTCCTTTTGGTCAGAAATTCCCTATATTTCAAGTGTATGAACCATAGAAAATGGTTGTGGGGCCTTTTCCTGGGGGATATTTTCACTTTATAATTCTGCTTTTCACATTTTTGAAGTATAACTACTTTCTATCCTGTACATCATGCTGTTTCTCTTTCCTGTTTTGATTTTTTTTTTGTACCTATTGCCAGCAGGAA
>NW_006775603.1:1181472-1214405 GCF_000442215.2 Lipotes vexillifer
GCTATATATTTAGTGATTTTTACCCCTTGGCAAAGCTAGTTATATAACTCAGAGAAAAATATGGAGTCAGAATAACTTAGATGTAGAAGAAAGAATTTTAAAAAGTGCTAAAAAATGAATAAAGCAGAAGTTTTCTAAAACCATCTTAAATAAACTCAGAGTTTGGAAAACTAATAATTTTTTTTACTAAGTATTTAGAATTATGCCAAGTAATATCATCATTAATTTTACAGATTAAAAATTGCTAGTCATTTTCTTTTTTTTTAATTTTTAAATTTTATTTTTTTATACAGCAGGTTCTTATAAGTTATCCATTTTATACATATTAGTGTATATATGTCAATCCCAATCTCCCAACTGCTAGTCATTTTCTAATAATACTAGAGATGAAACACTCATATAAAAACTATGGTTCGGTTGCAGCTATTTGCCTACTCATTATTTACCTTCAGTGCTCGCTGAAAAGTGCTTATGGACGGGAGTGCCAGATCCTGCTGTTCTTCAGCATATCGTACCAGGTCAAGAAACTGAAGCAGAGAGAAGTTAAGTAACTTGACCAATATAGAAATCTATTAAATGAAGAACCAGGATTCAAACCAGAGGGCAGACAGCAGAAGTAAGAAGAACTACAACCTTGCAGCCTGTGGAACAAAAACCACATTCACAGAAAGATAGACAAGATGAAAAGGCGTAGGGCTATGTACCAGATGAAGGAACAAGATAAACCCTCAGAAAAACAACTAAATGATGTGGAGATAGGCAACCTTCCAGAAACAGAATTCAGAGTAATGATAGTGAAGATGATCCAGGACTTCAGAAAAAGAATGGAGGCAAAGATCGAGAAGATGCAAGAAATGTTTAGCAGATCTAGAAGAATTAAAGAACAAACAAACAGAGATGAACAATACAGTAATTAAAATGAAAACTACACTAGAAGGAGTCAATAGCAGAATAACTGAGGCAGAAGAATGGATAAGTGACCTGGAAGACAGAATGGTGGAATTCAGTGCTGTGGAACAGAATAAAGAAAAAAGAGTGAAAAGAAATGAAGACAGCCTAAGAGACCACTGGGACAACATTAAACGCAACAACATTCGCATTGTAGGGGTCCTAGAAGGAGAAGAGAGAGAGAAAGGACCCGAGAAAATATTTGAAGACATTATAGTCGAAAACTTCCCTAACATGGGAAAGGAAATAGCCACCCAAATCCAGGAAGTGTAGAGAGTCCCATACAGGATAAACCCAAGGAGAAACACACCGAGACACATAGTAATCAAATTGGCAAAAATTAAAGACAAAAATTATTGAAAACAGCAAAGGAAAAATGACAAATAACATGCAAGGGGACTCCCATAAGGTTAAAAGCTGATTTATCAACAGAAACTCTACAAGCCAGAAAGGAGAGGCAAGATATACTTAAAGTGATGAAAGGGAAGAACCTACAACCAAGATACTCTACCCAGCAAGGATCTCATTCAGGTTTGATGGAGGAATCAAACGCTTTATAGACAAGCAAAAGCTAAGAGAATTCACCACCACCAAACCAGTTCTCTAACAAATGCTAAAGGAACTTCTCTAAGTGGGAAACACAAGAGAAGAAAAGGACCTACAAAAACAAACCCAAGACAATTAAGAAAATGGTCATAGGAACATACATATCGATAATTACCTTAAATGTGAGTGGATTAAATGCTCCAACCAAAAGACACAGACTCGCTGAATGGATACAAAAGCAAGACCCATATATATGCTGTCTACAAGAGACCCACTTCAGACCTAGGGACACATACAGACTGAAAGTGAGGGGATGGAAAAAGATATTCCATGCATATGGAAATCAAAAGAAAGCTGGAGTAGCAATACTCATATAAGATAAAATAGACTTTAAATAAAGAATGTTACAAGAGACAAGGAAGGATACTACCTAATGATCAAGGGATCAATCCAAGAAGAAGATATAACAGTTGTAAACATATATGCACCCAACATAGGAGCACCTCAATACATAAGGCAACTGCTAACAGCTATAAAAGAGGGAATCGACAGTAACACAATCATAGTGGGGAACTTTAACACCTCACTTACACCAATGGACAGATCATCCAAACAGAAAACTAATAAGGAAACACAAGCTTTAAATGACACAATAGGCCAGATAGATTTAATTGATATTTATAGGACATTCCATCCCCAAACAGCAGATTACACTTTCTTCCAATTGTGCACAGAACATTCTCCAGGATAGATCACATCTTGGGTCACAAAACAAGCCTCAGTACATTTAAGAAAGTTGAAATCATATCAAGTATCTTTTCTGATCACAATGCTATGAGATTAGAAATCAGTTACAAGGAAAGAAACACAAACACATGGAGGCTAAATAATATGTTACTAAATAACCAAGAGATCACTGAAGAAATCAAAGAGGAAATGAAAAAATACCCAGTGACAAATGATAATGAAAACAAAACGATCCAAAACCTATGGGATGCAGCAAAAGCAGTTCTAAGAGGGAAGTTTATAGCTATACAAGCTAACCCCAAGAAGCAAGAAAAATCTCAAATAAACAATTTAACCTTACACCTTTATAAAGGAACTAGATAAAGAAGAACAAGCAAAACCCAGAGTTAGCAGAAGGAAAGAAATCATAAAGATAAGAGCAGAAATAAATGAAATAGAAACAAAGAAAACAATAGCAAAGATCAATAAAACTAAAAGCTGGTTCTTTGAGAAGATGAACAAAATTGATAAACCATTAGCCAGACTCATCAAGAAAAAGAGGGAGAGGACACAGATCAATAACATGAGAAATGAAGAAGGAGAAGTTACAACAGGCACGGCAGAAATACAAAGCATCCTAAGAGAATACTACAAGCAACTCTATGCCAATAAAATGGACAGCCTGGAAGAAAAGGACAAATTCTTAGGAAGGTGTAACCTTCCAAGACTGAACCAGGAAGAAATAGAAAATATGAACAGAACAATCACAAGTAATGAAATTGAAACTGTGATTAAAAATCTTCCAACAAACAAAAGTGCAGGACCAGATGCTTTCACAGGTGAATTCTATCAAACATTTAGAGAAGAGCTAACACCCATCCTTCTCAAACTCTTCCAAAAAATTGCAGAGGAAGGAACACTCCCAAACTCATTCTATGAGGCCAACATCACCCTGATACCAAAACCAGACAAAGATACTACAAAAACAAAAATTACAGACCAATATCACTGATGAATTTAGATGCAAAAACACTCAACAAAATGCTAACAAACAGAATCCAACAGCACATTAAAAGGATCATACACCATGATCAAGTGGGGTTTATTCCAGGGATGCAAGAATTCTTCAGTATACACAAATCAATGTGATACAACATATTGACAAATTGAAGGATAAAAACCATCTGGTCATCTCAATAGATGCAGAAAAAGCTTTTTACAAAATTCCACACAATTTTTATTTTATGATAAGAACTCTCCAGAAAGTGGGCATAGAGGGAACCTTCCTCAACATAATAAAGGCCATATACGACAAACCCACAGCAAACATCATTCTCAATGGTGAAAAACTGAAAGCGTTTCTTCTAAGATCAGGAGCAAGACAAGGATGTCCACTCTCACCACTGTTATTCAACATAGTTTTGGAAGTCCTAGCCATGGCAATCAGAGAAAAAGAAATAAAAGGAATACAAATTGGAAAAGAAGAAGTAAAGCTGTCACTGTTTGCAGATGACATGATACTGTACATAGAGAATCCTACCAGCAGAAAACTACTAGAGTTAAACAATGAATTTGATAAAGTTGCAAGAAGCAAAATTAATGCACAGAAATCTCTTGCATTCCTATACACTAATGATGAAAAATCTGAAAGAGAAATTAAGGAAACACTCCCATTTACCATTGCAACAAAAAGAATAAAATACCCAGGAATAAACCTACTTAAGGAGACAAAAGACCTGTATGCAGAAAACTATAAGACACTGATGAAGGAAATTAAACATGATACCAACAGATGGTGAGATATACCATGTTCTTGAGTTGGAAGAATCAATATTTTGAAAATGACCATACTACGCAAAGCAATCTATATATTTAATGCAATCCATATGAAATTACCAATGGCCCTTTTTACAGAACTAGAACAAAAAATCTTAAAATTTGTATGGAGACACAAAAGACCCTGAATAGCCAAAGCAGTCTTGAGGGAAAAAAACGGAGCTGGAGGAATCAGACTCCCGACTTCAGACTATACTACAAAGCTCCAGTAATCAAGACAATATGGTACTGGCACAAAAACAGAAAGATAGATCAATGGAACAGGGCAGAAAGCCCAGAGATAAACCAATGCACCTGTGGTCAACTAATCTCTGGTGACAAAGGAGGCAAGGATATAAAATGGAGAAAAGACAGTCTCTTCAGTAAGTGGTGCTGGGAAAACTGGACAGCTACATGTAAAAGAATGAAATTAGAACACTCCCTAACACCATACACAAAAGTAAACTCAAAATGGCTTAGAGACCTAAATGTATGACTGGGCACTATAAAACTCTCAGAGGAAAACATAGGAAGAACACTCTTTGACATAAATCACAGCAAGAAATTTTTTGATCCACCTCCTACAGTAATGGAAATAAAAACAAAAATAAACAAATGGGACCCAGTGAAACTTCAAAGCTTTTGCACAGCAAAGGAAACCATAAACAAGACGAAAATACAACCCTCAGAATGGGAAAAAATATTTGCAAATGAATCATCGGACAAAGGATTAATCTCCAAAATATATCAACAGCTCAGGCAGCTCAATATTAAAAAAAGCAAACAACCCAATCCTAAAATGGGCAGAAGACCTAAGTAGACATTTCTCCAAAGACATACAGATGGCCAAGAGGCACATGAAAAGCTGCTCAACATCACTAATTATTAGAGAAATGCAAATCAAAACTACAATGAGGTGTCACCTCACACCAGTTAGAATGGGCATCATCAGAAAATCTACAAACAAGAAATGCTGGAGAGGGTGTGGAGAAAAGGGAACTCTGTTGCACTGTTGGTAGGAATGTACATTGATACAGCCACTATGGAGAACAGTATGGAGGTTCCTTAAAACACTAAAAATAGAACTAACATATGAACCATCAATCCCACTACTGGGCATATACCCTGAGAAAACCATAATTCAAAAAGACACATGCACCCCAATGTTCATTGCAGTGTTATTTACAATAGCCAGGTCATATGGAAGCAACCTAAATGCCCATGGACAGACAAATGGATAAAGAAGATGGGGTACATATATACAATGGAATATTACTCAGCCATAAAAAGGAGCAAACTTGGGTCAGTTGTAGAGACATGGATGGATCTAGAGACTGTTACACAGAGTGAAGTAAGTCAGAAAGAGAAAAACAAATATCGTATATTAACGCATATATGTGGAGCCTAGAAAATGGTACTGATGAACCAGTTTGCAGCACAGAAGTTGAGACACAGAAGTAGAGAAAAACACGAATGGACACCAAGGGGGGAAAATGGAAAGGGTTGGGTATGGTGGTGTGATGAATTGGGTGATTGGGATTGACTGTGTATACAGTGATGTGTATAAAATGGATGACTAATATGAAAAAAAAAATACTATGGTTTAGTTTAATCCATCTAAAAGAAAAGTTGCCTTAAAACTGTCTCAACAGTACATATTATGTGTGCTTACAGTTTAGGTGTTTTATAATGTAACTGTTAGGAGAAAGAGGTGAATTTTAGGCACCATGTGGATCAATTGTGTTAAGTGTAGCCCTAGGACTCCTCAGCTCTCAGTCAGACTTAGGACTCCTTAGGGACCCAAAGTGATGATTGCCTCTGATTTAGACTATAGCCTTGAAAAGATGGGGGCCTGCCGTGATTACATTCTTCTTTTCTTCTTCAACATAATAAAGTAATGCGATTTACACCCCCGACCAAAACCGGTTTAAGTGCCTGTACCAATATCAGTGAATTAAAAATTTTTTGACATTGTTTGACATTAAGACAAAACTTGGATCAATCTTTGTTAAATATGTACATGTACAGACATACACATGTATATTGCAATGTGGTTTTTTATAATGGGATTTGTCTTATGAAATTTTTTCCTAATAATGTAGGTGTTTTTTAGTTTTTTTTTTTTGTGAGGGGAACACGTGAATCAGTTAGTGCTCTTCAGAAAAACAGAACCAACTGTGTATATATCCATATCACCTGTCTACAAGAAGATTCGTTTTAAGGAATTAGTTTGTGTGATTGTGGTGGCTGGCAAATCTGAAATCTGTAGGGCAAGCCAGCAGGCTGGAAAATCAGGCAGGATTTCTGTGTTACAGTTTGAGGCAGCATTCCTTCATCTCCAGGAAATTTCAGTTTTTGCTTTTAGGCCTTCAGCTGATTCAGTGAGACCCACCCACATTATTGAAGGTGATCTGCTTTACTTAATGTCAAATAATTATAGACATTAATCATGTTTACAAAATACTTTTCACAGCAACATCTAGGTTAGTGTCTGACCAAACATTTGGGCACCATAGCTAAGCCAAAATTTCACATACCATTTAACCATCACAGAGGGTGACAGATAATATGGTAACAAGCCCTTTCTAGTTTACATGATAAGTTTGTGCATACATTTTTTTCCTTTGGCCAGATATACTTTAGCATTGGTCATTTATTCATATTTGTAGGCATAGATCGTCATTCATCTGTTCCTTCTACGTTTTGTAATCATTTATTAAGCATGCACTTTGTACAAGAGACAATAGTAGGCCCCTGAATAACTTCAAAAAGTGAATGACAGAGGCTGTGTCTTCTAAGTGTTTTAATTCTAGTGGAAGAGCCATAAGTATAATAGATGACTGTATGATAAGTAAATCTGCAGAGTAGAAATGTGTGTTTTTCAATCATGTCAATTAAATGTCATTTCCCTCATGAGCAATCAAAAAATAATTCACGGCAATGGTTAATATGCCAAGTTACTATGCTTATTAATTTAAGGATGACTCATATGTAAAACTGAATTATGAAAGTATGCTTGCCCACTGCAGGTCAACTTCATTTAGACAGTGCTGGCCATGCATGCATTCAGTTTATCACATTAAAGGATTTGTATTTGTATTCAGCTTATGCAAAGGTGATTCAGTATATACTCAAACAGGTCTGACAAGTGGACTGTCATGTTTTATTGATAATCTTGTACTTTATATAGCGTAGAGCAATAAATATTTTTCTTACAGCCTCCAAATGGTTGTTTTCTCATAGTACTTTCTCCTTCCAAAACTACATTTTATTTCTATTTTGTTATTCAATGAATGTGAACTTGTCTGCCTGGCTTTTGAAGTAAACTCGCCACACTTTACTAATCCAAACATAGATCTTCCACTTTGTTAAGGTCATGTAACTTAGAACACTCTCACATATGCAGCATATGCATTTAATCCTTTCTGTTTATGCAAATCTCAGCTGTCATTACAGGCCTGGCTCCATGAAACCTTCCATGACGACTCTAACCCGCCTAGGGAGTTTCCTTTGCTGCACTCTGAGTTGCGAGCAATACCTAGTTGGCACCAGACAATTAAGTACAGTCTGTTCTGCTATAATGCATTTTTCTGTAATGTGAATTAGCTCCTACAGGATTGGTAAATAGGGGAATTATGTTAGTAAAATGTGGAAGTTGGTTCATGTGTGATTTCTCCCCAACATAATGCTTAGCTTTACCAGGTAATTATAGCTGCACGCAAAGTATACTAATACAGGCAAATGCAAAATACAATAGAGGAATACCCTTTTCACCTAACTACTTTCACCTTTTTTATAAAATAGGAAAAAGTTTATGTATATCCTGTCTTTTTATAATTAGAGATTTTACATGTCTTTTTAGGCATACAGTGTTTTTATAAAAATTGTTTTGGTTTTGTTTAGAACTTTGTGTTATAAATACATAGATTTTTGAGTGTTTCTGCAAAGCCCTAATTTTGGGGTATAATCTCTGTTGTATTTATTGTCCAGTTTTTCAGAATGAAAGAACACATATGTTGCAATAGCAGGAATTGAGAAAATTTACTTCAAATCACTCAATATTTATGGAGCATCCACTCTGTGCCACACACTAGTGTTGATGCTGGATGTATGAAAAATGAGCAAGGCTTACTTTTGAGTACCTAGGAGACTAAGCCAACTTCCTGTATGATGGTGGTTCTTTTGCTTACTTAGCTCAGTGGACTAGGACGAAGAGAATATAAGAAGTAACTGTGACATTTGTGTGTGTTCCTCATACTGCCTGGAGTGCTCTCTCATTCATTCTTTCTTTAGCCAGTTTCTTCCCAAGCTTCGTCTCTCAATTCAAACATCTTTTCTTTATACTATTTTAATCTCACATGGCATGAGGTACCTTTCTTTTATAGCACTCAAGGTAGCTGTTATTTTCAATTCTTTGTGATATTATTTAGATAATATTTTTCTTAGACTGCTCCTGAGAACAGAGATCATGTTTATTTATTCCCATTGTTGTATTCTCATTTTCTGGCAAGTGGGTAAACAGACACGAACAGGACAGGTATTAATATAATAAATGTAATACATATTATATATAGATATGTATAGCAGGTATTCATTCACTAACTTTTCATCTGTGTGAATGGCTTTCTTTATTTTTTAACTACTGAACTTTAAATATTCTTCCTGGAATGAATAATTTTTTTCTATCCATGTCACTTTTGTATCACCACATTTCCTGGTAGTGTATGAATTTGTTGAAATTTTTGTCTTATATTTTTATTTTATACATTTTAATTAAATATATTATAGAAAGAAAAATATTTTAGGCCTCAGAATTTCTTAGGTTTATATTTTCTAGAAATTGCAAAATGTTTTAAAAAACACACAGAGCTTGGAGAAGATTAGAGAAATATAGAACAGTATTTTTATTATTTATTTTTTTACTTAGTATTTGAGTGAGAAGGATGACTTGAACAAGGCCCTTAAAGTAAAAATCTAAAAGAAGTAATTGACAATTTTGGAGGAAAATATTGATATTTTTAATGAAAGTTAAGAATATCTGAACATCAAAGGGCACCATAAGTTAACAGACAATCACAGAGAAGAAGAAAATATTTGCAAGGAATATAACTGGTTAAGTACCCAGAATACGTAAGAAAGGCACCAACCCAACAGTAGTATGTTCAACTATCCAATAGAAAAAAAATAGAGTAAAAGATATATACTGGCAAGTTCTTCACATTATACTTTTTCTCATGTTTAAATTTAACAAATGAAAAGAATAATGATCTTTTGTTTTTTGCGGTACGTGGGCCTCTCACTGTTGTGGCCTCTCCCGTTGCGGAGCACAGGCTCCGGACACGCAGGCTCAGCGGCCATGGCTCATGGGCCCAGCCGCTCCATGGCATGTGGGATCTTCCCAGACTGGGGCACGAACCCGTGTGCCCTGCATCGGCAGGCGGACTCTCAACCACTGCGCCACCAGGGAAGCCCCAAGAATATGATCTTTACATCATCTTTTTCCTCCGAAAATCATCTGTCCTACAGTACTTATTACTTCTGATTTTGTCTGGAAAAACAGTTATTATCACGTTGTAAGTTTGGTCCACCAGCTTTTACTTGGTTCAAGGAATAGAGCACAAAAAAGCTGTGAGTTAAATAATAAAAGACAGGTGGGGATTGGAAGATTAATTTACCATTGATAATTCTGTTAACTTTCAACTGTTATTGGCATTGGCTAAGATAAATCAGTGTACCTTTAATATTAGCCAATTTTGATGTGACCAGAGAATGTTCATAAAATACCTTAATAGTTGATGATTATTTATCCAAATGATGATATATCTATTAGAACAGCATGCTTTTGAAAATATTACACTAGAAGATGATCAGTTTTCCTTAACTTGAAGATGTGGCACTGCTTTGGCCAGTCTCTGACTTTTGCTGAATCAGCATCAATGCTGCTATTAATCTCTGAAAAAACACACAGATAACTTCCCTTTTAAGACACTATGATATCCTTAAAAAAGTATTTTTAATATAGGGTTAGCCATTCATTTTCATGATCTTAATAGTTTATGAATTTAAACCATAGTGTTTCTTTTGATTGTCTTCAGGCTACTACTTGTATTTTGGTTTGTTTATTTATTTACTGGTTTAGTGATTTATTTATTTACTATTTATTTACTTTCAGAACTTTGTTTACAAACTTGTAAACTTAACAGTTATTGAGTATCTTTTATGTGCAAGACACAGTGCTAAGTGCTCAGCTTCATGCTCTCATTTTATTCTTAAGACAAATCAATGAGATAGGTTGTTTTCAATTTCCATTTTGGGTTGTAAAAATTGAGGCATAGAAAAATCAGACAATTTGTCAGTGACTGCATAGCTTGTGTGTGATGGAATAACTTATTTCATCTCATCTATGTAGCTGCTTATTATATCAAATAAAGTATTCCATTATAAAAAATTCTTTTACAAACCAGAGGTTATTTCTGGCTTATTAAAATACGCACCTAGTACCCATAGATGTACAAGTAATGTTGGCAATGATCAAGCACCTAAGAGGCTAATATAAATTATTCTGAAAAAATAACTTTATTAAATATATGCCTCAAAACCACTAGTATTTGATGAAATCAGTGTACTGGAAGCAAGAGGCTTAAAGTCCTAAAAAAAATCTACATGACAAAATTATTTCAGGTTTGAAAATGAAATGAATACATCAATACACATAAATACTTAGAGTAATTTTCACATTTATATAGAAAAACAGAAAGGCCATGCCATTGGGTATACTAATGTGACTTCATTAAAAGAAAAATAGTACTGCATATGATTGTTAACTTATGTAGATTAGAATGTGAGTAATTTTGAGCAAGATAACTTATTAGAAGAGATTGTTTCAAGAGTGAATTTTAGTAACAACTTTTTAAGTTACACCTTTTGGGAGTTGAGGAAATTAAATAGGTCCTTTTTCCCCCCCCCCAAATAAGCATGTGTGCATAAACAAAAAAAATAGTGTTTGTAAATTCTAGTAGTTTGTAGATTGCCTAGAGTGTCCATGGATTTACTTTGAAAAACTCAGTACTAGTCTCTTGAAAATATTCAATCAGAAAATAATAATAATTTTGTAAAAATCGTTTGCATTGTTAGTATACTTGGGTCAACAATGTAGTAAAAAAAAAGGGCACAAAGGAATGCATATTCTATAGAACATGTCGATTTTATGGTGCAGGGTTGGTACAGATTTGCTCCTGACATTGGAGCAAAGGACATTTTGATCAGAGAGAATCAGAGGAAGGGATCTATCTGCCTGCAGTAACAAGCACAACCACAGCGTTCCTCAGGAGAAGTTTTAGTCTGTAAACTGCTTTCCCAAACTCTATCTCATTTGAGCCTCACTGGACAGTTATTTTTTTTTATTTTTATTTTTATTTTTTCTTGCGTTATGCGGGCCTCTCACTGTCGTGGCCTCTCCCATTTGCGGAGCACAGGCTCCGGACGCGCAGGCTCAGTGGCCATGGCTCACGGGCCCAGCCGCTCCGCGGCATGTGGGATCTTCCCGAAACGGGGCACGAACCCGCGTCTCCTGCATCGGCAGGCGGACTCTCAAGCACTGCGCCACCAGGGAAGCCCTGGACAGTTATTTTGATTTCCTATGACCTCACTGTTAATTCATGCTTCTGGCTTTAGCTAAACTATTCTTTCCTCTATCACCTTCCCTTGTGCTATCAAGCTGAACCTCTAACCCGAACTCATCTGTACATCTGCTTTCCATAGGGTGTAGGAATACTGTATTTCAATTTCCGGAGTCATTTTTCTGGATGCTTTGTTTTACAAGTAGGTCACATCCTTAATAAAAGATGTGAGTAGTAAAATATATTTTAGAATGTAAAAGGTATTTTGATTTTGGAAAAACTTGATGTTTCTTGTGGCATCTATTTCAGAAATCCAGTAATATTTTTTAAATTTTATTTATTTATTTATTTATTTATTTATTTATTTAATGTTTGGCTGCATTGGGTCGTCATTGCATTGGGTCGTGTGTGGGCTTTTCTCTAGTTGCGGCGAGCGGGGGCTGTTCTTCGTGCGGTGCACGGGCTTCACGCTGCGGTGGCTTCTCTCGTTGGGGAGCATGGGCTCTAGGCGCGCAGGCTTCAGTAGCTGTGGCATGTAGGCTCAGTAGTTGTGGCTCGCGGGCTCTAGAGCACAGGCTCAGTAACTGTGGTGCGTGGGCTTAGTTGCTCCGTGGCATGTGGAATCTTCCCGGACCAGGGCTCGAACCCGTGTCCCCTGCATTGGCAGGCAGATTCCGGGCCTCTCACTGTTGTGACCTCCCCTGTTGCGGAGCACAGGCTCCGGACGCGGAAGCTCAGCGGCCATGGCTCACGGGCCCAGCTGCTCCGCGGCATGTGGGATCCTCCCGGACCGGGGCACGAACCCGTGTCCCCTGCATCGGCAGGCGGACTCTCAACCACTGAGCCACCAGGGAAGCCCGGCAGGCAGATTCTTAACCACCGTGCCACCAGGGAAGTCCAGAAATCCAGTAATATTTATAACAGCAGGTAATAGGCAATACTGATATCATTTTTAGGATTTACCAGCCACTGGTATGTATGTTACGCATATTAACTCATTTAGTCCTCACAATAACCTAATGGACTGGTGGTAATTTGCTTGTTTTACAGATGAGGATTTTGAGGCTTAGAGATGTTAAGTAAATAACTCAAGTTCACACAGAAAGTAGTAGAGCAGGAGCCAATCTATGAGGTAGGGCCCAGAATCCATGCTCTTAAACTCTTCACTATATAGACATGGAGACTAACTATAGTTTTCTTCATAAACATTTGCATATTTCATTCTAGTGAGGAGAAGCCTTTTCGTAGCCCTTTCAAAAATAGTGGAAGTCTAGGGCTTCCCTGGCAGCGCAGTGGTTGAGAGTCCGCCTGCCGATGTAGGGGATGCAGGTTCGTGCCCTGGTCCGGGAGGATCCCACGTGCTGCGGAGCGCCTGGGCCCGTGAGCCATGGCTGCTGGGCCTGTGCGTCCGGAGCCTGTGCTCCGCAACGGGAGAGGCCACAACAGTGAGAGGCCTGTGTACCGCAAAAAAAAAAAAAAGAAAAGAAAAAAAAATGGAAGTCTGACATTGGTGAAATTGTTTACTTCTTTTTCATTGCTAATTAAAGAATATAGTTGACTCCAGTACATATTGGAGATAGTGCTATTAACCCAGCATCAACTGGGAAATAAGTTAGAGTAGCTGGACTAGTAGATTTCAAGGCAAACAGTGAATGATTCTTAAAAAAATGTGTTCACCTTTGGGAGAAGGAAGTAACTGATATTAGAAATAAACTTATGAATAACTTTGTCCTCTGTATGGCAGTTTTAGAGAAAAGTGTTCATAGTGATCAAACCATGAAATTTTAGATACTTTTTTAAAATCAGAACTACGCTTGTTCTTAGCTGAAAATTTTATTATTACAAACCTGTTGATCTTGAAGTTATTTAGAACTTTGCTTAAAATATTTAGTGACACAGGAAAAATAGAAACATCCAGTAAAGGGGAAAAATATTTTTCGTATTCAAGTTGTCTTTATTATTCTTAAAATCAAACACTTTATTGTTTAATTTTTTAAAAATTTTAATTGTTTTTTAATTTTTCCTTTTTCTTTTCTTTTTAACATTTTTATTGGAGTATAATTGCTTTACAGTGATGTGTTAGTTTCTACTTTATAACAAAGTGAATCAGTTATACATATACATATATCCCCATATCTCTTCCCTCTTGCGTCTCCTTCCCTCCCAGCCTCCCTATCCCACCCACATCTTATGTTTTTCAGTGTAAAATAATTAGAAACTTTATAGATAGGATAATATCATAAGAAAGTCTGAAATCATCAGTGTTTATGCTGACTTTCTGAGCCATGTTCAATTTTTCAGAGGAATAAAAATCAGTATTAATTAGTCTGTGTTTTAAATTTGTTTTCCTGTTCTTTTTGTATAGGTTTCCCATAGTAATGTCAGTTGCAAATGTGGGGAAAATGTGGGGTTTCACACATTTCTAATAAGTTATTGCCTGGTCATTGGCGGGGACAAGCTTTCAATCCTGCCTCTTGCCACTTTAAATGAAGGAGATGCATGATTTGTTACTAGTTATGTATGTGTAGAAACTCACCTTTTTCAAAAAAAGATCATTACTAGCTTGTGAAGTGTTCTGAACATAAAAACATTTATTTGTACTGGTACCTCATGCATCTTCATCACCCCTGTCAGTGTCCTGAATATAACCAGCAGTATGTTGTTAAAACCAGTTCTGACCACCATGATCTTTTCATGTATAGGACATTGTAATTATTAAAAAGAAAGACCGATATCTTTCTAAGTAAGCCATGTTTTACTCAATCTAAATACCTTTATAAAAAACACATGTGACGTAGTGTGTAGGTTTAGTGTTTATACATATGGCTTTAATAACTTGTCTATTTAAGGATCTACATAATTATTCAGTGAATGAATATATATATATATATACACATATATATACAATATTTCTCATCATTTTAGCATTATTGTTTTGTGGTGGAGTTTATTTAAAGTACCATCATTAAAGTCTTATTGAATTGATTATTTTTTTCTCTCCCTCATAAAAATAAAGCATTTGATTCAATAAAAGTTTCCACGACCATGCTCTGGGTTGACAAAGACTTGCTTGGTTGATTAGCATGAATGAGAATATGAAAGATTTAAAGCAAAGCTGTCAAAGCAATTAGAACTAAAGTCCTTCTATCGCTGAATAATGAAAACCGTGCCTGGAACACTTACAAATGTATCTAAGAAAATTGTTACTTATGCAAAAGGAAATGATAGTGAAAAAAAGAAATGGAATAATAAAAACCAAAAGAGGTAAAATTGTACAGGTAGTGTTTTAATATATTGTTACTACTATATTTTAGAATTATTGAAAAACATGATACAGGGTTTCTGCAAAAAGGTATATTTATAATTAGGAATTGTTTATTTAGTTGCAATATGTTCAATATCTAATTGTTAGAAAATGTTTAATTTTAACACGATTCTGTAGGATTTATAAAATCTACCATTTGGAGTTTTTTTCTTACAGCTTAACATTTAAATCAGTCATTTAAAATGGAATACATATATTCAAGCTACAAAAGAGATTAATAGGAATTTAATATTTAGTATATACATTTCTCTTAATGCTTTCCAATTTTAATAATCTAGAATACATTAATAGAGTTTCAGGATATTTTGTGTGGTTAAGAAGAGTCATGGTGCAAAAAATACAGTTGGAGAGAATACTTAGATAATCATTTTATATTTTATTAAAACAATTGCTCCTAGGAGATAATTACATAAATTGATTTTTTTCCATTTGTTCAGCTTTTCAATATTAAACAGTTAGTTATCCTATTTTTGCAGTGTGTAAGGCATTGTGAAAAATACCGAGATGAATTAGACGTGGATCTGGCACAGATTGGCTTGTGTTCTAAGGAAGGTAGTTATGACAAATATACTATACCTTAATGCATTAAATCGATTGAATGTAAATGCCATTAAAGTGCATATAAAAAGCGATGGGATTTTAAAGGAGAGATTATGTTCATCTATAGATTGTATTTGAATTTGATCATGAAGTATGTGTATATATATCAATTTAAAGTGTTTTTGTCTACAAGTAAGTAATCAAAGTATCTCAACACAGGGAATTTGTTGTTCAAATACAGTCCATCACAGCTTCTGCTTTCTTTCTCTCTGAGGTTGCGTATCAGCTCTGCTCTTTTCCTTGACTGGTAGGAGCATGGCAAGAGCGAATTCTGAGACTCACAACTGTGCATAACAATCTTTAGAAGAAGAAATACTGCCCTAGTACTTCAAGGAAGCACTCTAAGATCTGCCTTGATTGGAGTGCCTAGGATACATGTTTACTCTTAACCTATGTCCTGGATGAAGGAATGTGCCTATTGGCATAAGTGAACCAAGGCTCATCCGTGGAGTTGGAAATGAGGTTTGATTTTCCCTGAGTATTCATTTGTGTGGGGAGAGTTTTGGACATACTGCACTGAAAATCCATGTGCTACTGGAGAATGGATTATGAGTAGGCAGCCTGCAGTGTCCACTGAAGTGTGATTTAGATACCCAAACATCAGAAAGGACATTTGGGCGGAGTAGATTATGTGAACATGTGCCAGACAGAAAAGATCACGAATATGCTGAGAGCTGATTATTTCAATTCAGCTGGGTAGAGTATGCCTGAAGGGAAGTTGTAGGACATAACAGCAAAAGGGTAAATTGAGATCAGGTGGTAGAATACCTTGAAAGCTGGGCAGTGGAATTTGGAATTTATTCTGTAGATCATGGGAAACACTCAGCATTTTGAGCAGTAGATCAATAAGCTCAGAGTTGCTATTAGGTTTTAAGTTTGCCAGTGCCTGGTTTTAAAGAAAAAGTATTGCAAGTGAATCGTAGTTCTTTCCTTTAGCACTTGGTTAAATGTTGATGTCATATTCTGACATGGGGGAGAAGACATGGGGAAGTTTGTTAATGTCTAGCTTAGGTGTCTAGGGAGATGGTTCTTTATTTACTAGAAAGAGAAAGCACAGTAGGGAAAAATCTGAAGGGGGAATTGATAAGGAGTCAATATTTGGATGCATTGAATAACCTACTCATGGAGCCATTGAATGATAGAATCCTTAGAGTTCAGTTTTTCAAAGCTTTTTATTTTACACAGAATGTAGTGACTTTGTTCACATTGCTTTACATTTCGGCTAGTTTTCACATCCAGTTCTCTTGACTGTAAGCTCCGTATTCTGTTCATTTTAACATAGCTGCCTCCATGTTTGATATACTGATTGATATGTTTTGCCAGAATAATAAATATTGCTTAACATTTATTGTGAATCACTTTATTTCAGGAATTGTTTCAAGCCATTTTTACTTTTATTAATTATACTTACATGATAAGTGTGATAATTAAAATCTTAGTATCTAATGTTACTGAATACTTATAGCATGATATTTCACTGTGTCAAGCAATTTGCATGTATTGTATACTGTGTATTAATGTATTATATTCTACCCTCTGGTAGGTAGAATTGTTATTCTCATTTTACAGATTGGAAAATTTCAAGTTTATGTAACATGCCTAAGATCACACAACCTGAAGGGCAGAGCAGTATTTGAATCCATAGAATTCTTGCACTCAAACCAGTGCACATGGGCACCTTCAAAGTGAATCCTTAAAATGGTATTATAGATGGAGGAGAGAAGGTATACTGGAGAGAGTTGCCCTTGGAAGTTAGGAATTTGAGACTAAAAATTCATCTAGAGGTCAGGCCTAACAGGGCCGATGATGTAGATATCACAGTAATGTACACTAAGATGGAAATCGAAGCTATGAACTTGGGTTGTATATATAAGGGAGAGATTAGAGAAAGAGAAGGGGGTTGGAGTCCGAATTGGGGTGATAGAATAATATTGAGCAACTAAAAAGTTCAGAGAACCATCAAGAGAGTTCAATGATAGCAAATGCAATGGAGATGAGATTTTTTGAAACAAAGAAGTTGGGCAGATTCTCCAGTGCTACAAGAAAAGCCTATTAGGGTTGATGACTAGGAGGTCATTGGAGGCCTCTTGGGACACTAGTTTTTATCAAGTGACAGTTACAGAAATCAGTGGAAATAGGGTGAATGAATGGGTGCAATGCCTATTTATAGTTTGGAGAGAGATTCCATTGGAGAGGGAAATCTTGAGGAATCACAAGGGAGATAAGATAGGTAATGAAGCTTGATATGGAGGCTATGGGAAGAAATAGATGGAAAACACTAGCAGAAAAAATAGTTCTACAAAGGCAGACTAGATAAAAAAGAGATCAATGGAGATTTAGAAAACAAATCGTGAAGTAAAATGAAGTTGGTAACAATCTCATTGATGGTCTCAGTGCTCAGTATAGTATGTGACTAAACCATCACTGTACTTTGCTGTGATGTTTTTACCAAATACCACATATACCACAATTAATAAATTCCCTAGAAACAAAGACTTAAAATTCAAATCCTGCTGTGAAAGAGATAAGCTACCAAAAATATAAATCATGCAGAATAAAACTGCCTGCCTATGCAGATACTTAATCAAAATGTACAACTTGTAATGTCATATCCTAAGTGAATGTAAAGGGGAAAGTGAATTTACTCTGTAAACTTGTGAAGTCTTCAAGTTTCCTCTTGTCTGTTTGCTCATGCTATGTTCTTTTCCTTCTGGCTGAAGACTTTTGCTTGAGTTCTTGCAGGTATACAGTATCCACCTTCTCTTTTCACCCTTCCTTCATGCAAAATAAGAGCAGATTTCATAGTCAGTTTATAATAATAGTTAATATTTATTTAGCACTTACTGTGTCCCAGGCACTGTTCTAGTGGCTTAGACATAATAAATCATTTATTTCTCCAACCAGCTCTGAGTTAGATTTTATTTTTATACAGATGTTCTCAGCATTTACATACTTGTTGTCAGATTAGCTGGTTGCATTTTACTATAATTAATTCAAATACAATCACTATAATAATCACTTTTAAACTGTATGTAAATATGAGAAATTAAAGGACTCCTTTTGTAAAATTGATTTGTTTAAGCAAGTAGAGAAATGTTGCATTGGATAGAAAGACTATCAATATCAGGTCTACTCTCCAGGTTCAGAAGGTAAAAAACAAACAAAGAGCTGCAGTGTCTTGGAATGTGGAGTGTAGTGAAGTGGGAAAGGCATACATTGGTGAAGTTGTAGATGTAGAAGGTGTAAGCCATGTTCTCTCAGGCTGACCCTTTTTTTGACTTGGGAAGCTCAACCTTACCTATTTCCTCCCTGAGTGCAAAACAGAAGGGCTTTCCTTTAGTAACTTGCTTTCCCCTTTTTCTGTTCTCATATTGAAAGATTGATATTTTACGTATTTACGTATTTTATGCATTCTGACATAATAAATTCTCATGTTCCGTTAATATTTAATGATTGTAATAGCATAATCTATAAATATATGAATATATATTTCTCTTATCACTTCTACATCTGATAATGACATTTTGTACAAATAAGTATTTAATTAAAATGAGTTCTTAATGCTTGTATTTCTCCTTTTGTTTGTAAAAGTTAACAGTGCATTGTATATTTCAATTGGAAAAATCTTCTAAAACTTATCCTTTATTTAAGTGAGAGTGCCAGTACCCTAAACAGTATGCTAGTAGTCTGAAAAAAAAGTTAAGACATCAAAACCCTAACAGTGGTAGGAAGCGTCTTGAGCAGTGACAAGAAGAGAGTCCAATGAGTCATAAATAAACTAAATTAATTCAGAAGCAGCAGGGTGCTGCAAAGATGTGGTTGCTACCTTTGGATCTGTGACAAGAAACAATTCCTTTTGTTCTTCTATGGTATATAACGATAGCCTCATGTGATTTTTGTCTATTGAATTTATAATATTCAATATTTGAATATGAAAGTAAGAAGAACTATGTTCTTAAAAAATGGATTAGAGTATGTCAGGAACAGTGGCTTAGCTAAGTGTGTTAATATTTCAGGTCACTAGATCACAACTTAATTGAATCTAAAACAGTTTATGTCTTTGCCCAGGGAGTAAGAAACTAAGGAAATTATTCAGATATGTCACAATTCAAGATTATTTTTATTCATGTGTTTGGATTTATTATATTTTTATGTATTTCAAGAGAACCATATGATTATTTTCAATTTTTGTGCCTTTTAGGGATGGCTGTGTACTCACATTCAAATAAAATCATCTTTAAATTTGTGCTTTCTCATACATCATTAATGAAATATTTTGTGACATATTTAGTTTATGATGCAAAATTTAGTCGTGTTGTTAAAGACAGATAAATGTGATAAATTAGTTTTTAATGTACTAAATAGAGATAATAAAATATTTCTTAATAATTATATTTGGCAGTTGAGTGAATAGCTTTTGTAGAAAGAGAACAACATTCTTAATTGACTCAGAATGTATTCATTTTAGCTTCCTAGGCTTTAGATTTGGTTTACTTTGTGCATCTGTCTGCTATAATTATTCTTTCTGTACTGATGAAAATATGGGGGAAATTATATTTTTACTTTTGATCAAAGAATTTAATAGTTCCTTCTATCAGTGCAGAGAGAAATAAAGAGGACTTCAACTTTTAGTTTATAAATCTCCAGTTTTTCTACATATTATCGATAATTCATACTGATTAAATATTTGCTTTCTGCCTAAAACTTTTCTAGATACCTTACATGTATTATCTAGTTTAATTCACAACATGACAAGAAGTATTTTCTATTATTATTCCTATTTTACAATGAGATATCTGAGAGAGAGGAAGTTTAAGTCACTTTACTGAGCTCACCCAGATGATAAGGGAAGGAGGCCTAGATTATTGTAATTTCTTCAACTTTACTTATCCCAAATTTGCCACCCAAAGGAGGTTAGTACCGTTAAGTTAATGGACATTTGAGAACCTCATCATATCACCTGACTTTTTGGATTTGTCAGTAATAAAGTGGGAATGAAAATAGGGAGTGAAAGTATATTCAGTAGGAATGCTTCCTTTGTTGGCCTTGACATTCTGGAAAGGAGAGCATTTCTTTTGAAATTTTTGAAAATGTCTAGCCATTTCTGCTGAACATACCCTTTGGCAAGGGATTGAATTTGGATGCACTTTATTTCACTTTCAGAGCTGGATATGTGCTGCTGTCATGGTTTATGTTTGTCAGGAGCTGACAAGCACTTTTAAGATGTCACACGTCAACAAGAGGCTATCAGCACTTGTGATTGCGCTCTGAATTACTACCCTCTATTAACCTAGTAGTTTTCAAACTTTGCTTAGTAGCATTTCAGAAGCTACATGAAGGTATTCCTTAACACGAATTGAATTAGGACGATTTTTTAAAAATCACTTAGAAAAATAATAGCTACAATTTCCTAAATTCTTAAGGTTTAAAATATTTTTCTTCAAATTTTGGCTCCTACTATTGCTTGTCTGTGGCAGAAACTATTCTTGCAGTTACATGAATATTTTGATACAAAAAATTTATATTCAGTTATTTAAGGTATAATGACAATCAAAATATTCGAGGAATAGTTGTAATTTTTTATCTTCAATGGTTGTTGGCTAAAGAAGAATTCATACTTGGGTTTCTGGGCTAATAAGGTCTTTTTGGTTATCAGGATAATAGATAGGGGTCTAAAGTAGCAGAGATGGTAGATTGAGTTACATAAGAAAGAACACACAGTTTACTGGGTAATTTTAGATTATAGATAGTAATCTATAATCTAAAATAATAAGTTCAGAAATAGAGGAGGAAAATTAGAGGTAGTCTAGAATTCTTACAGAAATAGAAGGAGAAGAAATTGTGAAGCAGCTACTGTATGTTAAATGCAACTTTGTCTAAAGAGGTTTTTTTGTTGTTGATAGTTTACTGTTGTGTAGAAATCTAAATTCTCTCACTCACTCATCCCCTTATCCCATTCTCCACAATTACCTTTTGCTGCTTCTTGACAATTGGTAAAACTTGCATTCTTTTTGGATTTTCTTTTTTGAGTCTTTCAGACTTGGATTGGTGTTTTATGAATATGCTAGCACACGGAGATAAACCATAAGGCACAACGATGAGGGTCAAAATAGTATTTGTTGTGGTTTTTACCGAAACCACAAAGACATATAGGTGTTTCACAACTTGAACACTTTGAAAACCAGCAATTACATCTTTCGTCCCCTGGATTCTAATCCTCAGCTCCAAGGCTGCATCCATGATCTACTTGGTACTGTTTGTGAGTATCTAGAATCCTGACCTTAGTGTAATGCTCATGTCTTGTCATTGGTAGAATATTCTCTGATGCCGGCTGTGCCAAAGGTTGTTTCACTAAACCCAGCTGCCAGTGGTATACCTACACTTGCAAGTCAGTAAAGGACTATTTGTTTAAAACGTGCCTAAAACTCTTCTAAATGCTATAAGAATAGGAAAAAAATAATGACTTACGTTCCTAAGAATTTTAATCTCCTTGTTGACTTGGTTATGGTTATGCCCAAAATGTTTAGTTTGGGAAATGTGGTGTGAATTGGAATTCCTGGAACTACACTAGTATTATCCTATTAAGGACCCACTCCTTTGAGGATGGCTTAGAATTAAACTATCTTGGAAAGGAGAAGAAACTCCTGATAACTCTGTAATCAGATGTACAACAATAAATGAGAACTCTGACTTCATGGAGGCAAACTTTATCTATTGAAGGAGACAGATATAGAAACAGATTATAATTGCATATTTCTATCATAATGGTATACAAATGTGATAAATGTTAAAATAGGGGCAGCACAAGACATTAATAATCGGAGAGTTGTTTTAACCTTAAAGGGCTGGTTGACATAGGGAGCAAATCTGAATTGGGTTGAAAATTTTGTAGTGAAGACTGAGGCAAGGTGAGTTCAAGGAATAGAAGTATAATTGAGATGATAAAATAGAACGAGTGAAACCAGAGGATCATTAGTTCAATATTAAAATTTCTAGGGAAAGCCAGGTTAAAGCTGGAGGTATTGATTTCCAGAATTTAAGAATGAAGATTCAAGATATGAGTTCACAAGTATAACCCATATTACAAATAATAGGAAAATTAAAATAGCTACATATAGGAAAAATAAGTATGTGATCCTAGATTATAGAATAGTACACCATATACTTAGAACCTTGACATAGCAGTTTTTGGAACTAGGGCCCTTAAGGAGCTATTTTCTTTAAATCACTGAAAGTTTATAGCATTTTTTAAAATCATAGAATAATTCTTAGATTTTAATACTCTAGCTACTGTCAGTCTAAGTGAAATGCATATATGTTTAAAGAATATATTTCAATTAAGCCTTCCTTTTTTGATTTCTAAAATAATTTTACAATAATAATCAGATGCAGTAAAAACAGATTTAAGGCAAAAGGACCTAATTGCATTAGTGTAGTCAAATTACAGGTATTTTTCTTGTAAATGTTAAAAGAATTCTAAAGTCTTTAAAACTTTATTTAAAGGATCATCTTATACAAGTTGATTTAAATAGTATATAATTAACCTATATACTTGGTTTAATTAATTTACCAGTGTTTAATCAATTTAGGATGATGATATTCTTAGACTGAGGCCATATAAATTTTAAGGTAGGATTTTTTTTGTTTTATTTTTTAATTCCTGAGACAGTTGCTGGTTGGAAGCATCAATTTAGTGGAATTCTTAGACTTTAATGAAACATAACCTTATGTTATCTTCTTATATATATTTATTATAATAGTCATATAAATGATTTCACCTTGCATTATGAAACCAGGTAAAATAAAGTTAATCAATAAATTTTGGAGTTTCCATATTTCTCTGTATACTTGCAAATTCAAAGAATTGCAAAGATGCTAGATAATAAAGCATTAACAAAGTTAATCATTTAAAGTATTTATGTTTTATGTATGTAAGTATGTAATTACTTCCTAAATATATTTTTCAACCACAATCATTAGAAATGTATTGATTTTGAAGATATTATCACAGAGGTAAGAATATATGGTGATTTCAAGATATTTACAAGAATTTTGTCAATAAGCGTGTAAATTTGCATTTTATCAGTGGCTATCCACACAATGATGAGTAGTCATTTATACAAAAAGATAATGAGAAAGACATTTCGGGATAAGTTTAATTGAGATACGAGAAAAATAATTTACTCTCCGAAAGGAAAAGGGTATCATCTGAAAAACCATGGAGTTATTATAAACTATCATGTTGCTGAAATGCATTAATTTATAGGTCTCTCTACATCACAGCAAAAGATTTAATGTGAAGCATGAGAGCAGCCTCTTTCATTCTCAGTACATACTTAACATTTTTTCCTTCCTCATTAGTTAACCTTTCTCTGTGTTTCCTTACTTGTTGGTTTCTGTGGGTATGAATCACTGGGTTCCTCTATGTATTTATCTAGTGTTTCGTTCATGTTTTATTCTTAGTTCTTAGCATAAACCCTTTTATTTAATTTTCCAGGCTGAATTTTCTATGACAATCCACTTGTGCTGGGCTTTCCTCTCCTTTCCTCTTCTCTCTTACCCTCCATCTTCTCTCTGTCCCGATAATGTTTTTATCTCCCCTAGCCTCCAATCTGGTTCAGCTCCAACATTCTCTTTGACTCTCATTCACTTCCAGGTTCCTTTAAAGTTCCCAGATTTCCTCACAGTCCCAGCATCTTGGTTTCTGCCTAGTCACCTGCCTATCTCACTCTACTGAAATGTGTCTGTTTCCAGTGAAAAGTGTCCAGAACTGGGAGACAGGTGGTGTATCTACAAAAAATTGACCTTATGCTAATGTTTCTATCTCAAAGATTAGATTTCTATAGAAACGGTACTTGGACATCCAAACAGATTTAATACCTTCTGTTATATTATGGTTAAGGTTTATATTATTTTTGTCATTGTTGTTTTTCCCCTACAGACTAACTTATTGATATGTAGCCATGACTATGTGAAAAGAACCTTGAAATATCTCTCTGTTCTCTAACCCTAGACATGCCTGACTTAATAGCTAACATTCTTTTACCATCTGCCTGGCACTAAACTCAGCAATTTTAAAATGTTTTAAAAATATTTAGATTAAGAAATCCCCTAGTTTCTTTTGAGTGTTTACTCAAACTAAAATCTCAAAAATATTGTTATTAAAAAGTTCCTTTTAAAACCTAACCTAAATGCCCATTGTGCCAGTCTGCCCTCATGAAAACAGAATATTCCTAACTTAAAGTAATGAGTTACTGCTGTTAAACACTCACTCAGCCTTCTGTTGCCTGCAATACATTCTTTTCTTAAAAACCTTTTTGTTCATACCCTTATTAATTTGGGTTTCTGTTGGTAATCTGCCAGTGTAACTTCCAGATAATAAAGATGTTTTAAGTTAAAAACACTTAAGAAGTGTTTCTTCACTTAGATACACATTCCACCTGTAAGTCCCTTGAAGTTGTTTTAATTATTATAGTGTGTGGGGATTAGTCTATTGTAAGGAGATTACTAGACTTCATTACTTAGCAGCACAGTGAGAGAGGGTGCACCATGAGAATACAGAGCAATAAATGTGTGAGTTGTACAATTAGAAGAGTTCTGGATAGACATGTGCCCCAGCACCCCCTTTAAAACATAACTAATTTTGAGAGTACTTCTTATATGCTATTTGCTGTGAGGGATAGAGTACAGAAAAAATGCAAGACATGATTTCCATCCTCAAGAATTCTATACTCATTTCAAAGAAGGGGTGTGTTCATGTTTGTATAAGCATTCTAGAGAATTATCTTAACAACAGCAGCATTTTAATAATAAAGGCAGAGAAACTGAGGATCCAGTTTCTGGAAATCGAATGGTTACCAAAGGTTATACAGGTAGGAAGTGACAGAGATTAAATTCAAATTTGTCTGTCTGGGTGAACAGGTTATGCTCTTTCTTCGTGTTAAATCAACTGGATAAAAAAAAAGATGATCACATGTGAAATAACATTGAATCCTTAGGTGATCATGACTTTAACTGTTCGTATAGTCTCTAGTTGCTCTAGGAGAACTCAGGGAGTGTTAAAGTAAACTGGAAAGGCTTCCTTCATGGAAGAGATGAGAATTGAGTTGTATTTTGAAGTGGAGTAGGATAAACATACACAGGAAGAAAGATGAAATAGGAGGAGTTGGTTCAGAGGCAAGCTATTTGTGTAGTTTAAATGTAGAAACTAATAAGTAGAATTTTTCAGCTTATAACAGAAAGGCTCTTTTAACAATAGCTGAGAAATAAGGTTGGAAGGACATAATTGTAGTAGCTGCATTGATCATGTACTAGTTATGGGTACAGTTAAGTACTTTAAATATACTAATTCATTTAACCTGAAGAAAAACTACTATATCAGAGGGTTACTGTAATTAATTCCAGTTTATGGATAAGAAAATGGTTGTGCAGGGAGGGGGCTTTCAGGGGTCTGGGATAACATCCTCCTTCCAGGTCAGCCTCTGTCCAATGGCCATTGTTCAGGGTCTCAAACACAGAAGCCCACTGCAGGGGCCAGTGTCACTATGGAAGGGCACAGGCCCCACGTAAAGGGATTGTTCTAAGGCAATTGTGGACACATAGGAAGGCCAGGACAGGCACCTGATTTTTTTTTTCTTTTTATTCAAGTCAGAAACAACATACCTACATGATTAAACTATTTCCATTGGTAGAGCGGCTGATAGGTTTGTTTAATATCTAAAGTTACTCTGTAATCCTGAGTAAGGGGGCACAAAGAGGTGGGTATAGAAACATCTCCTAATAAGTGCTCTGAGATGTCTAGCAGGCCAGAATACTCATAGTATGAGGAATACAAAGATATAAGAATCATCTGCATGTGGTAGAAGTTTACAGCTAGTTTAAAGCATAAACCATACCAAAAGTCCATAATTAAGAATATAAACAGATGCCATTTGATGAACCAGATTTGCCCTCCAACTTGAAACAGCAAAAAACAGACAAAATATATGCAACACCTGTTTTCAAGACACTGGACATCAGCCACCAAAGAAAAATGGACCATAAAAGTTTGAGAACAAATTAGGTGAGCCTTAAAATGTCCTCAGTTTTAGTGCCTTGAGGGTTTCCAAGTCTTGATGCATGGAGGGGAAACTCAGGGGGAGTCCAGTGAATTTTCTGTAATGAAGAGACAGAGTTGAGTGTCTGGGAAGACAGCAACGGCTACAGATTGCAGGACATCGTATCGAATCCCTCAGGTATTCAGCTGAGAACTAAGTAGCAAATGCTTTTGATGAAACTACCTGAGGCCAGTAAAAGAACTAAAAAAGATAGAGGTAACAGTTCCTGATACTCACACAGGTCTAGAAATAGTACCTGTTCCCAATAGCCACATGCCTATTAGAATGACTACAATTAAAAGCCTGACATAACAAGTGTTACTGAGAATGTGGAACAACTGGAATCCTCATGCACCGCTGGTAGGAGTATAAATTGGTACCACCATTTTGGAATGCAGTTTGTTAGATTCTTAACAAGTCAAGGGCTTCCCTGGTGGCGCAGTGGTTGAGAGTCCGCCTGCCGATTCAGGGGACGTGGGCTCGTGCCCTGGTCCGCGAAGATCCCACGTGCCGCGGAGCGGCTGGGCCCGTGAGCCATGGCCACTGAGCCTGCGTGTCCGGAGCCTGTGCTCTGCAACGGGAGAGGCCACAACAGTGAGAGGCCCGCGTACCGCAAAAAAAAAAAAAAAAATACATTTCTACTTACGACCTTTCTGTATTTCCATACATAAGTATTTACCCAAGAGAGATGGAAGCATATATTTATAAAGACTTGTACACAAACATTCACAACAGTTTTAATTGAAAGAGCAGAAACTGGGAACACAGTGAATGGCCATCAACAAGTAAATGGATAAACAAATTTTGGTATACCCTCACAGTGGACTATTACTAAGCAATGCAAGGAATTGGGCCATTGATAGCATGCTACAGTGTATCAGTGTGAATGGATATCACAATAATTGCACTGAGTGGAAAGAGCCAGATTAAAAATCTGTATAGTATGTTATGCAATTTGTATAAAAATCTAGAAAATGAAAACAGTGCATAGTGATAAAAATAAGATCATCACTTCCCTGAGGAAAGGGTGAGGTGTGTACTGGCCAGGAAGGATGGGAAGGAGAGATTATATAAAGGATGAGGAAACTTTTAGAGATGATAGATATGTTCATTGTCTTGATTGTGGTGATGGTTTCATAAGTGCATACATATGACAAAACTTACCAATGACTAAAATATGTGCAGATTACTGTGTCAGTTATCTCTCCAAAAGCTAAAAAAAGGTTATAAGCAAATGATATTTGGCAAATGAAGGATAGACACAGTAGGTGCAATAGTTATGTAGAAGAGTGTGTGAGAGAGAATATAAATCACCTTCAACTAAGGAAAGCTATACAAAGGAGGTGAGGTATGTGTTAGGACTAAAAATTAAACATTTTGGTAGGTAAATGAAAGATGAGTGGGGATGTGTTCAATATAAATAGTGTCATCAAAGTGGAAAAAATCATGGAATTTTCATAGGTTGAATAGGCTATGATCTCAACTAGAGTGATCCCAACTGGTAATAGAGAGAGGTGGACAAAGTGGGGAAATGGGTTGGAACTTTTGAACGGCAGAAAAAGGAGTTTTTATCGACATGGATAAGCCCCCTGAGGGAAGGAGCTTGTTGCCAGAAAAGCAAAGGGCACCAAACCAAGTCTGCAGAAGAACTGAAGTTAAGTAAATTCAGGGAAAAAAATAGTTATAAAGATTTTTTAAAGGACTGTATATAGAGGAGCATGCAGTCATCACAATATTAAAGAGGCCATTTGGTAAAAGAGCTTCAGAAACAAGGATACATTTTTTGAAACATTGGAAGAGAAGTTCTAGAGAAGAGGAGGAATGAAAGGTCCATGGCTTTAGCAATGAGAATATGTTAGTTTCTTAAATGAACACAATGAATGAGTCTCTACTAGAAACTGTGTTGAACATATCCCATTATCCAAGAGGTCTTATATCACAGAGAAAATCTGCCCTGTTGAGGTTGGTGATTTCTGTGAGGGGAATTTGTGGAGGGCAAATTTAGCCTGATACTTTTCCCATAAAATGTTGGCTTACTTTTGGACCTACTGTGGGTATCCAGAAACTCCGAGGACTCCTAGAACCATTCCAACTATTGTTAACATTGTGATCCAAAACTGTTTTGGCATCTCGGAATGAGGACTATCTTGGAGACCTTAAAATTAGGAGGGACACATATTTCCCCTTTTGGGTTTCAGTGGGAACCAGGCAATCCTGAAGAGTATAATAAATAAAATGTAGTTTAGGACCCTGTGTTGTTCTCTGGGTACAAATTAGTTAGGCTGCTGCTGTATGTCACATTCTTATGTCATAATAGAACAACCTGCTGTTGATAAATGAGTAAGCATTACATTATGAGCAAAATGTGAGCAGAGATTGCAAAGTTGTATTGGTACATGAAGCAAGGATACAGAGCTGAAGTGACAGGCTTAACCAGCAGTACCTTAAAAGTGCTTGCTGGCAAAATTTACCACGGTATTTTCAGATAAACTGTGTATCCAGCACACATGGAGAATGACAAGATCGTGAATATCATCTCTGAGTATGAATCATGTTAGATATATGCTCAGCTATCAAAGATCAGTTCATTTTAAAATAAGCCATATTTTCCTGTAGTTGCAGGCCGAGAGAAGAGAAAATAGTTTATAAAGGGAAAGAAGATGTTGATCTCTGACAGCCAATCTTTTCAGTCTAAGGGAAAACATCAGCTATAGCAGCAGTCGCAACAAACTTAACAATTTCCCTTTTTATTTGAAAGGTTCCTTGGGCATTTAAAGCGCTTTTACCATAGGATGAATGAACTAGGCTTTTGGTTTCATCTCCAGATCTCTCATCAAGAGTGGGTGGCCCCTGTTTGAGGAGTCAGATCATCATTTCAGATGTTGAGAATACTGTTGATGAAGTATTAGACTTAGAGACTTTTCTATGAATATGTTATAGGTATTACCAGAGTAGTCAGCGAGACTCATTCACTCTTATTTCTATCATATCTCTTCCCACAAACCTCCTCAAAACATCACCTGTCTTAACCCCTGAAAAAAATCACTCTGATGTTGAGGGCTAAATCCATCCCTGGATTTGTAAGCCTAGAATCAAGGGAGCTATTATTGCTTTTTTTTTTTTTTTAAACAAGACTAGCTCTTTTTGCACATTTTTCATTATAAACTGTGCTGAAAGCATAAGGTTTTGCATATCAAGTCATAAAATATGTTATATTTCAAGAATGAACAGTTCTGGTTATTCTGGCCATGCTTTATTCACATGATCAGAGCAGGTATGGCAAGTGCACTGATTGTGTAGATGGAAATCTGGAGTACTAAATTTTTTGTAATGCATTATTTTATGTTGAAAGTAAATTTTTTTAGTGTGTTTGAATCTAAAATGCAGCAATTTAGTATAATTGACTGAATTTAGACACAAACAGGAAAGTATTCCTAGGATTTTTGCAAAATTGGCATTTCAGAATTTTTTTGCTTTAAAATAAAGGTTATTGAAATTACAGTAAAAATATTAAAAAATACAGTAACTGGCAGGACAAGTAGACAGCTTTCATAAATGGAAAAAATTTGTCTCTAACAGAAAATATTTTTTTCTATTTCTGCTATCCCCTCCTGTTTTTTAGGTCCGTGTTCTAATTAGGAACTTTATGTTGGCTTTTTTGAAAGGTCAAACATTTGATGTTAATTTTTGTTTGAAGTAGTGAAGGCTTTGCTAGAAAACTGTGAGCTCAAAATGTATTTATTATAGTATTATGTGTCCTTACTGAGGAAAATTGAATGTAAATAAGTGTTAATGAGTATCCTGTATGTCCTATAAAGAATAATTCATTCCCACTCAATAAATGAGAAAAGCCAGAGATGCACTATGATAAACAGTACCAAATGAACATGCTGGACTTATGACAACAATAGTGTAGGCACAATAATAAATCCTTGAAAGACTGTTGTAATTATTCTGAGACTTATGGAATGATCATTTTGATCCTAGGGAGAGAAGTTTGGGGTGATTAAATTATGTGCATAATTTTTAAGAGGGTTTATATTTTTCTAATGAAATTCTTTATGATCTGTTCTCCAAATGTGAACTTATTTTGCTATATGGATAAATAGTAGTCTTTGAAACTGGCTAAATAAGCACTGAATGCTCAGGGTTGTTTTTTCTCATCATTTATACTGATGGAGAAACTTTCACACACTAGCACACACACAAACATGCAACACACACTGACATCCTCAGGGAGATTTTTTTTTTTTTAGTTTCCTGTAGATTCTGAAGTCTTTCTAGTGATGCTGGTGTAAGCAGTTATTCCTGTTAGTTTTACACAGCTATTGCTTTGTGTTATAGGTAAATATTGGACCTGCTATATAAAAATAAATAAGTAAAATAAAATTCAAATTAAAAAAAAAATATTGAGGGGTTGGCCAAAAATTTCGTTTGGGTTTTCCATGTGATGTTATGGAAAAACCCAAATGAACTTCTCGGCCAACGCACTAGTACTCTGGGACACTGTAGGAACAATCAGACCAAGTGATCAATTTTCTTTTCTTGAAGAAAATATTTGAGTGAAAGCCTTTGACATGGTATGTTTAGAGGAAAAAGTAAAGAAAATAGATATAGCCCAGAGATAAGCTAAGAGTAACATCTGGAGTAAATAGATAATTTGACAAGAATGAAGGTTTATCTACCTGCATGTCCCCAACCTGTACAAGATATTTTCTGAGGTATAACCAAAAGTATTTTAACTGTTTTCCTATGAGCAGTTCTAATCATGGATGTCCAGTAACTTCCTCTGAATTGCTCTTACATAGTCTAATTGCTGTTTTTTTTTTTTGCAATACGCGGGCCTCTCACTGTTGTGACCTCTCCTGTTGCGGAGCGACACGGAAGCTCAGCGGCATGGCTCACGGGCCCAGCCGCTCTGCGGCATGTGGGATCTTCCCAGACCGGGGCACGAACCCGTGTCCCCTGCATCGGCAGGCGGACTCTCAACCACTGCGCCACCAGGGAAGCCCCTAATTGCTGTTATTATAAGAAATTATTTCCTAATGTTTAACCCAGCTTTCCTTTATCCACTTTAACTCCATTATTTCTAGCTGGTGTAATCACAAACACACTAACAAGCCTTTCATGGTTTTGTTTCTCCACAAATCTGAAACCTTCATTGTTTTGTATCTTTGTCATTTTTTAGAAGGCATATCTAAAATAAATATGCAAAATACTATCCTATCAAGTTAGAAAAGTTGAAGCACCTCTAATGTATGATTTAAAGAAAAGAGAGAGTAAAAATGTTAAATTAGGTGAATTTCCTTATGACTACTAAACATTTTTCCCATGAATGTATTTGGTTTTCTAAAACAGGAAAGTCATTGGAGATATACTAATATTATATTCTGTTTTTGGTTTTGTTACATTTAGTGGAGAAAACTAAAGATAGTTTTAGACATTTTACAAGCCTTTTAATTGTGTTGGCTTTAAACTTGGAACAAACTTTTAGAGTTTGTATTTTTTATAGCTGGAACAAAGTTTTTTAAATACATAAGACAACTCTAAAAATTAAGAGTAAAGAGATAATTTATCTCCTTCCTAAAACTCTTCCCTCTGTGTCCTCACTATTAGGAGTGAGCCACCTTCTTAAAAATCCTGTTTTGAATCTCTGTGTTAGTACATTCTCTCTTTCAGTCACCTACCCTCTCACCATCTCACAGTCTGACCCACCAGCATCATTCCCATTAAGGGTTGAGAAACTTAGAAAAGAAATATATAGGTATTCAGTAAGCATTCATGGATTTGATAACAAATAACACTTAACAGTGAACACCATCATATAAATGAAAAGTGGCTGTGACTGCAGGTGGAGATCTAGATTACATGGGTTTGAATAGTTATTCTACCATTGCACAAGCTAACGACTTTTGTGCAAGTTACTTAACCTCTCTGTGCCTCAATGTGTTGTCTGCAAGTTGAGTATAACAGTAATCTCTACTTCATGTGTTGTTTTGAGGATCAAATGAATTAATAGTTAGAAAAGCACTTAGAATATTTCCTGGCACAGAGTAAGCACTTACTCATAATTATCTAGTGGTGGTAGTAATAGTAATTCACAGAAAATGTGATTTATTTTTTCACCAAGCAAAAAAATATGGGCAATGTGATATACAAAAGTGAATGAAATTTTGATACATGCTACAGCATGCATGAAAGTTAAACACACTCTTCTAAAGGAAATAAGCCAGACACAAAAGCCATCAATATCTCTTT
>NW_006775603.1:1214441-1244280 GCF_000442215.2 Lipotes vexillifer
TTTCTCTATCGTCTGCAACCATCTCAAGAGAAAAGTGGAAGGAAAAGGGTATGGAGAATATTTAAGAAAGAAGCAGGAGAAAGAAGGAAGAGAAAAAGCAAAATAGTGAGACAGAGGAAGAGGTGCAGGAGAGGGGGTTCATCTGCCTTTTCTGTGGCTTCAAAGAACTCTTCAGTTTTATTTCCCTTGATTGAAACTTCAAAAGGCAGCTTTTTGACTAAAAAAATTAAATTTCCCAGTAATTTTAGTCCTCACCAATATATGAATTGGAAGATGCTGTGATAGCTTCCAGATTTACTGACAAAAGAAAGATTCTGGACTGGTACAGAAGACAGAGCTGGTGGTCAGCTGACTGCCTTTATCTCTCCTTCTCTGCTTCTCCCAGTGTTCTGAAAGTGAAAGAAAGGCACATTCCAGGAAGGAAGTCATTTGGTGAACATCTAAGAGTTCGACTGAGAAAGAATGGGGGCTGGAATCACAGGATTTGGGATAAGCTAAGGGGTCATGTGACAGTAACTGGTTATTTGTTTATAGAGTCTCTGTGCACAGAATATCTTAAACAAATCTGTTAATTTGCCTAGAGGAAAAGAAGGATGATGATGGTTAGACATTTTGGAGATAAAAGTTTTCCTATATTAACGTTAGAAAAAAATCCTAGAGCCGACTTTAGTTATGTACCACAAATAAATCGTTTTGTTTCATATTTTTTCTTTGAATTTGAGGTGCAGTTGAGTTGTCTTTGCCTGATTATTATTAAATTTGACTTCTTGTACTTTAGAAAATAAGGGTTATGGTTTTAAAACATTAAGAATATATTTGCCTTTAATTTGATTCACTTTACTTGACCTAAAAGAAATAGAAATCAGATTATCTATGATTATGATGAATAGGATTTTCTAGGAAGTGAAATTGGTTCAGTCAGAGCAATTATTGTTTTTCATTGTTGTTAGCCCAGAAGAAGTAGAGCCAGTCTTTCTGCTATTCTTTACAGACGCCTCTCAGATATTATAGTCAATTTTCCTTACCCAGAGGTGAAGGAGGCATTTCAGGATAAATTGTTAAACTATCAGAGGCTTACACGTGGATACTGATGAGAGTCTCTGGTAAAAATCACAATGTCTGAAGCAAATTTTTCAGGAAAGGAATTGACAAAGCTTTTCTTATTTAAGCAATTGCATATGATTGAGTATCATTGGATAATTTTTAGTAAAACTTGTTTTCCTCCATTTTGGAAAGGAGGATTTGAGGAAACAGTATAAGCTCGGAGGACAGATGGACTTAAAAAAATTTTTTAAGACCTTATTTTTTTAAAAGCAGATTTAGGTTTACAATAAAATTGAGAGGAAGATACAGAGATTTCCCATATACTCTCTGCCCCCCCAACATGTATAGCTTCTCCATTATCAACATAACTCACCAAATTGTACATTTTTTATCAAGGATGAACTTATATTGATATCAATCATAATCACCCAAAGTCTGTACTTTACCTAAGAAGTCACTCTTGGTGTTTGCATATTCAGTGAGTTTAGGCAAATGTGTAGTGACATATATCTATCAGTATAATATCATACAGAGTATTTTCACCACCCTAAAAATCCTCTGTGCTCTGCTTATTTATCACCCCTGCCTGGCAACCACTGATCTTTTTATTGTCTTAATAGTTTTGCCTTTCCCATAATGTCATAAAGTTGGAATCTTACAGTATACAGCCTTTTCAGATTGGCATCTTTCACTTAAGAATAGAAAGATTGACTTTTGCAAAAGTAAGTATACACCTAACACTTTGATGAAATATACACTTAATATGCTGTCCTAAAAGAAAATTACATTCATCACTGACATGAATGGAAGAACATGTTCAAAAATGGGTTTAATAAGAGAAAGTATTAACTTGCTTTCTACTGGTTTACTTTTAAAAAATTATATTTATATTTGATTTTAAATAAATTATTGCTGAAATGAAGGAAATCCATTTATAGTTAAACAGAAAAAAAAAGAACTTTATTTTAAAATACTCCTCTCCCCTTTCTCCAAATTTTATGTCCTCAATTTTCTCAGTTGGTATAATAGTAAAAGGAAAACATAAAATAGAAGTTTCCTATACATTATCATTCTGAAATGGGGAACTTCTGAAAAATTATTGGTGGATTTCAAGGAAAAGTTTGAATTATGACGTAAGATGATGCTGAATCAAATATTCAGTATTCTTTATAAGCAAAATTACAAATTAGACGGCTTGTCTTAATTTTCCTTGTTAGATCTGCTTTCCCATTGTGTATTTCCTTTGGCCCTGTGACCTCCAACACACACACACACACACACACACACACACACACACACACACACAGAGGCACACACACACGATCTACCCTGTGTCCTGTCTTAACCATATAACCATCTAGTAGTATCCCTACTATCCCATTAGTAGGGATAATAACTAATGTCTTACTATGGGTATAAACTGATAATGGTTTAGGTACTGTCAAAGAAAAGCCAGAGCTGGAACAGTAGTTAAATTGGTAAAAAACAGATTCTATTCAGATCTGTTGCAATAGGGGGAAGGAGATGGCAGTGTAGAACTAGGCTCCATTCTGAATACTGCAAGGAAAAGTGGGGACTTATAGCCAAGGAGTGGAGTGGTCGTCAGTGGGTGGGAAATTGCTAAGAGGAAACATCAGGGGCTAGGGGATCTGGCTAAACTGTTAAAATAGGATTCTTGCTGTTCAGGCCAGAATGATCAGACATCACCGGTGAGGGGGATGGTAGAAGATGAGGAGCTTCATTAGATATTGAGGGTGATCAGATACCAAGGGTGGGGATTCCGATTTAGCAGAAATCTTGATGAAACTGGATTTTATAAGGAAGTGTGCAGATGGACCTATGAGAAGATTCAGAAGTCTGACTAAAGTTGGCTTAAGCAAAGAATCTTTGTCAGTACAAGGTCTATGATGATTTATTTGCATTTTACAGAAGGAGAAGTGTGGAGAAGTTGGAAAGTGAGAATGGAATGATAATCTCATAGTACGGTTAACTCTGGGTGAAAACCTTTCAAAATCACTTGATTTGGCAAGATTCCTTGCCAAAGGTGTCAGTGCTGTTCTCCCACTACATGTGTATGGGCACGTGTGCACACACACACACACACACACACACACACTGCACAGAGGCACATGATAGTGGAATGAATAATGAATTATGAACTTCTGAAAAGGTATTCATCCAGCTGAACAACTGTTCTGACTTGAGCTTTTTTACTACTAGATTTTTTTAACCCTCAAAGGTAGCCTTTGCCAAGCTTTAAATGTTTCATAAGGGCAACGCTAGAAATTATTGTAAATTAAGTTCTCTTCTGTTGTCACAGTGGGGCAATGTCAAGAACCAATTCATTTTACTGCAAATCATGTATTTGAAGGATGTTTTCACAAACATTTGAATGAAACTTCCTCTTCAGGGTGGTCGTTTATTAATTTGAGAAACTGTATTTAGATTGTATCTATATGGTACCAAGTTGCTAGGTAAAGATGGACAAATCATTAAATAATGCTATAAAATTGTAAAGCTGTATGTGTTATTTGTACTCCCTCTAGAAAAAGAACACAGTATTTTTTATAGTTTTTTTTTTTTAGATGTTGGGGGTAGGAGTTTATTAATTAATTAATTTATTTTTGCTGTGTTGGGTTTTCATTTCTGTGCGAGGGCTTTCTCTAGTTGCAGCGAGTGGAGGCCACTCTTCATCTCGGTGCGTGGGCCTCTCGCTATCGCGGCGTCTCTTGTTGCGGAGCACAGGCTCCAGATGTGTAGGCTCAGTAGTTGTGGCTCACGGGCCTAGTTGCTCCACGGCATATGGGATCCTCCCACACCAGGGCTCGAACCTGTGTCCCCTGCATTAGCAGGCAGATTCTCAACCACTGCACCACCAGGGAAGCCCAGAACACAGTATTTTGAGGAGCATTATAACACACATCTGAGTGGAAATATATCCCCAGTGGCTTCTTTGTGCCTGAAATATCCAGCACTAGTCTAGAAATGGCATATAGGAGTGGAAATTCTGTTAAATTGTCAACATATCTCTTGAAACCAGTAAGACATTTAGCCATGCCTATAAAGTAACATGTTTGTGCATATTTGATTATTATATTAGTTGATTGTCACATTAGAAGGTAGAAAACAGAGCACTGAGGGAATGAGACAGGGGACGTGAGGCTTTCATTTGAAGCAACACACAGTACTGGCCAATCCTAAAGCATATTGATCTATGTTAGGAACCCCTGTTGGGAGTTGGCCAGGAACAGATTTCCAAGTAATATCAAAATGATTTGTGGAGATGGCTCAAGATCTAACTTTGACTTCTTAAATTTAGAGAGTAAGTACTCGTTATACCCAGATGTATATTTATTTAAAGTTAATGTTGAAGTGTGGGGATTAGAGGAACTTGACAATAGAACCTTCTGACAAATAATATTCTGAAGAGACAGTGGGATAGGTTGAAGACTTAGTATTTTGTTGAAGCTTTTTATTAATTGAGTAAAAGTGAAAGATTTCTATGCTTTTAACATCTAGCTCTAGCGAATGGCTAGAAAAGTCAAAACTGTAAAATTGTTCTGAACCTAAGCAGGTAAAATTCTTGCTTTGCCTGCCAAAGGTTTGACATACCTGATTCAGTTTTTGGACTCCTAGAATGAGAAGTGTGAACACTGAAAAGGAATTACAGTGTGGTGATCTGTCTTTTCTGTGCAGTTGGGTGGCGCAGTGTGAAGGCAGAGAGGGAGGGGAGGAAGCAGGAATGAGCAATGGAAACGAGACTTTCGCTGCTTAAGAGAATGATGTGCTTTCCAGTCCAGACTGAAATAATACTTTAGTTACTGTTGTAGTTCTGGATTTTTCACATAGTTTGGAACAAAAGAAACAGCAGTTCTTATTTCTGTGCCACAAATTCCTTATTCTCTAGGCTGTGACGTAAATTTGAAGTTACTTGGCTTAGGGAGTAGGAGTAAGGATAATCAACATCAGTTTGTAAACTGACCTGAGGACACTGCTCACCTGAGTGTCACTCACTGTTAGATCTCCAGTGCCAGTCAAGGTGTGGAACAAGGTTGGCGGTCCAGCAGTACTGAGTGAGGCACTGACCTGAGGTATGCCTCCACACCGTCAGTTTGTTCAGATTAGGAGTCTCCAACACTTTGTGAGGAGAAACTGCTTTTTTATTTCCATGAAGCCTTGATTTAAACATGCATTCACTCAACACATGTTTTATGAGGATCTCCTCTGTATTTTATTGAGATATGATTGACATATTGTGTAGGTTTAATATGTACAGTGTGTTGATTTGATACATTTATGTATTACAGTATGATTACCACCTTAGCAGTTAACACCTCTATAGTGTTACATATCTGTTATTTTTTTGTGTGGTAAGAACCATTAAGATTTAGTTTCTTAGCAACTTTGAAGTATATAATACAGTATTGTTGACTATATTTATTATGCTGTGCATTAGATCTTTAGAACTTATGTACTAGCTGCAAGTTTGTACCCTTAAACATCATCTGCCCAATTTCCCCACTCCACAGCCCCTGGTAATCACCAATCTACTCTTGTTTTTTTTTTTTTTTTTAACATCTTTATTGGGGTATAATTGATTTACAATGGTGTGTTAGTTTCTGCTTTATAAGTTATAAGTTATACATATGTTCCCATATCTCTTCCCTCTTGCGTCTCCCTCCCTCCCACCCTCCCTTGTTTTCTATGAGTTCGGCATTTTTAGATTGTACACTTAAGTGATAATCATACACTGTTTTTTCCTCTGTCTGACTTATCTCACTTAGCATAATACTCTCAAGGTTCATCCATGTTGTTGCAAACGGCAGGATTTCCCTCTTTCTCATGACTGATAATATTCTGGTGTGTGTGTGTGTGTGTGTGTGTGTGTGTGTGTGTGTGTATTTTCTTTATCCATTCATTCCTTGTCAGATGCTTAGATTGTTTCCATATCTTGGCTATTGTGAATAATGCTGTTATGAACATGGCTATGCAGAGATCTCTTCCAGATACTGATTTCAATTCCTTCAGATATATACTCAGGAGTGGGGTTACTGGATCATATGGTAGATTAATTTTTAATTTTTTAGGAATCTCCCTACTGTTTTCCATAATGGCTGTACCATTCTACGGTCCCAACAACAATGTACAAGGGCTCCCTTTTCTCCACATCTTTGCCAGCATTTGTGTCTCTTGTCTTTTTGGTAATAGCCATCCTAACAGGTGTGAGGTGATAGCTCATTGTGGTTTTCATTTGCATTCCCGAGATGATTAGTGATATTGAACATTTTTTCATATTACCTATTGGCCAATTGCATGTCTTCTTTGGAATAGTGTCTATTCAGGTCCTTTGCCCATTTTTAACTGGAAAATTAGCTTTTTGAGTTGTATGAGTCCTTTATATATTTTGGATATTAACCCCTTATCAGATATACGGTTTGTGAATATTTTCTCACATACTGTAGGTTGCCTTTTCAATTTATTGGTTGTTTGCTGTATAGAAGCTCTTTAATTTAATGCAGTCCAACCTGCTTATTTCAGTTTTTGTTGCCTGTGCTTTTGATACCTTATCCAAGAAATTATTGCCAAGTGTCAGGATCTTTTTCCCTATGTATTCTAGAAGTTTTACAGATTCTGTTCTTTCATTTAAGCTTTTGATCCACTTCAAGTTATTTTTTGTGAGTGGTATAAAATAGGGCTCTAATTTTATTCTTTTGCATGTAGATATCCAGTTTTCCCAACACCATTTATTGAAGAGAGTCTCTTTTCCCCATTGTGTGTTTTTGGCAGTCTTGTCAAAAATTAGTTTACCATACATGTATGGGTTTATGTCTGGACTATATTCTGTTCCACTAGTCTATGTACCTGTTTTTATGCCAGTACCATAGTGTTTTGATCACTATAGTTTGAAATTAGGTAGTGTGATGCCTCTAGTTTTGTTCGTCTTTCTCAGGATTGCTTTGGCTATTCACAGTCTTTTGTGGTTCTAAACAAATTTTAGGATAGTGATTTCTATTTCTGTGAAAAATGCCATTGGGATTGTGATTGTGATTGCATTGAATCTGTAGATCTCTTTGGGTAGCATTATGGATATTTTCACACTATTAATTCTTCCAATTTAAGAACATGGGACATTTTCCCATTTATTTGTGTCTTCTTTAATCTATTTCATAAATGTCTTACAGTTTTCAGTTTCCAGATATTTTTCCTCCTTTGTTATATTTAACCCTAAGTATTTTATTGATTTAGATGCTGTTGCAAATGGGATTGCTTTCTTAATTTCTCTGTCAGATAATTTGTTGTTAGTGTTTAGAAATGCAACTGATTTCTATGTATTGATTTTGTATACTGCAACTTAACTGAATTCATTTATTAGTTTTGACAGTTTTTAGTGGCATCTTTAGAGTTTACTGTATATAAGATCCTGTCACCTGCAAACGGCAATAATTTTACTTCTTCCTTCCTGATATGGATGCCTTTTATTAATTTTTCTTCCTAATTGGTCTGGGTAGGACTTCCAATACTATGTTAAATAGAAGTGGCAAGAGAGGACATCCCTGTCTTATTCCTAAACTTAGAGGAAAGGATCTTAAATTTATCACTGAGTTTGATGTTAGCTGTGGGCTTTTCATATATGGTGTTTTTTATGCTGAGGAACGTTCCTTTTGTACCCAATTTGTTGAGCTTTTTTTTATCATGGAAGGATTTTTTAAAAATAATTAATTAGTTGATTTTGTTATTTATTTTGGTTGCACCAGGTCTTAGTTGCAGCATGTGGACTCTTAGTTGCGGCATGCATGTGGGATCTAGTTCCCCGAACCTGGGCCCCCTGCATTGGGAGCGCAAAGTCTTACCCATTGAACCACCCGGGAAGTCCTGAAAGGATGTTTTTTATCAAATTCTTTTCCCACATCTGTGGAGATGACCATATGATTTTTATTTTTCATTCTGTTAATGTGGTGTATCATATTTATTGATTTGAATATGTTGAACTATCCTTGCATCTGTGGAGTAAATCCCACTTGATCATGCTGAATGATCCTCTTATGTATTAAATGATTTTTTTTCTGGCAACTTGCTGTGATATAGATAAAATTTATGATAGCTACTGAAGATAAAACAGTGAACATGGTCTCATCATATGTCTCTTAGATGATTGCTGGAAAGGCAAAAATCATTTTTAAATGTTGATTTTGATAGATACGTAGAAAAAGAAGTCAGATGTACAATGTGGGAACACGATGAACAGAGGAGTGAGTTTGCCTTGTCATTAGGGAAAGCATCTCAGAGGACAGGACACTTGAGACCTAAAGAAAATGGGGGAGCTGATTACAAAGTACTAAGGGAGAGGTGCTGACCAAAAGAGACTGCTGTTTGTATTCCCTTCCACTCTGAGGTACTCTGTAAAGCTCGAGAGGGAAGATGTTAAATAATGTCCCTCAGTCATGAAGCAAAGTTTTAGTTTTGTTCAGTGGACTGGACTATACATACATGTAATACATAATCTCCTAGTTTCAAATGTCTAAAGTGATTTTTTGGTAATTGAATGTGTACTTAAAGTAGTGTGCTTTATACAGTTTCAAGGAAGTGAGGCATTATTATTGAGGAAGGCATTCTGTTTTCACAGAGGATCATTGCATTCTTCCTTGTGGAGACAAGCCTAACACAGACAACACGGTGCTTTTACTATAGCAGATGCTCAGTGTGTTTGCTGAGTTGAATTGCAGCTCATATTGTGCCATGTTAGGTTTCTCACAATTAGACATTTTCATACAGAGTTGCAAAATTACCCATTTCCAAGGAATATATGCATTCACCAGCTCTTAACTGTCTCACATATCTAAGAGTAGAACAGACCAATGCTTCTCGGATCTTGTTCACCAAAAAATAATTTGCTTAGGACACTGTCTTTAGGCAAATATTATTATTTCTACTTTAGAGAGGAAGAAACTGAAAGGTTAAGGAACTTGCTCAAAGTCCAACAGCACATTTCATTTTTTATATCGTGTTTCTATCATAAAGAAAAAATGCTTACTGTCTTCCTCAAGGGATATGTGTCAGATAGTTATATTCCTGTGGGGTAAGTTTAAATCATTTCTGCTTGTCTTCCAGGAAGTCAGTGGCACAGCTGTATATAAAACCTAAGGTGTTTGACCCTGGGTGACTTTGAACTCTGCTCTTAGAATCAAAAGTAAACATTGTGACTCATTTTAATATAAATCATTGTCTTTCTGAAGCCTTAGAGAGGGAGATGTCAGAGATAATAAAGCATGAATTAGAAACCACCGATGAGTAAACTGCTTCTAGTCTTGAGAACAGTTTAAGTATTTATCATTTAACATTATAAAAATTACACATATACATATAAACTATCATTAGTAAATCCACGTTTTGAATGTTCTTGGAAACCTTAATAGAAGTGTGGTTTCTTTAGGGGTGTCTCCTCTATTCTAAGAATCTCTAATTTGTTTTTGTGTTAGGATATAGGCAAAACTGCCAAGCTTACTTTTTTGTTTTCTATTTTTGCCTTTTTCCCTCCTCTCATTCTCTGTTGCTTTGTATCCTCAAAGCACAACTTTTCAGCCTGAGATTTCCTCATTTTCCTCCTCTTGGTGCACCAGAAGCCTCTTTTGTGTGGTAACCTAGATAAAGTCTACAAGCTGAGCACCTACTCTTTCTTTGTATCTCTTTCTGAATCCTTTTTTCCCTCTCTTATTTGCTCTGATAATCTGATAAGTTAATATTCCTTATGGTTTTAATGACTACTAATAGATTAATGCATTTGAATGACTGTTAATGGCTTAATCTGCTCTACCACCTGGGTAAAATACTTGCATTTTAAAAGGGCTTTTTAGAATCATAACCTTATTTAAAGAGATGACTCAGTGTGAGAATCTAAAACCTGTTGACAAATCACTAGGGAGAAGTACCATTTTAGATTTTTTTTTGTATTTTAATATCTCTGAGAACAAGGATACATTCTCAAAATGGGTGCGATAATAAAACACTCTCATAGTATAATTGGAAGCATCCTTTTTTCATTCTTAGTGATGCATAAAATAACAGTGTGTCTTAAAATCAATGACATCTTAGATTTGATGAAATATGGTAGCTATATTTTGCCGCCCTTCAAACTATGCCTTGTGGTGAGTGGTAACTACCTTCCTTATTACACTTCACTCTCACACACAAACTCACTTCTGCATAAACTAAACACACATAAATAAACATGTATCCCAGCACCACTGGACTATGGACGTTCCCTAATTGGCTGCTGTGGAAGCATCAATTAAAATGGTTTTTTTTTGTGTTTTATGGGCCATATGAAAGAAGCTTCATAAACTTGGTTTAAGAACATTTATAAGACATTTGCACTGGAAATTATATTTTACTTATAACATTTATTTGCTATTTAAAAATGTCTTTTATAATACTTTAATTCCTTTTATTCTGTCTCACTTTGCTTTGAGAGAGAAGTGATAAATATGAGTAAATAAATACCACAGATGAATGTAGTGTCTTAAAGGACTGGCTATCCCTTGAAAGCCGAAAAGGCTTTGTATCTGTAATTACTGGTCATGTGATACACAATTTCAAATAAAAGAGTTAGTGTCATTCTTTCTTTTTGGAAGACATTAGAAACAATTGCAGAATAAAAAGCAAGCTCATCAACAGAAAAAACATCAGTCAGAAAATTGGCTAAAATTCAGCTCTTTGTGCTCTGGAGACTGAAAGCTGTAGCTGAAAGAAAGCTCTCCAATTTTCTACCATGCAAATCCATTGCCTCCTTTTAGATTGGTTTACTCTTTTGAAGCAGTTAAGTAGTAGCATTTCTTGGCAAGAATAACATTTGTTTAAAAAATTATTTGCAAATTCTGTTTATCCATTCTTTCTGTCTCCCACTGTACTCCATTGCCCTCCTTGTACCACCAGCTTCACAAACCCACTTGGGTTATGAGGTGTGGATACTTACGTATATTCCTTTAGGATATCTTTTAATTTTATTTCCTTTTAAGTTTAAAATTGGGTTAGTGGAGTTAAGGACTTTTAAAAAATGCAATACCAGTCATATTTTCACTAGTGACAATGAGTATATATTTTTTCAGTATTCTTTTTGAGTGAACAGGGTTTTTATCATCATAGTGTTATATTTAGAAGTATTCCAAAGGTTTGAAAGTAGGATTGGATTTGGAAGGGCCACTGTTATGCATATATTTTGTAGGTTGCAGAATATATGGTGAAATTTGAAAATATTCAGATCTGTTATTTTCATTGAATTCTCAGTACGTATGGCACTTCGTAAAATTATAAACACTCTAGTAACTGTGAAATGTTATTATTAAATCATTAGCTCCTTCTTAATATCTCAGCCTGGATTAGTGTTTTTCACATTAACAATTTTCAAAGAGAAGTGACCTGAGTAAGTGAGAAATAGGACAGGAAACTGTTACTGTCAGAACCAGATGCAGTGCTGATAAGTAATGACAAGAGAAGGTTGCTACAAGCAAATAAACAGGGTTTGAGGGTATGGACTCAGAAAACAAATTTCACCTTCTTTATATTTTTGCCTAGGGTTAGCCCAGGGGCTTTGGAAATGAATGGCTGGCCTGTGGCTGACAGCAGTGTTGCAAAAATTAACATCATTTTAACATACAAATCTGTACCTTTTTAAATCTTTGCGTTTTCAAGTGAAACTAAATCCTTTAGCTGCCATGCTGTCACAATAAGGAAGGAGGTGTGTATTTAGAAGGTACCCACGAAAGCCTGTCAGACCAAGGGTCTGTGAAATGTGGTTTTGTCACGAAAGGCACCTGTGAGTCTATTACAAGTACAATACAATGTGATCTATAATGAATCTCCATCCCTAGAGAGCTCTTAAAATTGAAGAGGTAGCCAAGTCTTTGGATGGTTTGAGCATTAAACTGCCTGACGGAAAGGATCTCCTCAGATGACCTCCCAATGCCCCTTTTAACTTGGTAATTCTAAGTCTAAGATAGTTGGCTTATGAAGTGCACTGAGCATATAAATGTGTGCAGGTATGTTTAGTGTATGTATATAGATATGTGTATATGTGTATATATGTGTGTATGTAAAAACATGTCTACCATAGTAACATTATCTATGTTTAAAATATTTATGCTTTTTTCTTACTCTGTTACTCTGTGCAGAATTTATTCTCTCTCCCCCTCCATCCTTTCTTTTCTCTGTCCATATATTTGCTTTATATGCAAAAATATATTACTTTTGCAGGTGGATGGCAAACATATGTGGTTTCTGAAGGTTTAGTTTCTTCATTGAATGATTTTATCCCCGATATTTTCCTAAAGGAGAGCTATGTGTGTCTGTTTAATTTTAAGTATTATTGGCAGAGGATGAAAGGAATATATGAGTTTTGTTGTTTACTAGGAGAAAGAAACATATAACATACAGTTTAGTATGGTGACACTTGATACTTATATTTACCACTAGAGAAGGAGCATGTGAGGTAGAATCAACATCTACTTTTACTTTGTTATTGTCTGTGGAACCATAAAGGGTCTTCTGGAATAGTCTTTCTGATAGAGGCATAAGATGCAGAGAATGAAGCATTTATGATTGTGATTTGGCTTTAATGTTTGATAACTATAGTTGGTCAAAAAGCTGAAGAACAAAAAATGCCATGTGACTTAGCAAGCACATATAGAACAATGAATAAAACCACCCAGCTCGGGGTCAGATACTTACTACAGAGAGGACTCCTCCTGAAAGTAAATATGAGCATTCCTATCCATGTTTGCATTCATGACGAAAAACGATTATGGTCCATTATAATTCCTATGACAGTCATTGTGGGGAAAGTTCAAAGTCACCTCTGTAGCTGTTTCTTGATAATGAGATTATCTGTCCACAAAGAGCTGGTCATGGTCAGAAGACAGAGATTTCATCAGAATGCAGAAAATTGCTTACAAATCTTTGCTACTTTTACTTATGCTAAAGGAAAAAGCATTTTATTTCTTAGCTCTGTAATATTCCTCCTCACATTTTAACATCACAGTAGCTATTCATAGGGTGTGTGTGTGTGTGTGTGTGTGTGTGTGAACAAATTCTAAAGGACAGGCAATTTCTTGTCCAGTTGCTCACAGGTAACACCGAGAGTATCTCACTTAGCCCAAACCCTATTTTGGCCTGCATTTGCTGCTTTTGCCAAACTGCCATCTGGTTACTCTGTATCCCTCGTCAGCTCTCTTATGTGATTAGGAAAGAACACTTCTTTGGGCAAGGTGCTAGGTGCAGCTGTTAATAGGAAACAAGGATCTCTTCCTGGTACTTGGAACAAAATGATTATCATCAGCAACAACTTGAAAATAGAAAATTTGAAACTCTACTCATATAATACATAGAAATTTATGTTTATATAGCTAATACAAATTGAAAAAGAGCACCAAGGTGTATGTTCTGTTTTTGAAATAATCAAGAGAATCTAATGAGAATCGAATGTTATGTTTAAAAATATTTAAGGAACATTGCTTTGCCTCTAATTGCTGGTTTCTCTTTGGACTAACTCGATTGAGCAATTATTTATGTTCATAATTTATTAAGTTGTTGTAGGGTTTATAGAAAAAGTGGAGGACATGGCTGGGCAAGCCCTCCCAATGCAGGGCTCTCTAGAAAACTATTGCCAGATGCTGCTTAGAGTAGGTTAGATAAGGCCTCTTTCTCACTGTGTCTCTGCCTATTTTATATAAAACTGCATTGTTATAATCTGAGCATGAATGAGTATAAAATTGGTGAGAAGTCTATCCACCAGAATGAGATAGGTGGTCAGAAAGAGGTTATTTGCTTCCCAAGTTGGCCTGGGCTGCATGGCCCTTTGTTGGCCAGGGTCGTTTAATCCATGACAAGAGGGTAAAGTAGAAGTTACTAAGAGGAAGTGGAGAGACTGGAGAGAGGCAGTTGTTCTACCACACTTGCAGGGTGTGTGAAGGACACGGAGAAGGATGAGAGCACTAGTCTTTAACTGGCCTTTCACCCACAGTGACCCCATCCACTTAACAAACAGCATCCCAGCAATGTCATAGGTTCTGGATAGTCAGCTGTCTCCTGTCTGGGGAGAGAGCTGATAAAGAGTTAGGGAGAGAGGGGCTGACAGTATTTCCTCCAACAGTGCATTCTAGTGAAGAGTGGAAATTCCATCATTTTTGTAAAGTGGAAACGTGAGGAGAGAAGGATTCATCACAATAACTCTTCCTGCCTTTAAGAAATTTAGTGTCTTTTTGGGTGAATCCAGACAAATTAAAGCAACAATAAATAACACTTTCCAGTGTGGACCAAGGAGCTAAATTGTGACCTTTAGAATGTGGTTATTTTCTACTATACATTTAAAACATTGCATTGAGTTAAAGTGTATGTAAAGGAATTGCCCCTCTAATCTGTATTTACCAAAACCAACAGAAAAAAGGACTCCACGCTAGTTATAAAGGTATAAAAATAACAGAATTGAGAGAAAATGAAATAAAATAAAAGCACGTCTTACTAAGTTATTCAGTAAACATTCGTTCAGTTTTTATTTTGAGAAGCGGTATTGCAATAGAGGTTGGGAATTTCAGCTTTGGAGCCATGAAGTCCTGGGTTTGAATTCCACAGTTTTCACACGGTAATTGTATAACCTTGAAAAAAATAACTAACATCACTAAGACTCTTTTCTTATATGACAAATGGGGATAATAATATGCTTAACTCTTAAGATGGTTGTGAAGAAAATATGCAAGTCACCTAGTGCATGGTTCCTGGCCCATAACAGTTAATAATGAAGATGATTTATATTGCCAGTAGTGGATGAAACACAATAGGTGAAAATGAAATCTCTCTTTTGAGTAGGAGGTGGTTTGCTAGGGTATGAAGTTAGTAAAAGCTTTTTGGAAGTGTTATGTTTCTAGAGGATTAGGTCAGACTAGAAAGCAATAGAAATAATTTAATAAAGTATACTACTACTATTTTCCCTCGTGTCATGAAAGTATGTAGACATCTATAAAATAGAAACAAGAACAAAAACAGTTTTTCTTTCTGGAGAACAGTTTGTGCACCACAAATAACTAAATCTTAAAACAAATTTTATCAGGATGCCTGTTATCACTTCAGCATACAAATGACACTCCATTGAGAATCTCAGGAGCAGTTCATATGTACTGAGGGCAGTGGCATATCATTATTTTCTAATGTCCATGGTTTTTTTTTTTGGTAAAAAAGTGAAAGCTGATATTCTTAAGGTTGATGTGTAAGGAACCATGGATGTGTAATTCTGAATAATAAGACTAATACTCAGAGTCATATGTGAGACCCAGTCTCCTATAGCCACCCTGAAGGCAGGGCCAGGTCTCTTTTGTCCACAGACAAGCCTCAAGTGTATAACATGTTTCTGGCATGTAGTTGGTGTTCAGTAAACTATAGATTTGCTAAGCGAGTGAGAAATCTGTGGTCATACTTCATATATTGTACTACCTAGAGGGCCATTGCTAATGTGGTAGTAAGGACACTGAGTTTGGAATTTAAGAGTTAAGTATGAAAACAAGAGATTTAGGGGATCTTGGAGACATTTTTCTGCTCAAGAAGTTATTTTGTAGGTTAAGATAATAGAGACAAAATCATTTGCGGAGCTGTAAAGTTGCAATACATATTCTTGAAAGTAATTATTTCATTTGATCACCTAATTACATAGTTTTATCTACTGCATAGTTCTTTAATCTCATCTGTACCTGTGCTCCCTTGAGTGCTCTCCGAGAAAGCCACTTACCATTATTTATTTTTTGCTCAATAGCACTAATATTCCAGTTACTTTTTTAAAAAAATTAATTAATTAATTTATTTTTGGCAGTGTTGGGTCTTTGTTTCTGTGCAAGGGCTTTCTCTAGTTGCGGTGAGCTGGGGCCACTCGTCGTCGCAGTGCACGGGCCTCTCACTGTCGCGGCCTCTCTTGTTGCGGAGCACAGGCTCCAGACACGCAGGCTCAGTAGTTGTGGCTCATGGGCTTTGTTGCTCCGCGGCATGTGGGATCTTCCCAGACCAGGGCTCGAACCCATGTCCCCTGCATTGGCAGGCTGATTCTCAACGACTGCGCCACCAGGGAAGCCCCTCCAGTTACTTTTAAATAGAAGTCATTAAAAGCTTAGAACACTTTCACCTGCAGGAAGACATTTATTCATTTTTAAATTGTACCTCACCTGATAAAAAGGATAAAAAACAAGAAAAAGAATAGACGAGGACAATGTCCATTGGTGTGTTCAATATATTCTGTTTGGTGCCTAGAACAAAGAAGCTAAAGTTAAAAATATGCAATAGAAAATTTGAAACCAGAGACTTTGATTTCATTTTCTATGTAACATATTAGGTGTTCATGATGGGCATTTTAAATATTTATATATTTAAATATTTATACTGTATCAACTGTAGATTTAGTAAACATTATGTCTTTCATTCAGTTAAAATTCATTGTTTGTATGGTGTATTAACTTGGGTTCTTTTAATAGGTCCAGTGGATCAGTCATCACAATAGGATGCCTTAGGAAGACTTCCTCGCTTTTATACTAGGACAGTGACATTATGGTTAGAAGATCAGAGTTTGGAATAACTAACCTTGATCAGAATTCCAGACCACTTTCTTATCAGTAACTTAATTTTCTGCAATTTATTTAACCTAAGCCTCAATATTCTCATCTATAAAGTGGGCATACTATTGTCCATACCACACTACTATTATGAAGATTAAATAAAACTATGATTTGAAGGGCAGTTGGTAAAGTATCCAGCATATAAATCATGCTCAGTAGCTGGCAGCTCTTGTCATTTATGTACTGGTTAGTTTGAACTTTATTAGTGTTAGTTATCTATATAAATAAATCAATTATGTATACTGAATCTTATTATACTTTAAATAATGAGAGGTTGAGACTTAATGGTATTTTGAATGTCCCCCAGCTTTAAAGAGTATGATTCTTTAAAGTCTGAATTGTGCTAACTAACTTGTGCCATGTGTATACAAAGTAGGCTATGTAAATATGTAATTTATTGAACTGTAGAATATTTGACCTCATTTTTCACTCTTTATTAATGCTATTACTTTGTGATTTGTTAATCCCTGTGAATAGCTAGAAGGCCGAAGTTTAATAGATTGTTTAAATAAAAGCACATTTTGTTTTTCAAAAACTGGACCAAAAAAACCATGTACACTCTGAACTTACTAGCTAAACCAAGAGCAGATCAGAACACTTACATAGCATAAAAGGAAGTAATTCTCAGTCTTAGTATAATCTTAGTAATTTGGTTACAACTTTAAACTCATTTTTTCAACAGATTTATCTTTTACTTATGAAAAAGCAAGTTGTCAGTCTTTTTTACTAATCTCCTTCTCTACTTAGTAAGTTTTGCAAGAGAGTCTGATACACAGAAATTCAGAGATTGTCTTGATCTTTTGTAAGAAATCCATTTTTGTATCTGCTGAAGTCAGCAGTCTTCAGGTTTACGTATATTGATTTTGAAGTAGGTTTGTAATTTTGATGTTTTCTTTTTCTGAGATTTCTAAACTTAAAATACTTAAAAATAACATTTTAACATAGAAAATGTAATCAAAATATTATGAGCCAAATCCATAAATATTTTAACATTTTATTAGTGTGAAGAGAAGAATTGATCTACAGGTTTTATTGGACTTCCACTTGTTATATCCCTTTTCTTCAAATATAGAACATCTAAAGGCTATGGTAATATTTGCTAAAAATCCTATTTAATTATCCCTTTTATTTTTCCCCAGAATATTATCTAAACTTGCTTTAATAAAGGTACTTTATAATTGCCACCATGGTTAATAATTTTGTTGAAATGAAACCATTTTTCTATGTAGTAGAAAAAATTATTTTATAATTAAAAATTTATGCAAGCCCAACTATACGGTAACTAACTTTTTCAGCTCTCTCCTTTTACTCTTTTCTCAAAGAAAGTAAAACTGATTGCACACAAATATATATATGAGGGAGACTTTGGATAATCAGTGCTTAATTCATCCAGTTTAATATTTCTCTTAAATACTTAAGTAATTTAAAATATACTAACATAATAGTCAAAGAGTTGGTTTCCAAGAATCTTAACCACCAGTATTTATTCTTTGTCAAGCATAAAGATTGAGTTGGTATAATATACTACAATTTGTCTAGTTTGGACTATCTCTGACTCCTGTGTAAATAAAAAGTCCCTTTATATTTTTCCATATCCATGTTGTTTTACTTTTACAAAGTGTTAGAATTAATTGTTCACTTGTTTTTTAAAGCAGTGATAGTTATGGAGCACCACACTTTGTGAATTTGTGTGTGTGTATTAGTCAACAGAGCAGGGCACTCATATAATGTTGCTACAGTTTCTTCTTTATCATATACTGGGATATAATCCCTTTGAGTTTTATTTTTAGGAAATTAACAGCAGTAGAAAGGCAGAATTTCTCAGAACCATGGGGTCATCAAGTCTTAGCACTTGTGAAAGTTGTGAGCTTGGGTTTCAATTGATTTGGGTTTTTTTCCCACATTTGTATATAGTAATAATGATAGTTACCTTATGTTGAAAACCTTAATGTGTCAGTCTCCCTACCTGTATTATTTCTAATGCTTACAAATCTTGGTATTTGCTTCTCACAGAAAAGCAATCCTGGATTCATTTAAGTAATATTGCATAGCAAGTGGAAGAGTTAGGGTTCAGATTCATGGTGTTTGACTCCATCGCAGTATTTTTCCCATTATATTATTAACTCTGCCCCTCTACTCCCACCTTGACACACATACACACACACACGCACGCACACACACTTCCTTTCTGACTGCTGGTAGCCTGATTCCTAGTTCTCTAATCCCCTCCAAGGTAAAGCCGTGATGGCATAATGTGTCATTTCCTTCCCACAGTCCATGCCCCAGGACCATCCCACACCTAAAATACTTTCTCAAAGTAAACAGAACCTTCCTATCGCAGATTTAATTCCGTCTGACACTGCTTGTTAAATTATATTGAGGGTTATATAATTGATAATGGCTTACTGTATTATTTTTCATACTGTATCACTGATTTCAAAGGAACCTTTAATACTTTAACCAAGAATAATAACTGTACATACAAATATCTTGATACTTCTTTTAAAATTTCAGGATTCTTTCAGCAATTGGAAAAGTCATAGGACAAGCAGAGAAGCCCACTTTGCTTATGACAAGGGCCATTCTAGAGCATTCAGTGCTTATTGCTACAAAGTTATGGTAGCTCCTTAGGAACATATTGATAAGTGTATTAACAAAAAGTAACTTGAATTGGGAAGTTTTTTTTTGAATTTATTTATTTTATTTTATTTATTTTTGGCTGTGTTGGGTCTTCGTTGCTGCACACTGTCTTTCTCTAGTTGTGGCGAGCAGGGGCTACTCTACATTGCGGTGCACGGGCTTCTCATTGTGGTGGCTTCTCTTGTTGCGGAGCACAGGCTCCAGGCATGCGGGCTTCAGTAGTTGTGGCACTTGGGCTCAGTAGTTGTGGCTTGCAGGCTCTAGAGCGCAGGCTCAGTAGTTGCGATGCATGGGCTTAGTTGCTCTGTGGTATGTGGGATCTTCCCGGACCAGGGCTCGAACCCGTGTCTCCTGCATTGACAGGCGGATTCTTAACTACTGCGCCACCAGGGAAGCCCTGGAAGTTTCTTTTTAACGTGGTATTATATTACCAAGAGACTGTATGAAGTGTATTACTAATCTAACATCATTAAATGCAGTTAATTTTTGTTGTTTGTGGATTATTATTTTACTATTTATGCAGTTCCTACTATGTGCCATGTATGATGGTGCTTTCTATAACTATAGAGATGAATGGGAAATACTTTTTGTCCTTAAGAATGTCACAGTCTGTGAGGAAAATCAACAGCAATTTTTATTTAACATTTATGGTGCAATATATTTACTTCCCAAAGGAGTACTTCCAAGGGTTTCAAAAGAAGACTGTATAACTCCCTTCACACCCTGTCTGGGAATGTTATGATGGAGATTGGACAGAAATCCCTCAATTTGTCCCAATATGGACATACTGAGTGCATGATACGTATGCTGATGGAGTTGCAGGAACAGTTTTGGCTATGCCATCCCCTTACTATTATTAATGTATATATACAATTTAAACTCTAATTTCAGAACCTGTTTACTAATTAAAAGAAATAGTTCAATATCTATTTGATGTAATAAAGCATATTTATTTGTATTCAAATTAAGCTTTTCTACGTTCCCTATAGATTGTAGACACCTGCTACAAAGAAGCATGATGCAGCAATAAGGACAATAAATTAGTGGAAGTTATTACATAATTAGCACTGAACATTATCTAATTGAATAAAATGGGTGGTATACACCAAAGTTGTTGTATCAAGTATAGTGCAAACCACATGTGTATTTTAAGTTTTCTAGTAGCCATATTTTAAAAAGTAAAAAGAAACAGGTAAAATTAATATATTTATTTAACCTAATATATCTAAAATATTATCAGTTCAACATATAATTAGTATAAAAATTTATGAGACATTTTATTTTTCTTTTAACTAAATCTTTGAAATCGATGTGTTTTACCCTTACATGTCAATTTGAACTAGCCACATTTAAAGTGCCAGTATGTGGCTGGTGGCTACTGTACTGGAAATTGCTAGACAAGTTTAGCATTACAGATGTTCAAAGAAAGTTTAGATCAAACAAGAGTAGAGGTGTATAGAATATGTAAAACTTATTCTGAGTCCTAAAAGTTGAGCAGAATTTATGTAGGTGGAAGGAAGGAATATCTAACAATAAGGAGTAATGCTAGGTTTTAAAACATAACTTAGTGAAAATGATCGTCATAGTTCCAGCTGTTGAGCTCATTACCAGTTTACAGTATACTTCATGTTACTATTAAGGAAGGTCACTATACAAATTAAGGAATATGAGAATATGTTATTATTACTATATTTTAAAGAACAGTGGACAAAACTTTTCCAAAGGGGTATTCAGCTAAGTGTTAATCTTTCAAGTTACTATATGTAAATAGAGTTTTTTGGTTTAAGTGTCAGCAACTAAAAAACCCTGCTTGGTGATTCACAGTGAATCCTGGCATACTAAGTTTTCTTGAATGTCTTGTAGAGAAACCTTTTTGATTTTGCATAATCCAGTCTTCCCAAAGTTGCTGAACTAAGCGGTCTTATTGTGAAACATATAACTTGGGAGCACTGCTCTAATATATTTTCTATTTTAGAAAGTCTGTGTAAGTCTGTGTATGAAGAGTGTTTTATCACTACTTCTAGTATTTAGGAATACTTTAATTATGTCTTTCTAATTACATAGCAATCTGTCACATTTTGTTAGATGATGACATACATTCGTTTATTCACTGGAATTACTACCTATCTTCTCATCTATGGAAATGTATTTTTCGTGAACCACAGCTGCTTATGTGATTTCTAATGATTCATGTAAATTGATAAATGATAGGCACAGCACTTTGTACCTCATTAAATATTCTGCAGTTAAAAGGCCCAGGAATATTTGCAATCTGTGTTTGATTATCCACTGATTTTTAACAGATTTTCAAAAAATTACAGGGGACTCTAAGTTTTTCATTAGTTTTTTATTTTTTAAATTTATAGTTACTTAACATTGCCAAGGACTTGCCTGAGGTTTGTCTTCAGAAAAAACTATGATTTCTATAGATATTCTTTTGTCCTGATAGAGGAAAAAATTTGCCACATTACTTTGTTATAAACAAGTAAATATTTAAAGCAAAGTACTTGTTTTTTTTCTTATGTATTGTTTTGTTATGTATGTTTTGCCATGTATTGACAATATATGAAAATATTTGCCTGGTAACAGTTTCAGGTCTTCTTATTTTTGTCCTTCCAGAAGATGCCCAGAGGCCTACTTGTGATAAGAAATGGTGCCCATTACAGTGACCATGTGGATATTCTTCTCTTCCTTATTGCTACCTTTCCCTGTATAAAGATGCTATAAAGGACAGTCCACTGAAAGAGATAGCTATGTGGATACAGAAAGCAATAGATGCTAAGTGTTCTGGTCTTGGGAACTCAAGTGAGGGGCACCCAGAGCCAAACCTAGCACAAAGGAGTATATTTACCCTTGGAGCACCCTCCTTTGAAGTACTGGCATAGGTAGGGATCTGGGCATACAAAACCAAGATTTAGCAATGAGCAGCAAAGCGGGAAAGATGATGGCAGGAGCAGGACCCACAGCATCCAGCTCTAAAGTAAAGGAAGAGAGACAGCAGCATAACCACACCAGGCTCTTTTGCATGAAGTGGAAGTCTGACTGTTCCCCCCTTTGAACTGCATGTGTCCTGATTACCTGAGGGGTCCACGATGTAACCCCCTCTCCACACACACACAAACCTTTAGTTATATAATACTGGCTTTCCTATTGATCTAATCAGTGGGATCCTAAGACAGTTCTAATTTTACTTAAGAATAATAGAATGTATAATACAATAACATACTTGCAGTGTGTGTGTATTACACTTTAAATTTCAGTTTTCCTTTACTTTGGGCCAGATGAAATCCTTAGAATTTCCTCTCCAAGCTAAATTTCTCTGAATGATTAAGCTTGTTGTGTTTGTCTATTGTTCTTGTTTTAAAATTTTTGGTATAGTCTTGTTTTAATCACTTTAAGAATTAATCTTTGTCAATGATCATCAAAGGCCTTACAACATTTAATTTAATTTACCCCCCAAAGATTGAGTAAAACCATCTCATTCTATGGTGGTTTTTATTTCTTTTTTTCTTGTTGCTGTCATTCTTCAAAATTAGTTTATCTTGGTATTAAAATTGCTGCAGCTTTTCTCTGTCAGTATCTTGCTGTTTCTCTATGCTCTAATCTAAACATTAGTAAAAAATTAGACTTCCTGCTCACTACTAACCAGGGGAATCCCTTCTTTGCCCTTCCATGCTCTGTTTGCACTCTGTTTTCAATAGCCCAAGAAACAGCTCTGTAGGTGAAAGGTCTTTTGTTAAAAAGAAGGAAATTGAACAGTCATTTCCATCTCTTTCCTTCTTTGACATGCACCTGCAAACAAGTGGTCTATGGGTCAGTCTTTTTTAAAAAAATGCATCAATTATTGTTTCAGAGAACTTACCTTTGAAAAATTTACACAAATGTAATGAAAAATTAATGCTTTAAAGTGTGCATTCAGTATGTTGTTTCTTAAAATTGAATTGTAAGTTTTAAATAGTTGTCTTCATCTGCATTGCTTATAGCTAATTTCTGTGTGTAGTTTCAGGTATTCTGCTATAATTTCTAATACAATTAAATGACACATATATGACAAAACCCTCAATGATTGTTTGACTTTGTTAGGCAGTAGTTTTGAGAAGTGTAGGATAGTTAAAATTATTATTTAAAACATTTCATTATTTATATTAAGTTTAGTTAATGGTCAGAAGGTAAGGGATGTAAAATTAATAAAATAGTTTTTGTAGAGCTCAGATGCCTATAAGTTAAATTTAGCAGAGAAGTGATATTCAAATCCCATTGACACTGTGAAAATAAACCATTTGGTTTCATATAAACAATATTTAAATAAGCCTTCCAGAATCTTTCATGATTTTCTTAAATAATGAGAAATATACATGCATGTATTAACAATGGCATAGTTTTATTTTCTAAATTTTCTTTTTATAAATTGAGTGGCTAAAAAAATAATTATTTAAAAAATAATTATTTAAAGAATATATTCTAGAACTGAAATATTTTACTTTAACTTTTAATCCTGTCATTGCTATTAAAATAATTCTTTCACAGTCATGCTTTTGTTATATGACTTAATTAGCATTATGGTAATCATATTGTCTTATGGGGAAGGTGTATTTTTAAATTTAAATTGTGTATATTCACACACATTCAACATTTTACATTTCCCTTAAATGGTCCACTAAGTGTTAAAAAAAAAAGTTCGGTTTCATAGACATTTCATTTTGTATAACATTATGACAGCGACTAGTAATTTAGTAGCTTTTCTGTGCATCATTGAAATAAAAATAAACTTCTTGAAGAATTCTTTTAAGCTGTTCCTAGAAAGAATAAAAGCATTTGAAATCTCCATGTGCTGTAAGATTAGCACATCTTCAATTCTGCTTTAAGTTCTGCAAGCCTAGAAATTTGTGGGTTACTCAAATACCTTCTGTCTTTTTAACCTTTTGTTAACTGATGTCTCTATTGTTGATGACTCTTGGTTCAGCCAAGCTATGGTTAGTCCTGCACCATGCCTACATCATTCCCAGCAATTCAAGGGAAGGAGAATGATTACATAACTGGTATACTTAACATTCAAAGTGAGTTAAGAATGGGGATTTGGGGGTGTTGCTCAAAGAGCTACTGTTTGACCATGGCATATTCATATGAAACTCTTGTGTTTTACTGGATACAAGAAGGTCACTAAGTCTAGCCCAGATTCAAGAATAGGGCAAGTTGACTCTGCTTCCAAATGGAGAGAGTGGCAAAATCACATTGAAGAAGAGATGGTGGGATGGGAGTATTCTTACAGCCATCTTTGGAAAATGTAATCTGCCACAATACGTTACCCTAAGAAACTTTAGTTTCAGTCTGTAGGTGATTGAGAGTTACTGAATAACATTATTTAAGGATAATAATATAATTAAAAACATGTTTTATTAAGTTTACTGATAAATTGTTGAGCTAAATAAGATGATCAAGAAAGTTCATTGTGTTTTGTTTATGCTTTTTCTTTTCCTTAGATTGTTCACGAGTCTTTTGAGCATGTTTATAGGCAGAACGGAAAGAAGTAAAAAAGAAAAAAATATCAAATAATCTTAGAGGTGAGAGGGAACACAGAGTACTTCTTTAATGAGACAGAGTCCTTCCAGTAATTTATCTAACTTAGCTTGGTGGAATGCCAAGTTTAAATGCAGGCATCAACCAGATGTCAGCTCTTTGGCTATCTGAATACAATTCTCATCAAATACTTGCTTTCATTAAGTAGAAAAATTTCAAGATGTATCTAGATGTATCTAGATGTTTCTTCTAGAAACTCTTTGATATGTCTATGAAACTTTAATCAAAGCATCTTATATATAGTCCAGAGATTTTTAAATTACCATAAGGTATTGTCATTTTGAATTCCTAAATATTCACTGTAAAAAGCACAAGTTTTGAAGATTACTCAAAAGCAGCTGTATTTGTTTGGATTGTCAGATATGTCAATATACAAATTAGTTGTGTTTACTTAAATATGTGATGGAAACTGATCATTTTAGTGTCTAATACTTATAGTATTTTGATTGGAAATATTTTTGTTACTACTTAATATTAAAAAGTTGATAATTTGATTTTAAGGCGATTTAGATTTTCTATTTTGTTTATATCATGTTTGCTTCTTTTATGCTGTTTCACTCAAAAAGAGTAGGGACTTTCTCATAGAGGTAAATGCATTTGGAGGATTGTTTTTTATTTTTTTTAAGTTTTCTAGGAACACAGAAACAAAGTAGAAATGATTTCAACCCTGAATAAACTATGTTAAATATTTAATCTTATTAGAAAGTTGTTTACCAACAATATTTCATATCTGACTTAACTGCAAATTAATGATATTGGAGAGCTTTGAATTCTTAACTTCTAAAGAGTGTTAACATATAGTACGTGTGACAGTGACAAGTGCTGAGGAGAAAAGTAAAGTAGGATGAGGGGACATAAGAATGCAATAGTGGTTGCATTTTCATGTAAGATATTCAGGGAAGGTCTTTCTGAAAAGGTAACATTTGCGCAGAGATCTTTGGGTGGCAAATTTGTGGGAAGAATATTTCAGGCAAAGAGAACATCAAGTGCAAGTCTTCCTGGCAGGAGAGTGCATGGCTTGCTGGAGATGAGTGAAGAGGAAAGTGTGTCCGTAGCAGGGAGGCCCCATGAGAGATGAGGCCCAATGTGTGTATGGGGGGAGTTAGGTTATGAAAGACCTATGGAAGGACTTTGGCTTTTATTCTCTGTAATATAGGAAAGGTAATGAGTGTTTTTTATAAAAAAGGTGTGAGAAGATCAGCTTTATATTTAACAGGTGCACTCTGGCTTTGGTGTTGGAAGTACCTTGGTAGCAGGGTAATCAGGAGAATGCAGATGGTAGCTTTGATGAGGGTGGTAGTGGTGGCAGTGGAGTCATATTGAATTGCTAGAGAAGTAATGTGAGGTGTGAGAGAAAGGGACCTTGTGGATGATTGGTTTGTAGGCTGGACTGCAAAGAGGGAATTGCCAGTTACCGAGATGAAGAGGTTTATGAGATGAATAGGTATTTGGGCAAGACCAGGTGTTTACTTTTTTTTTTTTCTTTTTTTTTGCGGTACGCGGGCCTCTCACTGTCGTGGCCTCTCCCGTTGCGGCGCATAGGCTCCGGACGCACAGGCTCAGCGGCCATGGCTCACGGGCCCAGCCGCTCCGCAGCATGTGGGATCTTCCCGGAGGGGGGCACGAACCCGTGTCCCCTGCATCGGCAGGCGGACTCTCAACCACTGCGCCACCAGGGAAGCCCCTGGGTGTTTACTTTGAGACATGTTAAGACCGAGATGTCTATTAGACATCCAGGTTAAAATATCGAGTAGGCTATAGAATACGTCAATCTGGGTTTCAGAGGCTAGGTTCAGGCTGGAAATACAGATTTGGGAGTTACATAGTATAAAACTGAGACTTAAAGTGTGGAACTAGGTGAGATCACCTGGGGAAGAGGTGTGCCTAAGAAAGAGGAGTGGTTCAAAAGCTGTGGAGATTGTGGAAGTGATGAGGAAGAACTAGCAAGTACAACTGGAAGGAGAATCCGAGGAGCGAGCAGAACAGCCAGGACTGTGTGGTACCAGAAGCCAGCTAAAGACAGGAGTCAGCCACAAGGGATTAGTCCACTCGGACGGATGCCTGCTGACAGGTCTCAAATAAGGTGAAAACTGAATTTAACAGAGGTCTTAGCAATGTAGAGATTATTGGTTACCTTGACCAAAACTGCTTAACTGAAATGGTGATGATTTAAAAAACTGATTGATGTATGTTTAAGAGAATATAGGAGATGCAGAACTGGAGACAGCAAGTATGAGCAACTCTTCTGAGTAGTTTTGCTATGAAAGAGAGAAGAAAAATAGGACAGTAGCTAGACAGAGGGAGGAATGAAGGGGTTTTTGTTTGCTTCTAAGAGTGAATACATTATGCTTTCAGGGGGTAATTTGATGGAATAATCCAGAAGAGAAGATGAAGTTAAATGCGGAGTTAAGAAAGCACAGTTTTTTCTGGAGTGAGGCCACTGAGTAGCTGAAAGGGGATGGAACGCAGTGCAAATGTGGAAGAATTGGCCTTGGATAAGCACATGAAGCCTTTATCCTTAGTCATGGGAGGGAAGGCAGACTGCATGGGCACAGGGGCCAGTGGGTTGGAGATGTGAGGCTGGAAGTTTGGGGAGGGTCTTTTCACAATGCTTCTGTTTTTAGTGATAGACAAATCTCAGAGTGAGGATGTAGGAGAAGATATTGGAGGTTTGAAAGGAGAGGAAAAGGTATGAATAGATCATCTAGGTGAGTTGGAGAGGGACGGACTCATAGGATTCCTGGAGAGCACTTAGGGACACATTGGAGGTTAAACCCTGTGAGTATATAGTCAGTTAGCACAGTGATCCATGATTATTTGTTCACAGAAATGAATGCACTGTGCCTTTCTCGTCTCTTTTAACACAATCTAGCCTCGTAGTTGCTGGGTCATTACAGGGCAATGGAATACCGATTTATTTCCTAAGAAGAGCATCGTATTGGAAGATCCAGCCTAGTCAGTGGATTTGATATAAGTAGTGGAGATACTATCTGAGTTTTTACTAATTCAGTCTTGGGTGAAGCACACGCTGATATTTGAACTATCTTATAGATTTTTGAGATAATGGGCTTGAGAAATAATCTTCAGAGCATTTTCCTTATTTTATAAATGAAGAAACTGAGATCTAGAGAAGTTAAAGGAATCCCCTATCTTCTACTGAGACTCTTACATTACTTTGAGAGAATTTTCAAAATTGTTTTAAGTATGCTTTACCAAGATTTACATTTAATTTTATTCCTTCTAGTAGCATTTGGTTTTTCAATTTGTGTTTGATTGTACAGTTATGTAAATTCCTTTTGACAGCTTTATTATGAGGGGGAGAAAGATGAGTAAGATCTCCAGTTTAAAAAGCTCGTTAATTTTAAAGAAATGTGTCATGAATGAATGTTTTGAGTGCTATATTTTTCTTTTTACATTATTCTGGATGAATAGAATTCTGTCAAAAGAAATAGGTTATTTAAAGTGATTAGATAGAAGTTATACAAAAATTCTTTGAAGCATGTGTACTGTTCCCAAGAAATAGGTTAAAGGCAATACTCAGCTAGTGAAGCATTATCATTAACAATACAAGATTACATTGTAACCCTTCTTTACAAAGCTAGCTGTAAAAAATGTTTTCTTTTAAAAGGATTTTCAAAGTGTCTTTCACTTGGGTGAGCATTTAGTAAATCAAAGTCCTCTCACCAATGTATATATTTCTTAAGCATACTGACTAGGAAAAGGATGTTCTTGATCTACTTGTTTATAAGAAATATAACCAGTCACATTCTACTTTTAGCATATTAGCAAGTTTAATGATGGGTGAGTAAGCCATCATGTACACATTTCAAAATAAGCTGACTTTCCTGAAGTTCAGAAAAAACACAGTTGATCTCAGTTTAAAAATACACAGCAGTACTTTTGCATGCCCACTTAAAAAAATCAATGTTCTGTCTACTGGATAGCAATTATACGTTTTGGAAGTATGTTTATATAATAAACACATCGGGCTTTCCTGGCAACTGAATGTAAAGATAGGATTTAGGTTAGGGAAGGTGGTTAGGGAGGCCTGAAACTCTTTTCCCCCCTGTGGTCTATTTGACAGAGAAAATAGAAACAGGACACTATTGATCATGCGGGGATCAAAGTAGCTACTTTAAAAATGGGCTAGGCATGTCCCAGTAGTTTCTCAGATATAGAGCTTTCTGGCACAGGTGCAGTGGAAAACATGGCTTTTTAAAAAAAAATGGCTTCTTTTTTAATGAAACAAGTTCAAAAGATACACAGGCTTAAGTTGTGCAGTGCACAAGCATGGAGGCTAAGCTGAAAGTCTGTAGCTCCTGCCCTGGATCTAACCTTTGAACCCGCCCCCCCATCCCCACCCCATGGGAGCACTCTCCAGGTACTTCTACGACATGGAAACGTGAAGCAGGCCAGAGGGCAAGAGCAGGATGGGAGCCTGCCAGGGTCAGCATGCTGCAGGGTCAGAGGACAGAGGCTATACGATGAGCATCAGTGTGTGTGTGTGTGTGTGTGTGTGTGTGTGTGTGTGTGTGTGTGTGTGTGTGTGTGTGTGTGGTGTTCTGTATTCATGTGGATAATGAATTACATGCACCCACGTGTGAAAAATTCTGATGGCTCAAATTCATGACTGTTTATCCCTGAAGAGATATGAATAAGTTGGCAGAAAGGAACAGAACATTCTCTATAACAGACCCTTGCTGCTCAAATGTGAGGTGGCACTTCCATCAGCAGCAATAGCATCACCTGGAAGCTTGTTAGAAATGCAGAATCTCAGGCTCCATCCCTGACCTACTGAGGCAGAGTGTGCTTTTTAAAGGATATCCCTCTCCACTACCAGGTGACTGGTTGGAGCACTGCATTCCAGAAGCACTTATCTGGATGCCAAGTGTGTTGTTATAAATTCTTTCTTCAGTGAACGAAGGCATAATGTAGGG
>NW_006775603.1:1244290-1278990 GCF_000442215.2 Lipotes vexillifer
GAAGAAGGAGTTCTAATTACAGTTAGAGTTTATACTCTTCAGTCATCAAGTGTCTAGTGTTTTTGAAATAGCCTAAGCGATTCCAGGGAAAGGAAGTGTTTTGAGCTCATTCAACCACAAAACTGAAAGAGTTACAGCATCCTATTTTTAAGATACACATATTAGAGTTCCATCTGTCATTTGTAAAGGAAACTTCTATGCCTAAATTTTTAAAAATGTTTTAAAAATAAGAGATAAAATACTAAACTTACTACAAGGAGATCTGGCTTTAATCACCTAGTCATGTGCAACTAGCTACATAATAAGGGCAGGTGATAACCTCCCAGGGTCTTGATTTCCTCAGGAGTAGTTTGCTATTCATGGGCTGGAAATGGGGTGGGAACTCCAGAAGGCATAGAGTATGCACATTAAAGTAAGGGCGATAAGAAAACCTGAAACTTTTGAATAAATTAAAATTGAGTATTGTGCCTGGAATGTAGGGTGTCTGTGAAGGTCTTTGTATAGTGTTAGTGTTGGGGAAGGGGGGGTTTTATCGGTGAGATATGAGGTTGGTGATCAAGGCATTTTATACCCTCTGAAAGGGTTTGAAATTTAGCCCAAGGCCAAAAGAAGTTTGGAAGGGTTTAGGAAAAGGAGGGAAGTTGGCATTTTAGAAGGCTAATACTGGCTTTAATGCAAAGAAATGAGAGTCAACAAGACCATAGACAAAGAAGTTAGGCAAAACCTATTTGGATAATGTAGGCCAGAATGATGGTAACATGAATTACAGATATAGAATTAGGGAAGGGGAGAAATGAGCTGTTTAGGAGGAAAAATCTATAAGATGCACTGACTGATGGGAAGGAGGAAACTGTCATGGCTAATTCCTGTTTTGAGCCTTAAAAACATGATTGGAAATACAGAAGGGGTAGGTTTGGAAGGAACTTACTGATTATGTTTTTATCAAGTTATTTATTATATTTATTTTTTGCGGTACGCGGGCCTCTCACTGTTGCGGCCTCTCCCCTTGCGGAGCACAGGCTCCGGACGCGCAGGCTCAGCGGCCATGGCTCACAGGCCCAGCCGCTCCGCGGCATGTGGGATCTTCCCAGACCGGGGCACGAACCCGTGTCCCCTGCATCGGCAGGCGGACTCTCAACCACTGCGCCACCAGGGAAGCCCTCAAGTTATTCTTTAAGACTGAACATCCAAGTTATAAATTTCTTGTTAACAGATATTCATTCCTTAAATATTTAACTATCTTGAGATAATCATACTTTCTATATCATTTATTCTCATTCTAATTATTATATACATGTATGTGCCTTCAAATCTACACCCTCAGTCTAGATCAATCACCTGAACTACAGCCCCAAATATACTCGTGAGGTTAAATTTATTTTCAGTAAAAATTGTGCTTTGCTGTTCATTGGAAATATAAGATTTTTCAGATCTTGTTACTTATATATGGCATATGAAATGTTATTCAGTTTTAGATATTGAGAAACATAATCATTTTTGGGCAAGGATTGTGATGGGACTTTAGTGTCACTTTTGTACCTAAAAACACCACCTTAGAAATACCCCATGCTCAAATAAATAGTTATTGAATTAAACATTGAAAATCTAAGTTGTCAAATTGCTTCTATAAATAAGGAATGAGCAAATGGGTCTACTGGAAATCAGCATAATGATGAATAAATAAGGAAAATGTTATTAAATATTTCTGTGATACTATTATTTCTTTATCTTGAGATTACTAAAACCAGGTAATTCAAAACATTTGATTTCATCACTTCAGTTCTTATGTAAAAGAAATAAAATTTTAATAATGAAAAACTGAGCTTCTCTGATGCTTGTTTACCCATGGTCTCCTCCTCCCTCTTTTGACTTTGTCAGCTGTGTCATTTTCCCCCGCACATGAATATCTGTTTACATTGTTTCTTAATTTCTTTTTGATTTTGGAAAATACAGATAACTATTAAGTATATGTAAAGTGCTATGTTTTTTCAGTGACTTCAGCTATCGTTCTTTGAAAGATGTTAATAAAAAGGATTTCTGACAACATAACAAAACAGAAATCAGGTTTGGTAGACTTCAGCATATGTGAAGTATGTATCCTGTCTGTCCGAGAAAAAATTTAAGCATCCAGCACCTTTTCTGTATCCATCTTAGCTAGCCAATCTTGTGTATTTACAACAGCAATGACATTGATAGATCACTTTAATTTACCCGGTGACCGACAGTTTGCCAGGACTACCTGTAAGAAGCAGCTAGAGCTGGTCCTGATCATTACAGATATGTGTATTGTTTCAGAAAAGTGTACCTGATCAGAAGCAGTTTAGATGTACCATTGTACCACAGATATAGAAATACATATTTTAGTATCCTGCTGATTTTTATTTTTCTCTTGTTCATTTCTCTTTTTTATGGAAAATTCAATACCTGTACAAATCTATGCTAATTTAGTTATTTGATAAAATTAATTGTGATGCAGTTTGGCCTTTTAAAGTATGGAGGATAGTTTTTAAATTAAATTTGTATAATCGGGATTGATTTTTAGAAAACAATATTATTTTTATGCCATTTTATGTACTTTAAAGTAAGAAACATTATTTTGAAAATAGCAAGCTGTGGTGTCAATTTTTCACTTAAATAGTTTAAACCTTAGGTAAGGACTAGAAAATAGAATACATGACTCTCAAAGTATTATAGAATTTTAGTGAAGATACGTGTAATAGAGGATAAGAAATGATAATCGGGAACACCAAGGAGGGAGAATTTAATTATTACACATATAATATGAGGAAGTCATTCTTGATGCTTAGCATGTATGTAATTTATGTCTTTTTAAAATGTATTCAGAGCTAACATTATATTTACGTGGACTAGATATCTTGTCTATATGATTATGTGGTGCTATTATAGAATTTTTAAAATTCAGAATATTTATAGGGCACCTATCATTTGCCAAGACGTATACCAGACGTTTTCATATGTAAGCAGTGCACTAGACATCATATTGTAACACAGGATGGGATCTAATGGCCTCCAAATGCCTTCTATTGTCTCTTTTTGATCCCTGAAATTCTACTGATCAGACCTCAAAACTTAAACCTTTATCACTAATATATATGTGTATGTGTATACACACACACATATGTATATGTGTATGTGTGTGTTTTTAAATTAAATTCCTGAGAGGAGTTATTTCTTAAGTCTTCATAAATTCCTACCATACGGTCTGGTGTGAATGGTTATTGCCTCTTCTGTAAATAGGCTTTGACAGAGGAAGTAGAAATGATTTTAGAGGCCTTGACTATTTGAACTGAGCTGGTAGAGGAGCAAACATTAGAGCTGAATGATAAAGAATTCTTTATTTGTTTTTCTTACATTACATATCAAAAAGGACTGGTCCTGGCTACTTTTTACTATGGTTAATTGAGTAAAGCATAGCTTATATGTTAGAAAAATCAAATCCATACCAAAACTCTAAGTTATTTTTTGTTTTTGATTTTTTTTTCCTGTGTAATAGTGTAAGGATGGCTCATGTGTTTTCACTTTATGACAGTAATACAAGCACACAAAAACATCACAGAGTGAATTGCTCATTCTAGTTTAACAAAGTAAGTGGATGCATGGGAATAATTTCTGGGGTAGGGATATCTATGAGAATAGCCTGAATCAACAGAGAAAGTTGTGACAGCTTCATGAAACCCCTAACTGAGTAAAGTCCAATTTTTGCTAGCATTTTTGTGTGCTTTCCCATTTTCTGCCATAACTCTCTGTGTCAAGGTGGAAACTGGATATATCTTTGTAGAAAGAAAGGTAGCACCTCATTTACCTACTTAGGAAATGTGTGTGTTCAATAGGTTTCTGGTACTTCTTAAATATTTACAAGGCACATTCTAAGCATTGACTATGAAATCTCGATAATGACTTTTCCTGTCAAGGAAATCTCCCTCCCTAATTGTGTGAACAGTCTCTCCAAAGATTCTCTTTCAGCCCAGGAAAGCTTGAACATTCATTACCTTGTTTTATTATTTAAGTCTGTAGGCATAGGACTGGGATAGATGATAGTGCTAAGTAGTATATAAAATTATATTTGAAGCAGTATAATTTTAGTTTATTTTAGCAAGTGAATTGGTGCACTGTGTTGTCATCCTACTCTGACTTCTACTTATTAGAGACCTTCCCACCAAAGGGGCCAATATCAAACTTAGGTAATAGAAGCCAGGCTGAAAAAGCAGGGCCTCAGGCAGAATATAAACCATATCCATAATAGATAAGGGGCCTGTAAAAAATACTATCCAGACTGGAACACTTTGAGAGTAGAGGGCAGTATTAATAATAGGCCTGGAACAACGTGTATAAACTAGGAGTATCTCAAGTGAACTGGGACATATGGTTACCCCAATGATAGAATTAATATAATTATTGAGACTAGATGAGTGAGGCTACATTTTATTAAGAGTTGGTGGTCAGAGAAGATGCTTGATCCGATTTCAATTTTCTGAGGCTTGATTTGTGACCCAAGATGTGATCTGTCCTGGAGAATGTTCCACGTGCACTTGAGAAGAAAGTGTATGCTGCTGCTTTTGGGTGGAATGTCCTATAAATATCAATTAAATCTATCTGGTCTGTTGTGTCATTTAACGCTTCTGTGTTTCCTTATTTATTTTCTGTTTGGGATATCTGTCTATTGATGTAAGTGGGGTGTTAAAGTCCCCTACTATTATTGTGTTACTGTCGATTTCCCCCTTCATGATTGTTAGCATTTGCCTTATGTATTGAGGTGCTCCTATGTTGGGTGCATAAATCTTTATAATTGTTATATCTTCTGACCACAATGCTGTGAGATTAGAAATCAGTTACAGGAAAAAAAACTGTAAAAAACACAAATACATGGAGGCTAAACAGTGTGCTACTAAATAACCAAGAGATCACTGAAGAAATCAAAGAAGAAATAAAAAATACATAGAAACAAACGACAATGAAAACACTATGACCCAAAACCTATGGGACGCAGCAAAAGTAGTTCCTAGGAGAGAAATTTATAGCAATTCAATCTCACTTCAAGAATCAAGAAAAATCTCAATCTACCTTACACCTAAAGCAACTAGAGAAAGAAGAACAAACAAAACTCAAAGTCAGTAGAAGGAAAGAAATCATAAAGATCAGAGCAGAAAAAAATGAAATAAAAATGAAGAAAACAGTACCGAAGGTCAATAAAACTAAAAGTTGATTCTTTGAGAAGATAAACAAAATTGATAAACCTTGAGCCAGACTCATCAAGAAAAAAAGTGTGAGTTCAGAAATCAATAAAATTAGAAATGGAAAAGGAGAAATCACAACTGACACTGCAGAAATACAAAGGATTATAAGAGGCTACTACAAACAACTCTATGCCAATAGAATGGACAACCATGAAGAAATGGACAAATTTTGGAAAGGTACGATTTTCCAAGACTGACCCAGGAAGAATTAGAAAATATAAACAGACCTATCACAAGTAATGAAATTGCAACTGTAATTAAAAATCTTCCAACAAACAAAAGTCCAGGATCAGATGGCCTCACAGGCAAATTCTATCAAACATTTAGAGAAGAGCTAACACCTGTCCTTCTCAAACTTGTCCAAAAATTGCAGAGGGAGGGACACTCCCAAATTCATTCTACGAGGCCACCATCACCCTGATACCAAAACCAGCCAAAGATGTCACAAAGAAAGAAAATGACAGGCCAATATCACTGATGAACACAGATGCAAAAATCCTCAACAAAATACTAGCAAACAGAATCCAACAACACATTAAAAGGATCATACACCATGATCAGGTGGGATTTATCCCAGGAATGCAAGGATTCTTCAATATACAAAAATCAATCAGTGTGATGCACCGTATTGGTAAATTAAGGAATATAAACCGTATGATCAGCTCAATAGATGCAGAAAAAGCTTTTGACAAAATTCAACACCTATTTATGATAAAAACTCTCCAGAAAATGGGCACAGAGGGAATCTACCTCAACATAATAAAGACCATATATGACAAGCCCACAGCAAACATTGTTCTCAGTGGTGAAAAACTGAAAGCATTTCCATTAACATCGGGAACAAGACAATGATGTCCACTCTCGCCACTGTTATTCAACATACTTTTGGAAGTTTTAGCCACATCAGTCAGAAAAAGAAATAAAAGGAATACAAATGGAAAAGAAGTAAAACTGTCACAGTTTGCAGATGACATGATACTCTACATAGAAACTCCGGAAGATGCCACCAGAATACTACTAGAACTAATCAATGAATTTGGTAAGGTTGCAGGATACAAAATTAATGCACAGAAATCTCTTGCGTTCTTATACATTAACAATGAAAAATCAGAAATTAAGGAAACAATCCCATTTACCATCACAATAAAAAGAGTAAAATACCCAGGAATAAACCTACCGAAGACGGCAAAAGACTTGTATTCAGAAAACTATAAAACACTGATGAAAGAAATCAAAGGTGACATTCACAGATGGAGAAATATGCCATGTTCTTGGATTGGAAGAATCAATATTGTGAAAATGACTATATTTCCCAAAGCAATCTACAGATTCAATGCAATCCCTATCAAACTACCAATGGCATTCTTCACAGAATTAGAACCAAAAATTTTACAATTTGTATGGAAACACAAAAGACCCCGAATAGACAAAGCAATCTTGAGAAAGAAAAATGGAGCTGGAGGAATCAGTCTCCCCAAATTCAAACTATACTACAAAGCTACAGTAATCAAGACAGTATGGTCCTGGCACAAAAACAGAAATATAGATCAATGAAATATAGTCCAACAGGATAGAAAGCCAGAGATAAAACCCACACACATATTGTCAGCTAATTTATGACAAATGAGGCGATAACATACAATGGAGAAAAGGCAGCCTCTTCAATAAGTGGTGCTGGGAAAACTGGACAGCTGCATGTAAGAGAATGAAATTAGAACACACCCTAACACCATACATAAAAACAAACTCAAAATGGATTAAAGACCTAATTGTAAGACCAGACATTATAAAACTCTTAGAGGAAAACATAGAAAAAAATACTCTTTGATATAAACCACAGCAATATCGTTTTTGACCCACCTCCTAGGGAAAACAAAAGTAAAGAAATGGGACCTAATTAAACTTCAAAGCCTTTGCACAGGATAGGAAACCATAAAAAATATGAAAAGACAACCCTCAGAATGGGAGAAATTTTTGCAAATGAAGCAACGGACAAAGGATTAATCTCCAAAATATACAAACAGCTCATGGAGCTCAATATCCAAAAAACAGACAACCCAATCCAAAAGTGGGTGGAAGACCTAAATAGACATTTCTCCAAAGAAGATATACAGATTGCCAACAAACACATGAAAAGATGCTCAACATCACTAATCATTAGAGAGATGCAAATCAAAACCACAATGAGGTATCTGTCACCTCACACCAGTCAGAATGTCCATCATCAAAAAAATCTACAAACAATAAATGCTGGAGAGGGTGTGGAGGAAAGGGAACGCTTTTGCACTGTTGGTGGGAATGTAAATTGATACAGCTACTATGGAGAACAGTATGGAGAGTCCTTAAAAAACTAAAAATAGAACTACCATATGACCCAGCAATCCCACTACTGGGCATATACCCTGAGAAAACCGTAATTCAAAAGGACACATGTACCCCAGTGTTCATTGTAGCAGTGTTTACAATAGCCAGGATATGGAAACAACCTAAATGTACAACGACAGATGGATGGATAAAGAAGATGTGGTACATATGTACAGTGGAATATTAGCCATAAAAAGGATCAAAATTGGGTCATTTGTAGAGATGTGGATGGACCTAGAGTCTGTCATACGGAGTGAAGTAAGCCAGAAACAGAAAAACAAATATCATATTTTAACACATATATGTGGAATGTAGAAAAATGGTACAGATGAACCTACTTGCATGGCAGGAATAGAAAGGCAGATGTAGAGAACGGAGTTGTGTACATGGTGGGGAAGGGGAGGGGGGTACGAATTGGGAAATTAGTTTGACGTAAATATACTACCATGTGTAAAAGAGATAGCTAGTGGGAACCTGCTGTATAGCACAGGGAGTTCAGCTCGGTGCTCTGTGACGACCCAGATAGGGGGCATGGGGAGGGTTGGAGGGGAGGTCCAAGAGGGAGGGGTTATAGGTATACATATAGCTGATTCACTTCATTGTACAGCAGAAACTAACACAACATTGTAAAGCAGTTATACTCCAATAAAAAAAAAAAGTTGGTGGTCATGTGAATGGCTAGGCAAACCTGGTTTAAAGGCACAGGGTCAGGCAGACATGTCCCGTATTTGGACACGGATATATTTAAGTGGGATCTTCCTAGGACTGTCTTTTACTAAGAGAGTGTCTTGGTTCTGGTTAGCATATTAAAAAGAGAGGCATGTATAAAAGATTTGGAATTTAAAGTATACTTTCATCCACTCCAGTCTTTTGTGCTCCTGTAATTAATTTTCCTTACTTCTCTTTCACCTCATAATTCATGCCACCACATTTAAACGTTCCTTATTGTTGGTAGTAGGAATTATATGCTTAGTTCGGAGGATGATCTTTTTAATAGCATTCCTTCTGTTCTTAAAGGCAAGTTTGGACTTGGCTGGATTTAGCAATTGCTTTGAAAATTTGGTTTAGCATATTGTTTCCAAATGAAAATATGGGAATTAGAACAAGACAACAGATCATACAACTAGCACATGCTATTTTATATTGGTATTTACATTTCAAAGTGCTTTTTTGTCCCTTTGTCACTACAGCACTTTAAAAATATTTAATGTGATTTTCCTTACACCTTTTTATATTTCATATTTATATCTTTCATAGTTACATGACTGTCTTTCATACTTATATAATTTCATATCAGGACTCTTATAAAAACATGCTCTCTGTGTTTTTTAGTTTTTTGAAATTTTTATTGAGCTAATTTGAGATTCGTATGCAATTGTCACATACAGAGATTCCATGAGCCCTTTGCTCAGTTTCCCTCAGTGCTAAATTTTGCAAAGTTATAATACAATATTGCATCCAAAATATTTTCATTGATAACACTTTACCAACCTTATTCAGATTTTACCAGTTTTACGTGTGCTTATTTGTGTCTGTGTGTGTGTTTAGTTCTACACAATTTTCCTACATATGTAGGTTGGTCAAGGTATTGAACAGTTCCATCACCACAAGAGTTCCTCCTGTTGCCCTTATATAACCATGCCCACCTCCGTTCTACCCTACCCACCCTATTCCTAACCCCAGGCAACCAACTGATATGTTCTCCATTTTAAAAATTTTATTTCAAAAATGTTATATTCATGGAATAACATAGTATGTAACCTTTTTTGGATTGACTTTCTCTATGTTTGAAACAATATGTATCTTTTCACTATATACTTTTGGTCATAAGACTGTAAGAATGTGACAAAAGACAGTATTTAACAATGTTTATTAGAGATTCAGGATAATGTATATTATCCTGAAAATATATTTCACTGTGTTTTAACATATATGGGAATAATTACTCTTCATTATTTGTATTAATGGAGGGAGCTGAGAGCCAATTAAGTGGTTAAGAGTACTACAGAATAAAAAAAGAAGTATGTGTCTGTGGGTCACAAAAATACTGATTGGTTTTTAACATGAGAGATTCATGTGAACATTGATCTCTGGAGTGTAATATGGACAAGTTATTCTCAGGGGTGTCACAAGTAGGGAGAAAAAGGTGGATTTAGGGTCAGAACACCTAGTAATTTACTGTATCTTGAATATTTTTTATGACATTGAAGGACCTGTACTGGAGAGAATGTGTTAAATATGGACACTATTAATCTAGTGATTTTAGTAACATGATTTTACATCTAGAAGAAGCCATATAACTAAAAAAATTCTGTTTGGCATTGAATATGAGATGGGTAGCGGATGCTTGCTCAGTTATAGGCCCCAAATTATAGAATGTCTTTTGTGTCCTTTTTCAACTTATGTGCTCACAAGAAAGTAAATAAAATTACTATTCCTTGGCTATTATCAAAAAGTTGATACAACAAGTGTTGGCAAGGATGTGGAGAAAAGGGAAGTCTTGTGCACTGCTGGAGGGCATTAAATTGGTACAGCCATTATAGAAAACAGTACGGAGGTTCCTCAAAAACAATCAAAGATAGAATTATGTTATGATTCAGCAGTCTCACTTCTGAGTATGTATCTGAAGGAAATAGAATCACTATCTTGAGGTATCTGCACCCCTTTGTTCATTACAGCATTATTCACAATAGCCAAGATATGGAAACAACCTAAGTATCCATCAACAGATGAATGGATAAAGAAGACAATGGATGAATATCACTCAGCCACAAAATAGTAAGGAAATATTGCCATTTGTGATAGCATGGATGGACCTTGAGGGCAGTATGCTAAGTGAAATAAGTCAGACAAAGACAAATACTGTATGGTCTCACTTATATGTGAAGTCTAATAAAAGCCAAACTCATAAAAACAGGTTGGTGGTTGCCAGGGCCTTGGGGTTGGAAACACATGGAGATGTTGTTCGAAGGGTGCAAACTTCCAGTTATAAGATGGAAAAGTTCTGAGGATCTAATGTATGGCATGGTGATTGTACCTAACAGTACTGTATTATACACTTCAAAGTTGCTAAGAGAGTAAATGTTAAATGTTTCATCAAAAAATAGTTAATTATCTACGATGATGGAGGTGTTAACTAGCCTTATTGTGGTAATCATTTCACAGTATATTCGTGTATCAAATCATCACGTTACGTGCTCTAAACTTACATGATGATGTATGTCAATTTTATCTTAATAAAGCTGGAAAAAAGAGGGGGAAAACCAACAAGAAGACACTCTACCAAAATCCAAAATTAATATTCTTGACAATAAGATCTTGATGACTTCATAAACTTAGATAATGTCTTGTTTGTTTAAGAATTCTCAGTGATTAGTTAGGTAAAACATGTTCAGTAAATGTGTGTTGAATAACTGCAGTTTATTAGATTGGAAAGTTCTCTGTAAATCTGTATCATGCCAGTACTTTTAAAAAATTAATTAATTTATTATTTTTGGCTGTGTTGGGTCTTCGTTTCTGTGTGAGGGCTTTCTCTAGTTGCGGCGAGTGGGGGCCACTCTTACATCGCAGTGCGCGGGCCTCTCAGTATCGTGGACTCTCTTGTTGCGGAGCACAGGCTCCAGATGCGCAGGCTCAGTAGTTGCAGCTCATGGGCCCAGCTGCTCCACGGCATGTGGGATCCTCCCAGACTCCTCCCAGACTTGAACCCGTGTCCCCTGCATTGGCAGGCAGATTCTCAACCACTGTGCCACCAGGGAAGCCCCATGCTAGTACTTTAAAAAAATCAGTAATTAATTAATTAATTAGTAAAGAGGTAGGGTGGAATTTGTTGGTAGCAACATAGTTCAAATCTTACTGATCAGGGATTTTATATTTTAGCTGTGTACTAACCAGCTAATCATTGTGAGTTGAGTTAGAGCTCCAGCATTCATCAGAAGACAGAGAAAAGGCAGACTATTGCTACAAGGGGATCTTCAGGGTTTGCTTTTTTGTTCACTTTTTTTCACTGTTCTTTTCTATTTGCATTGTTTTGTGGGATGCCGGTATCAGCTCACAAATATTTGAGGTGATTTTAAAGAAACTGTTGTAAAGCATTGGCTGTAATGGATTGTTCAGGGTGCTGCACTGTTCAATGAAAATAGGCTTAAATTGAAAATCCCTGGCACCATTGAAAGTGGTCTTTGTGGTAGGAAGTCTCTTGTATAGTCTTATCATCATCTGTGTTTTATCATTTGCTATTCTAGTCCCTGACTTGTATACCCAAGAAGCCCTCAACGGTTCACTGTCAAGCTCTCCAAACTCCCTCATACATAACTTCCAAATCGTAAGACGAGCCCAAGGTGCTCTGACAAAATTTGGTTCGTGTCATCCTGCTTCTCCCCTTCTAATAACTCACCTTTCTTGAGTCCAGAGTGGCCTTCAGGTACCTCTCTTGAAGTTAAAAAGGAAAACTAACAGACTTTTTAAAAAAACAAAAAACAAAACAAAAAACCTCCCAACAAATCCAAACTACAAACCCCCAGTCATGAGTAGGATAAATTCCCTTAGATCCATTACCTCATTTGATTTTCATGTCAACCCCAAAAGGTTGATATTATATTCTCAATTTGACATTTGAGAAAATGAGGTTTTTATAAAAGCTATGGGACTAGACCAGAGTCATAATAGCTAGTAATGCCGAAACTGGTCCTTGGTTTTATTTCATTAAAACTCTAAAGTTACACTGCTAAGTTATTAATGAATTAGGTTGCCACAGGAAGATAATTTCTCTTCCCTTCATTTTCTTTGGTATAGAACCTACTTGCTCTGTTTGGGCCGTCACTTCTTTTTGCTGTATATCTTTTTTCCTCATTTCTGTCTCTTCTCATTCCCTGAAGATTGATGCTTCAGATATACTGGCTTTATAACAGCTTTGCCTCAGTGGTGGATAAACTTAGCCATAAACACTGTGCTGCTCCTCTTATCAAGAGGTGGAATCTATTTCTTCCCATCTTTAGTCTAGGAGATAACCTGTGTGACCTGCTTTGACCAATACAGTGTGGCTTAAGTAATACTATGCCAGTTATGGGCTTAACCTGAGAGAGAGAGAGAGAGAGAGAGAGAGAGAGAGAGAGAGAGAGAGAGAGAGAGAGAGGTGTGTTGAGAGTTTAGCCTTAAAATTTTAGCATTATCTCCTAATTACTGAGTAATATCCCCAAATCACCCTTACGTATATAATTCAGGTGATTGTTGGTGATCTTTCTTTGGCACATGTGTGTGTGTGTCAGAGAGAGAGAGAGAGAGAGAGAGAGAGAGAGAGATGTGCATGGTTAGCGTGTTCTGGCCATCGCATCTGAAGCACCAAGCATATCACTGAAGTCGTCTTGGATTTCAGCCCCATATGAGCCCCAAACAGAAGACTGTTTCTCCATCAGTGACCTAAGTGAGACTAGTCAAAAAACCCAGCCAGCTGAGCCTAGCTCAGATTGTAGAATCATAAGCAAATAAATGCTTATTTTTTTTACGCTACTGAGTTTTGGGATATTTTGTTAAATAGAAGTAGATGCCAGAAATACTCACTGACTTACAAATTTATTTTGTCCTTCAGAGACTGAGGATGAGTATTATTTTCTGTCATCTTTATTCTCATACCAAGATACTGAGACCTCAGCCAAGGTGAGGTTCTAGTTCCTCTAGAAAAGGGAATTCAGAGAAATTTAATGGATTTGGAGTGTTAAAACTGGACAAATGAAAATTCAAGTGGGATAAGAAAATTATTTTCAAGGCTGGTTTGGTAAGAGGAATAGTTGCTTTTGAGAATTCAAGGAATGGAAAGATAAAAAATGATCAGAAGCCACATATGAATAACGAAACTTTCCTCACATTTAAATTAAACATGGAATTGTCCTATGTAGTGGACTGTCACAAATGGCAGGGGCACCCGATGAAGACAACATACTCTCCATTGCTGGAGAGTCAGAGTGCTTCAACTTACCACCGTGCTCAGACGTGTGGCAGTCATGGACTCATGCTACTTGACCTTCTTTCAAGAAACTACTTATTTTTCAGCTGTGAGGAGTATAATTAGCTGACAGGTATAGCTGCAGAACCTTTAGAATCCTTTGTAGCATTCAAGCTAAGGCAGTGCTCTTCAGGTCATCTTCCAGCCATTGACAGAGCCTGGCTATTTCTGCCAGTGCAAGCCTCTCCTGTACCCTGTCTTTGCTCTGCAGCTCTCCGTTATTAGGTTGGTCAAGGCTTCCTGAGATCTGCACTGCATTTCTTATACTGTTCTCCTTGATTATTCTTCTTACCGTCTTTCAGAAGTGTAGGATCTGCTTTGTGGTCTGAGAAGGCTTCCCATGCCTTATCCTCTTCTCTTCCTCGTTATCATTCATAGGTGTTACTCTTCAATAAACATCTTTATTCCTAAATTCTGGCTTAGCATCTGCTTCTGTTAGGATCCGAGCGAGATGCGATGGACAAAACTAAACTGAGAGAGGGATCAGTTTAGAAAAATTTTAAGATCTCTTCTAACTCAGCAATCCTATAATATGCTGTTCCATCTAATGGCTTTCAGGTGGATTTGGATAATCATTTTATAGCAATTCTAAGAAGTAAGGCAAGAGATACCTTTTGGGGTAGAGAAGGCACCTGTCTAAATCACAAACTATATTTTGGGAAATATTTTCTTCAAAATTGCAAAGGTGCATTTGCATTTGGTCTTAAAATGTAATTCATTTGCTAACATTTGTAACTATCTTCAGTAATTTAAATCTATTACATAGCACAAAAAGATGGAAATACATCAGTGTCTAGTAAAAGATGTCTATGCAACACACATGTTTTTTGGACAGATAGCACCAACATTGAAGATGATTAAAGAAAGCAGTATAGAAAAACTGTCAGTTCTGGTGGTATTTATTATAGTTCGGAAAATAATCTTCCATTACATCCAGATCTTACATAATTAGCACATAACAAAGTAACAATAATAATCAGCTTTGAAATATGGACACTATTAAATTATGCATCTCTTGAATATATGTGGAATTCCAGAAGAAATTAAAATGTACTGAAATCATCTTATTAATCTTGAATTGGAATGAAGTTCTTTAAAGTTTTTTAATGTTGTGCTTATGTCAAATGAATGTAAAACAAATGCTTACTTTGAAGGTTTGAAATTTAAAAATTCAGAAGATATGATTATTAGGCCAGCCTGTGTTTCCCAGACCTCCTCTGTTTATACAGGCGATAAAACTAGGGCAAAAGCAGCAGCCAGAATATAACATGCCTTTGTGGTGATGCGTACTCCAACTTCTCTTATGTTCTTTTGAGATAAATTCTGGAATCCCTGCGTATATCACGTGATATTTAGTAATCAGACATTGCTGTCATGGCACATGGAGTTTTTGATTTGCCTTCTATTTTTTAAAGCCACCTTTATTGAGCCTCTGTCATCTGCCAGATAGTATACCAAGTTCTTCAAGTAAATTACCCCATTGATATCACAGCAGTCATATTAGATATGGGATATTATTGTTTCCACTTTGCACTCAAGAAATCTGAGCGTTAGAGAGGTTAAATAATATGACTCATGTCACTGTGGTGCATAAACATGGCGGTGCCTGGGTTTTAACTTAGCTATGGCTGGCTGCAAGGTCTGCGCTGTCATAACTGTTGTGTTACCTCACCGTTTCTATTCTCCTACTTGCTTTTCTGTTCTGTCAGTCACTGAGAGTCAAAAGTGCCACGAGTCAGCATGGAAGACACTGCTGCTTCTGCTCTGCTGCCGTTGAGACACAGGCTGTGGATGCCCAAGGTGCAGGGAGCTGATGTGCAGGGGGCTGAAGGAACTCTCCTTGTTGCCAAACGTGCTGTTATCACTGACTGCACTGCTGCTGTCATTAGTGCTGCTGCCAACACTGCCAGCCCTGCTGATGCCTTGGGCTCTCGGGGTCTCAGGGTGATTCTATAGGCAAGCAGCTGCTTGTAGATTTCACTTGCTCATTACCTGTAGAGCCTTTGCGGTAGGACTCAGGCTTACGTCCACGGAGCCTGGGATGGAAGACGATGGGAGGTATGTTTTATCTTCCCCAACATCTGGGGCAACTGGCCTTGAACCAAACACATGTACTTCAGTTCTCTTTTCTCTTCTTCCTTAGAGATTTCTTTTCCTCAGAGGCTCTTTCTTCTTTCATGCAATGCCCCACCAGCCCTGGAAACATGAGCATAAACACTTGAACCTTAGAATGAACATAATTTAGTCTTAATGTGGAAGCCCCACTACATTGGATATTTCAGTTTGAAAAATATAAAGAGCCCTTATATTTTATAATCATGAACATATACTTAGCTGTACAAGAATTGAATCATGCTAATTATTAAAGAATTGCTATAAACAACTTTGATCTCTGGCAAGGGTGGTTTCAGTTTGATTTACATTATTTGTAAGAAAAAATAATTACTAGAGCTTAAAAAGTCAAATCTTTCTTTGAAGCTCTATCAGTATTCATACAACTCATATCAAAAGGCTTACAGGGACAAGGTGATTTTGTTGGCGGGGTGATTCTTTTTTACTTTTGCTTCCAACCCTAACTCAAAAGGAGGGCAGTGTTGTCTCAAAGCTGGAAAATAAGGAAATAGCATGAAAATTTACAAACCTCTACTCCTTAAAAACATAAAAAATAAGGAATTTTTAACTGAAGGAAAAGAATGTCACATTGCTGAATTCTTTACCATCTTAACTGAAAGCAAAAACCTGTTTGAAGTTTTTAATTGAGAAAAGCATATGGGGGAAAAGAGCTCTTAGTTTTATGCCGGAAGTGTTTCTTTTTCTTTTCTTTTATTGCTTACATCTAGTCTAGAAAGAAAAAAAAAATAGTTGTATCAGGATCCTGGTCAGGATCCTCTTCTTAAGGACTGTTTTTTTCCCTTAAGGATAAAGCAGTCAATTTTCTTGTTTGAGTACAGTGCAAGTTTATATTTCCATTCTACCTGCCATAATAATTGAGAGTTTTATGTTTTTTCTTCCAGTTTTATCAAGATATGATTAGAGTATCATTGACTTACAACACTATGTTAGTTTCTATTACACAACATAGTGCTTTGATATTTCTATACATTTCAAAATGATCACCACGATAAGTCTAGTTACCATCTGTCACCATACAGAGATATACCATTATTATTAACTATATTCCACACAGTGTACATTTTGCACAGTGACTCATTTATTTTGCAATCAGAAGTTTGTACCGCTTAATCTCCTTCACCTGTTTCACCTGCTTTATGTTTTATTAATTAAGAAAAGGGGGATTGATAAATAATACTTAAACACATACGTTTCAGACAGGGTGAACTTCTTGATTCGTCAGATGTATGGATTTATAGAATGAATTTGCATTCAGTACTTTTATTTCCAGTTAATTGCATGAGGAATTTAGTTTATTTAACAAATGTAAATATGTGAATTTTGAATGTATTTATATATTTAAAGTTATCCTAATACATACATGTTAGGATGATTTTTACGTGTGCAATGTACATTTTTTCTTCTTAATTGATTTTTAAAAATTTAAAAATTGGAGTGAAAGAAAAACGTTAGTATATGAAAAACAACCTAATAATGTTATTGTGTTTAAACATCATACATAGATACATGTTTTGTTATTTTCTGAGATACATGCTAGAGTATATTGTAAAGAACTCTATCTCTGGATAAAATAAAATTCCAGAGGCAGTGCAGAGAAAAATAAAATATAGTTGCCTTGTATTTCTGATCCTCCTTATTTTTTAGTTTTTAGTGGGAATTTATGCCTCTTCCATAAAGGTGCTAATGTTCTAATGTAGCTAAAATTGTAGAGGAAGAGCTCTTAAAAGTTTGTAGGATGACAGATGACATTTATAAATATTAGTGTTTATTAGTATTTAATATCCTTTCTGTTATCTGCACTTAATATTTCCATTTCATTTCAACAGTATGTGTAAGCAATGGCTGATCCTTTGCTAGATAGTTTTATTCTGCCTTATGCTGTAAACCTGTTTAGGCAGATAACGTTTGCAAGTAGTTGAATTCAGAGTTCATATTGGAGTAGACTGGTGGGAATATTTCTCAATAGTTTTTCAAGGAAATACTAACTACTTTATCCTATATATTGAAATTATTTTTATCTTTATTATATACAACCATAGAAAACTTGAGTTCATAAATTCTTAGAAAATTAAAACAAAGCAAAACAATGATTTGGAAAACAATCAATTAAAACCATAAATGGTTTAGGGAATCCCTGGAAATGGAAATGCTACCGAATGCTCCTACAGAGTGGATTTTTTTAATGTCTGAATTCAGTAACCTGTGAAGGGAGAACTTTTAAATCGAAAATAATGACAGCACCTTAATTATGGTGATTTTATTGAAAGCCTGCTACTGCAATAATAAGGTGCATTTTAGGTTTCCAGAGCCATGGCAGCTGTCAAAAACCAACAATTTTTCCCTGAGAATAGGTTTGGTGTAATGTTTTTCAAGGACAAGTTGCTCAGCTATTGTCTCAGTGAGCACAGCTAGTTAATATTCAACAGTTTTCTTAATCAAAATTGTATGTCCTGCTCCCCAGAGTGTTTGTTAAAGTGATTGTATGTTTATCAGAGCCTTCAGCAGCAGAAACAGAATATTCCTAGACAAGGTGCTGGTAATGAGAACCTATATTTTCCCAGGGTGCTAATAAGAAATAAAAAATGCTGTCAAAATACATTGTTTGTAAAAAAAAATTACTATAGCTCAAAAAGTCAAACCTTTCTTTGAAGCCCTTGTACTTTCTATTACTTCAATTGTTTACCTAGGATAATGGGGCAGCAGGTGTATGGTGATATCCTACTATAGACTCCGGGAATTTCATGCCAGTGACCAAATAGTCTGGGGAGCTGTTAATCATTGCTTCTGTTGGATGGCTGATTAAGGTTCTTCACAACACGTTTCCTTTAGATTACAGAAAGTTCTTAACGAAGTAAAGCTTGGGGGGCATTAGAGAGCTCAGTCTGGCATTCTGCAAATGGTGGGGAAAGCAAGCGTTGCCAAAAGTGAAATAATGCAACAGCTAACGTTTTGCATGAAATACAGTGTCTTAAGATGCAGGTTTTGTTACTGCTTTTGTTTTTGCCTCAAATTACTTTATATTGCCAGGTGATACTGAGCTGTAAGCAGAGCTATCCTGTTGGGTATGACTTTTCTTTCCAAGGGTAGTACCTACCACTTAGACACACACGCGCGCACGTGCGCACACACCTCTTTCTCCTCCTCTCTCTCTCTCCCCTCCTTGAAATAATCAAGGATACATTGTTTGAAAAATACAGTCCCTGTACAACTAAGAAGAACATTTTGTATTTTATTTGTTTTGTCTCCAGTTGAATTCTATGAGAAATGAAGTCTTCTGCAAACAGTTCATTTTAATTAGTATGTTGGTAGATTCTCCTGTAGAATCGTAACATTCACTAATAAAAAGTTTTCGGCCATTGTTTCACATAATAAAACGTGTACTTTGAACATTAATTAGGAAACAATGCACCTAAAATCCATCGGAGTTAATCTTTGTAAAATTTTATTTTGGGGGGGCTTTTTTGGAGGGGCTTCCTTAGTGGCACAGTGGTTGAGAGTCCGCCTGCCGATGCAGGGGACACGGGTTCGTGCCCCGGTCCGGGAGGATCCCACATGCCGTGGAGCGGCTGGGCCCGTGAGCCATGGCCGCTGAGCCTGTGCGTCCGGAGCCTGTGCTCCTCAACGGGAGAGGCCACAACAGTGAGAGGCCCGGGTACCGCAAAAAAAAAAAATAATAATTTTTTTGAAGGTTACAGCCAGGGATATTGATCACTTCAGTGATACTGAGATAAGTACTGCACTTTGTGTATTGATCTTTGATATAGAAAGATGGGCACATTAATATAAAAACTGATTGTTGCTATGTATTTGAAACTTAAGCCACATTATTTGCTGATATTCAAAAATAACTCATTTACTTGGTATTGTTATGTGTCGTTAATTTCTAACTACTTTTTAGATAAATTGATCATTTCATATTTTAATTTATTCTAAGTTGTAGCTTATAATTGTTTCAAAATGTGAATCACAAATTGATTTGATAAGAGTTTTTGGTAGAATTGTGGATCAGTCAGTCCAGTCAGGAGATGGAAACCATAGGAGGTTAAACAAGAGTTTAATATAAAAAATATAAAAAATTATTAAATTGTGACAACAGACTAACTGTGAGATAAAGGGAAACTTATGCAATACCCAGGGGCCAAGGGAGTGTACCAAGGAAGGACAAACTCTGAGGAGGTTCGGATCTTTGGAGAAAAGGTATAATTCATCCCATTGGATAGCAGAGAAGTTCATGGGTTTGGTCACACATCTGGAGGGTGGTTCCCAGTTGCTGGATAACGTGGCAGCAGAGAGAACAGGAGGAACCCTGGCAGTCAAACCAGAGATGGCATGTCAGGGGGCGTGGGCCCCCTCCAGATTGCTCATTGGGTAGAGTCCTCACTGCAAGGGAACTGAGGACCTGTAGCGGGACCATCAGGAGTTCAGACAGGTAGCACCCAGGCCTACACAGACAATTCTGGCACTGGCGCGGGTTGTAAGATTGGCGAGGAGTCAGGCGTTCTGGGCTCCATGTGTGGCTGGGGTAGAGCTCCACTGAATGTGTTCACAGTCACATCCAGACCACTGATCTCCCCCCCACCAGCAGAAACCTCGGGAGAGCCCCTTCTTTCTCTAGTATCCCTCCAGCTTTCTCTATCAGGAACGGTCAACAGCGTGCTTATTATAAAGAAGAAATGCTTAAAGGAATCCCACTTATGATCACAGAGGATATATCTATTGAAGGGTGCATTCAGAGCTGGAAGGCAGTTAATTCATAACTGGCATACATTGCCTCTCATTTAGATGTAGTTGTAGTTAATGTTGTAACAAAACCGATAATTCTGTTACGAATGTCATGTTCTCTACAGGTGCCCTAGTTTTAGCCCCTTGTACTTGTCTATCCTGATTAGTCGCATTATCCATGTTTTCAGTAGCTGAGAGCTTAAGACTGTGCTTAGTTTTTACTGTGTCTTGTATACACACCATGCATAGCTCTCTGAAGTGGGATAGGAGCCCGTCTACATATGCCACTGTATGTATTCCCAAATTCTTTACATTAAGTGTTTGAGCAACCTCAGTGGGAAAGACTCATGGAGTATCAGTAAACTCTAATCTAATTTGAGCTATTTAGATCTCTTTTATAAGCAAGTGAGGAAACTATTTACCCCTAGAGTCTGAACTAGAAATAGTATGTAGTTCATTTGGCAGAGCTAAAAAGCGATATTGATTTTGAGGCACTGAGGAACATGCAAGGGCATAGATGAGTTTTTTACTAGGTATTTTTTTCTCTGCTGTTAGTACAACTATTATTGTAGTTAAGGTGAGAAAAAGTTATTATTAGTGACTGCTTCCTGGTGTTCTGTAGATGCTATTATTTACATTTATACATATACTGTTGTAATCATATATCAATGAGCTGTCAACTATGTATATGTAAGAGAGAGGTATACAGGTATCCATGTGTCAAGGTGTTTAAAAAGATGTATACCAATTAATAATTCTTTCATAAAACTGTTTATTGTGAACCACAGTAATAGCTGTGTGCTAAATCGCTCACAATATTTATGTCTTTATTGCTTTAACATAGGAACTAACACTGGCAAGCAAATTTTTTTTCTGGCACCCAGGACATAGAACAGTTTTATTATAAGTGGTTTATTCTTTCTTAGGTTAAAGGAAAAAAAGTCTTTGATGGAAATACTGTAATTGCTTGACAATTTGTTTTGTATTTATAATCTTTCCTCAGGGTGGGTGCTTTTTCTACCCCCTTTAGGTAAAAGAAGGAAGGAGGGAGTATTTTATCATACATGTTAAAAAATTTCCAACATGAATAAATCCAACAGATAAATTGCTTGCAATTACATTTTTAAAAGAGTGTTTCAGGAACATAAGCATTGAAAAGCTAATACTTAAGTACAAATGGTTCATTTGTCATGTGGAAAATAGGCGATGCTATAAAAGCCATTATGATCCACCCTTATAAAATGAGTAATGGAATAATTATAGGAAAAGAAATATGCTTTGCTGTGAAAGCATTTTCTGAAATCTTGTAACATTAAGGTAAAATCTACTAACCCTGAATTCAATGCGTGATAATAAGGTCTAAGATTTCATCTCCATCTACCATGAATATAACAAAGTGTTACATGTTGAAGTGGACGTAGGAGCAATATAAGATACTACTCCCAATTTTAAGGAACTTGAAGTCTTTAGCCTTTTTTTTTTTTTTTTTGTGGTACGCAGGCCTCTCACTGTCGTGGCCTCTCCCGTCGCGGAGCACAGGCTCCAGACGCACAGGCCCAGTGGCCATGGCTCACGGGCCCAGCCGCTCTGCGGCATGTGGGATCTTCCCGGACCAGGGCATGAACCCGTGTCCCCTGGGTTGGTAGGCGGACTCCCAACCACTGCGCCACCAGGGAAGCCTGAAGTCTTTAGCTTTTTAACTGTAGATATTTTGTTTGTTTCTGCCACAGTACCAAGAAACGTACCAAATAATTGAGTCAAAAATACCTAACTCATTTAAACAAAAAAGAGTGAAAAAAGAATTAAATGATGGAAAAGAACATGGGGCTAATAAATGGTAGGTTATCAATTAACAGACATTCACAAAATGCATAATTTCCATGCCTCTGTGAACTTGAAGCTTGAAAACAGTAAGTTTATTTTTCCTTTGGTTATAAAGGGTAACAAGTAATTATACCATTTATTGAGTGTACTCTAAGTACAAGACTGATAGGCGCAGAATCAATTGTCTTTACCGATTTTTCCTCTAAGATACACATTATTTGGGATCTCTTAGTTTTAAATGGAAGTTCAGACACAACAGGAGATTTGCACATGGTCACACAGCCAAAAGTATGAACAGAGATACCAATTCTGGTTTGCACATCCCCAAAGCCAGGCCCATTCCATTACACAGTTTGGCTTCTAAAAGTTAAAAATAATTAAAGCATTTACTTCTTTAGATGTTAAGGAATTGATAATTTTAATAACTTCCATGTTGAATTTAAAGACTGAAAATTCAGCTGGTAATTTCTATTCGATTTATAGTCACTCAGCTTTTACTTCTGTTCCCTCTAAAGTCGTCGAAAACTAAAATGTGATATGAGTGAGCAAGGTGAACATAAATTTTGAAAATCATTTCTTTCCTAAATCTGGGAACCTTCCTTCTTCTGTTGAGGCTTTCACTGATATTTTTGTGTTTCCCTCATGGCTTGCATAACAAAAACTGTGTTGATTTCATCTTTGTGGCTTATTTCTAAATTCTTATTTCTCTAATGTTACTTCTTAAATATTACAGGAATGAAAATAATCATCATAATAGTGAATTTCCACATTTCCCTTTCATTTTCTATCATCCCATTATACCAATAAATATATTGAGTATTTTCAGGTTTATTTCTTACCTCTTCAATTAGAAAGTAAGCTACTTAAAGATTGTGTCACCATTTTCTCTTAATGAGGGAGGCTGTACACAGAGGTTACTTATATAATAAATATTATAGATTAAACATTTGATTATTCTGAGTAGGGGGAGTATTATGAAATCAGGTTTTGGTAATTCTAACAAGATGTTTGATAGACTTGGTTTCTGAACTTCTTGACAAGATTAGTCCATTATGATAATATGCATATTTTGCAAGTTTGGAATAAGAAATATTGCATTCTCATTAGTAAGAGCCCTGACCAATGGTCCAACATTAGAAAAATTCATCAAATTTTTTACAGTGAGGTGGTGTGATATTATTGGGAAGAGGTTAAATGCTTTGCCAGAAGGATCCAGAAACAAGTCTAAGCTCTAAAAATTCCTTAGAAATATGCATCATGGCTGAGTGAATAGAGAACGAGCTTTAGAGTTACATGACCTGGGTTTGAATTCCAACTCTATCATTAGCTATATGAATTTAGCCATGTTAAGTAATCCCAGTAAACCATGTTTCTTCATCTACGAAATAAAAATAATAGCATCTCTCACTATACGGTTTTTGTGAGGATTAACTAGAATAATAAATGAAGAGTATCTGGAACAAAGAAGTTGCTGAACAAATGCAGCTACTTTCAGTTTTAAATATCAAAGTCTATTTGATGCAGATTATTTGATGTACTGAAGATGATTAATTTTCTGAATATTGTGCGGAGAAAATCAAAGAGATTTTAACTATCACAGAAAGCCTACTTGTTCCCTAGTATGGCTATTAAAAACTGTGATTAGCATTTTAAAAACATTTTAAATTCTGTTTTTAAGGTAAACATGTACAGTGACTTTTAGTTCTTGGCAAAATTTAGTCTGATGTTGTTTTGGGCTCTTAGGTTAATTAGTCTCTTCATCTGAAAGAGTTAAGCTGCTGATGACTGACCTTTTCTCTAAGCTACTGGATGTGTTAGGATCTTTAATCTGCTTCCTTTTAGTTTCCTTCTCATAAGTCACAGAGTTCAGGAATAAGACATTGAGTTGTGTTTATTACATGCTCGTATAACAGCCCATTGTTATTTAAGAATTAACTGTAGAGTTTTTATTCCTATGTATTATAAAAATCAGAACAGTTGTGCAAAAATGAGCATTATACATCAAGGTAATATTTGTGTTACATTTTCAAGTGAGTGTATTGATCTACATGTGAAGAATTTTTAGTTGAAATAGTAGTTTAGTGATTATGACCCTCTTACTGAGTTCCTTCAGGCCAACTTCATACATTCTCTCTTCCTTCTGGTGTTTGTAAAATGGTCAATTGGAATGATTATGTTCAGCTTTGAAGTGCTAGGCCTATCGATCTAATAAAAATGTCCCAGAACACATTGTGAAATATTTTTAACCAGAAGGACTCTAGTAACCTAGAGAAATTGGACAGAACAAGTAACTTAACTTTTTTTCCTCAGGGAATAAATATAGACAGAAATTATAGAGAAGATGATTAAGACTGATCTCTAAATATTCAGTCATCCTAAAAGGGTTATCCCTCTCACAGAAGGGAGCATTATTATTTACTAGGATTACAAACCAATTGATCACCTGACATCTTGTGGCTTATTGTGGGTTGGTGAGGGAATGAAAAAAGCCTTTATGAAGCATTGGCATTTTCACAGTTGCATTTCACAGATAACAGTTTTGATTTTCAGCACTTTTTGTGCCTAAAAATAATGTGTGTTTGTTCGTGTGTGTATCTTAACTTTGAACATGAGAAAATTAAACCTTAGACAAGTCAAATATTTTTCAAGGCCACATAGTTTAAAATTGACAAATGGAATTTCAACCCAGTTTAGTCTGATTTCAAATTCTCATCTATGCTGCCATGTGCCTTTGTTTCTGAACTTCATTATAATTAAAACTGCCTTGCTGACTGAATTACAAATGAATATGTTTGTCTTGTTCTCAATAAAAATTCATTCATATCTGTAATATTGAGTGTCTGCTGGCGCTTAGTATTTTAGTCACTAGGGATACAGCAGTGAACAAGATGGACACAGCCCTTGCTTTCAGGAAGATTATTTTCTAGTTGGGAAGGACACCAATAATCAGTTCGGAAAAAAAGCATAAAAATGTCAGGTATTCAGAAGTTCAGTGGTAGAAAATTAAAATGAGGTAATGTGGCTGAGAGTGACTGAGCAGCCTCTTTGGATTGGTTAGTCAGGGAAGGTCTCCTAAGGATGTGATATTTAAAACAGGTTTTACTGGCCAAAAAGAGTCAGTCACATGACAACTGAGACTGGGGGAGGAGGTTGTTAATCAGGGCAAAGAACCTAAGTGTTTCTGATGGAAATAGTAGAGTGGTGGTGATGAGGTTGGAAGGCAGGCCTGGGTCAGGTCACATAAGGGTATAGAATTTATGTGCAACTAGAAGCAACCATATGGAATTAATTAGAAAATGGACATGAAGGTAACTCTTGTAGGTCTGTGGAGTGTGATTGTGGAGGCAAGAATGGAAACAGATCCCACAGAAGAGTTGTGTGCTATTGCCAAACTAGGGGTAAAGCCGTGTGGCTTCCACTGAAATGGGTTAGATGTGGGTGGTGAATAAAAAGAGGGATCCTGTTGGAAGCATTAATATTGTTAAAATGACCATAGTACCCAAAGCAATCTACAGATTTGATGTGATCCCATCAAATTACCCACGACATTTTTCACAGGACTAGAACAGATAATCCTAAGATTGATATGGAACCATAAAAAACCCAGAATTGCCAAAGCAATCCTGAGGAAAACTGGAGGCGTGACCCTCCCAGATTTCAGACAGTAGTACAAAGCTACAGTAATCAGAACAGCATGATACTGTCACAAAAAACAGACATGGATCAATGGAACAGAGTAGAGAGCCCAAAAATAAACCCACACACCTATGATCAATTAATATTTGACAAAGGAGGCAAGAATGTACAATGGAGAAAAGGCAGTCTCTTCAGCAAGTAGTGTTGGGAAAGCTGGACAGCTGCATGTAACTCAGTGAAGCTAGAAAATTACCTCATACCATACACAAAAATAAGCTCAAAATGGCTTAAAGACTTAAATATAAGACATGATACCATAAAACTCCTAGAAGAGGACATAGGTGAAACATTCTCTGACATAAGTCTTAGCAGTGTTTTCTTAGGTTAGTCTCCCAAGGCGATAGAAATAAAAGCAAAAATAAACAAATGGGACTTAATCAAACTTACAAGCTTTTGCACAGCAAAGGAAACCATAAACAAAATGAAAAGACAATCTACAGAATGGGAGACAATAATTTGCAAACTATGCAACCTTCAAGGACTTAATTTCCAAAGTATACAGATAGCTCATACAACTCAATAACAAGAAGACAAACAAATCAAAAAATGGGCAGAAGACCTAAATAGACATTTCACCAAAGAAGACATACAGATGGCCAATTGGCACATGAAAAGATGTTCAACACCACTAATGATTAGAGAAATGCAAATCAAAACTACAATGAGGTATCACCTCACACTGGTCAGAATGGCCATCTTAAAAAAATGTACAAACAAATGTTGGAGAGGGTGCTGAGAAAAGGGAACTCTCTTACACTGTTGGTTGGAATGGAAATTGATACAGTCACTGTGGAGCACAGTATGGAGGTTCCTTAAAAGACTGAAAATAAAGTTACCATATGATCCAGCAATCCCATTCCTGGGCATATATCTAGAGAAAACTTTAATTTGAAAAGATACATGTGCCCCAATGTTCATAGCAGCACATTACAATAACCAAGATGTGGAAGCAACCTAAATGTCCATGGACAGATGAATGAATAAAGAAGGTGCGATATGTACACACACACACACACACACACACACACACACACACACAATGGACTATTACTCAGCCATAAAAAGTAATGAAAATGCCATTTGAAGCAACATGGATGGACCTAGAGATTATTATACTAGGGAAAGTAAGAGAAGGACAAATATCATAGGATATCACTTATATGTGGAATCTAAAGTATGATACAAATGAACTTATTTACAAAACAGACTCATAGACATAGAAAACACACTTATGGTAACCAAAGGGGAAAGGGGGTGGGGGAGGCATAAATTTGGAGTTTGAGATTAGCAGATTCAAAATACAGTATATGAAATAAACAGCAGAGACCTACTGTATAGCACAGGGAACTATATTCAATATCCTCTAATAAACCATAATGAAAAAGAATATGAAAAATAATATACATATATGTGTATAACTGAATCAGTTTGCTGTATACCAGGAACTAACACAACATTGTAAATTAACTATACTTCAATAAAAAAAAAGAGGAATCCTGGATAACCCCATTGACTTTTTTTAGTATGTTGGTGGATGATAGTGCAATTTATTGGGAAGGGAGAACGGATTTGATGGTTGGAGTGAGAAAGTCACGGTTTATTAGGGTCAAATTAAGTTTAAATATTAGTTTGAACCATGTGAAATTACTTGTATTCAATTTTTGACTGTCAAAAGTGATAATTTCTTATAGTTCAACCTAATACTTAATAGACATTCTTGCACAGGTTTAAAATAGGCCACTGCACATATAAGTCTGAAGTACTTGAGGCAATCTGGGATGAATACATAGATTTGAGAGTCATCACTATGGGAACAGATGAGGTAAAAAAAAAAAAAAAAAAAAAAAAGGAGTATGTAGATATAGCAAAGAACAGGGTCCAGGATGATCCAAAGTGGAAGCAAGATGAATTGTATGGGTTGGCAAGATGTGGGAAGTTACTAATTAGGTCCTTTTCTTTACCTGTTTGCGATTATCTGACCCTCATTTACTTATGTGTATTTTTGTTGGTATCTGAATGTGAAACCTAACCTCTATTTGCTTACACATTTTGCATCCTATTGGTTAAGTGAGCCTTGGGCTATTTTGAAGTGTTTTGTATTTTATTTTATTTTATTTATTTTATATTTTATTTTTTAAAATAAGATTCATGTGTGGTACAGTGGAGTCTGGGGGATAAACAGATGGTGGAGATGATAAATAGAACTTTCATAGCCAAAATGGCTCTTTCTTGCTTTATTTTTTTGCCAAGAATGTAGCTTTCCCACCTGTGTCAACATGCATGTGCGCACACACACACACACACACACACACACACACACACACACAAATCATCAAAAACATGAATTTAGTATTCAGTATAACTTCTGATTTTTTCCTACCAAATATACAGTGTATTTGGGGGCATTTTAAAAAGTATCTATGCATCATTAATCAGAAACTAAATCAGATTAGAAACTAAAAGAATATACTGGATATAGAAAACACTTTTACGAGTCAGTAGTTTGGGTTTACATATAAATGTTTTAACTGCATATTGCCAGTTAGTTATCAAAATTGATATGTGCCTTAGCAAATGGGCAAGAAAGTGCTGTCAAATTTTGATCTATTACAGAGTTAAGGAAAGGTAAAGGAACTAGTTATAGTTGTTGATACATACTGGTTACTATCTGAATAATAATTCACAATAATCTCAGGAAATTATAGATAGAAAATATAGCCTAGCAAAAGTATTGAAGAAGAACTTGCTGTGAAAAATGGAGTGCTCTGAATACTAAACTAACACTTTTCACACCATCATATTTTATTTTAAAGTATAATTTTGTAAAGAATTAAACAAATTATTTGTTGTAAGAATGGGATTCCAATCTGAAAAATAACTAAAAAAAAAAAGTAATTTAAAATTTGTATTACTACTTCTCCAGATTTATGGTGAATTTTGAAACATCTGTTTTTATCCCGAGAGAGAATGGAAGTGACCATCATAGCAAATGTAAATCTAGACTAGATAAACATATAAAATTAGAAATATATAATAAACATATTACATATTTATAGGGAGATATTGGGGATACTAAATGGATTGTACAGTTTTCATATGTATCTATGAAATATATATATGAAAAAAATATATATATAGACTGTCTTTTCCCCTTTCGTTTTGAAACCATCTGGTTCCTATTTATGTTTTGCTTGCTTTAAAGGAAAGCATAATTGATCTGATTTTTAGAATGAAGCAGTTTCTCATCATGTATTAGAGGATGTCATTTACTATAAAGTTTCCAACACTGCCAACATATTTTTTTGGTCAAAAAATGTAACAGAGAAAACAAAATTTAAAAAATTATTTTCATTGTTTACATTTCCAAAATGAAATACTGGCAGGGGTGTATATTAGGTCATAACATAGTTTGAACAAATTGGCAATCATATTTAATTGTTTTATTGATGATTAGGTTTATAAGTCTCATAGTTCTTCTGTATGTAAGTATTGAAAGTGAAAAGTATGCAAATAAACAACCTAACCTTACACGTGAAGGAACTAGAGAAAGAACAAGCAAAACCCAAAGTTAGTAGGAGGAAAAAAATCATAAAGATCAGAGCAGAAATAAATGAAATAGAGATGAAGAAAACAATAGAAAAGATCAATGAAACTAAAAGGTGGCTCTTTGAGAAGATAAACAAAATTGATAAACTTTTAGCCAGACTCATCAAGAAAAAGGGGGAGAGGGATCAAATCAATAAAATCAGAAACAAAAAAGGAGACATTACAATGGACATCACAGAAATCAAAGGATCATAAAAGACTACTACAAGCAACTATATGCCAAAAAATGGACAACCTAGAAGAAATGGACAAATTCTTAGAAAGGTACAGTCTCCCAAGACTGAACCAGGAAGAAACAGAAAATATGAACTGATCAATCACAAGTACTGAAATTGAAACTGATTTAAAAACTTCCAGCAAACAAAAGTCCAGGACCAGATGGCTTCACAGGCGAATTCCATCAAACATTTAGGGAAGAGTCAATACCTATCCTTCTCAAACTATTCCAAAAAATCTCAGAGGAAGGAACACTCACATACTCATTCTGTGAGGCCTCCATCACCCTGATACCAAAACCAGACAAAGATACCACAAAACAAGAAAATTATAGGCCAGTATCACTGATGAACATAGATGCAAAAATCCTCAAGAAAATACTAACAAACCACATCCAACAATACATCAGAAGGATCATACACCATGATCAAGTGGGATTTATCTCAGGGATGCAAGGATTTTTCAATATCTGCAAAGCAATCAGTGTGGTACACCACATCAACAAACTGAAGAATAAAAACCATGTGATCATTTCAATAGATGTAGAAAACGCTTCTGACAAAATTCAACATCGTTTTGTAATAAAAAATCTCCAGAAAGTGGGCATAGAGGGAACATACCTCAACACAGTAAAGGCCATATATGACAAACCCACAGCAAAAATCATTCTCAATGGTGAAAAGCTCAAAGCACTTGCTCTAAGATCAGGAACAAGACAAGGATGTCCACTCTTGCCACTTTTATTCAACATAGTTTTGGAAGTCCTAGCCATGGCAGAGAAGAAAAAGAAATAAAAGGAATCCAGATGGAAAAGAAGAAGTAAAACTCACTGTTTGCAGATGACATGGTACTATACATAGAAAATCCTAAAGATGCTACCAGAAAACTACTAGAACTCAACAATGAATTTGGTAAAGTTGCAGGATACAAAATTAATACACAGAAATCTGTTGCATTTCTATGTGCTAACGAAAGACCAGAAAGAGAAATTAAAGAAACAATCCCATTTATCGTTGCATCAAAAAGAGTAAAGTACCTAAGAATAAACCTACCTAAGGAGACAAAAGACCTGTACTCCAAAAACTATAAGACACTGATGAAGGAAACAGAAGAAGACATACAAACAGATGGAAAGATATACCATGTTCTTGGATTGGAAGAATCAGTATTGTCAAAATGACTATACTACCCAAGGCAATCTACAGATTCAGTGCAATCCGTATCAAATTACGTATGGCATTTTTCACAGGACTAGAACAAAAAATCTTAAAATTTGTGTGGAAACACAAAAGACCCCAAATAGACAAGCAATCTTGAGAAAGAAAAATGGCGCAGGAGAAATAAGACTCCCTGACTTCAGACTATACTATAAAATTACAGTAATCAAAACAGTATGGTACTGGCAAAAAGAAAACAGAAATATAGATCAGTGGAACAGGATAAAATCCCAGAAATAAGCCCACACATCTGTGGTCAATCTACGACAAAGGAGGCAAGAATATACAGTGGAGAAAAGACAGTCTTCGATAAATGGTGCTGGGAAAACTGGACACCTACATGTAAAAAAAGAGAAATTAGAACATTGTTTAACACCATACACAAAAATAAACTCAAAATGGATTAAAGACCTAAATGTAAGACCAGAAATGTTTTTCTTCTCTAAAACTCTTAGAGGAAAATATAGGCAGAACACTCTTTGACATAATCACAGCAATATCTTTTTGGATCCATCTCCTAGAGTAAGGGAAACACAAATAAAACAAACATAAATAAAACAAAAGTAAACAAATGGGACCTAATCAAACTCAAAAGCTTTTGCACAGCAAAGGAAACCATAAACAAACTGAAAGGACAGCCCACAGAATGGGAAAAAATATTTGCAAATGATGTGACTGACAAGGAATTAATCTACAAAATTTACAAACAACTCATGCAGCTTGACATCAAAACAAACAACCCTATCAAAGAATAGGCAGAAGACCTAAATACATTTCTCCAAAGAAGACATACAGATGGCCAAGAGGCACATGAAAAGATGCTCAACATCGTTAACTATTAGAGAAATGCAAATCAAAACTACAATGAGATATCTCACATCAGTCAGAATGGCCATCATCAAAAAGTCTACGAACAATAAATGCTGGCGAGGGAGTGGAGAAAAGGGAACTCTTCTACATTCTTGGTGGGAATGCAAATTGGTGCAGCCACTATGGAGAACAGTATGGTGGTTCCTTAGGAAACAGAATAGAGCTACCATATGATCCAGCGATCCCACTCCTGGGCATATTCCAGAGAAAACCATGGTTCAAAAGGGTACATGTACCCCAGTCTGCATTGCAGTGCTGTTTACAGTAGCCAAGACATGCATGCGACTAAATGTCCATCGACAGAAGAATGGGTAAAGAAGATGTGGTACATATATAGAATGAAATATTACCCAGTCATTAAAAAGAATGAAATAATGCCATTTGCAGCAACATGGATGGACCTGGAGACTATCATACTAAGTGAAGTAAGTCAGACAGAGAAAGACAAGTATATGATATTGCTTGTATGGGGAAGGGAAACAATATGGTGCAAAGTTATTTACAAAACAGAAACAGACTCACAGACTTAGAGAATGAACTTATGGTTACCAGGGGGAAAGGGTGAGGAGGAGGGACAGATTGGCAGTTTGGGATTGACCTGTACACACTGCTATATTTAAAAATAGATAACCAACAAGGACCTACTGTATAGCACAGGGAACTCTGCTCAATACTCTGTAATAACCTAAATGGAAAAAGAATTTGAAAAAGAATAGATACATACATGTAAATAAAATAAAATAAAATAGCAGTGTAACTGATAAAAAAAGAAAGTGAAAAATATGGTAAATTGATGAATGGACTTTAGAAACAGTTACATATAACACTGGTAGAAGGACTTTGCCTCTTGCATAACAGTATTTTCCTAGGGCCTGATACATAATAGATTCTTAGTAAATACATATGGAATGACTGAATGTGTTGTTACAGAGCTGAGCTTAAACAGTTGTTGGTGCTAACATCACAAAATGGATTCTTCATGTCACTTGACTCTTCTTTCATTCCTGCGTCCTAATTGGGTTTTGCTTTTCTGGTCCTGCACTACAGATTTTATTTCAGAATCATGACACAGTTGGTAATTTACTGATCAGTAAGCAGAGAACTTAAAAACCTCGGGCGCTTAACACTAATCTTCTGCTCAGGTCCCTACTTAACTCTTGCATATGTTGACATTAAATACCCATTGACTCTCAGGTCCCACTCTGCTGGATCTTGTCTTCTACCTGGATCTGGCTGAGGTTAGATTCAGATGAACTCTTTCTTTACCATTGTCTGACTTACTTGTAGAAAATTTAAATTCCTAGTTACTTTTCTTGAGCTCCTGACTGTGGTAATACATGTCTAGGTTACTATTTTAGGAAAATGAAAGCATCATTCTGTGGAAAAGACATAGTGTACTTCTTTCTAATTTCTCATAATAGTATAGTCTGTATTTACAGTCTATATAACCCATCACATAACCTATCAGGGAAACTGGAGAGATAGAGGAAAGGTTAGTGGGAGAGTTGATCTTTATAACAATTGAATCTTCCTACTTGTCATGCTCAATAAGGAAAGCATACCACTATTACGTGTGTGCGTGTGTGTGTCTGTCTGTGTCTCTTTATTCCTTAGGATTTTCTATATGCAAGATCATGTCATCTGCAAATAGAGGTTTAGTTCTTCCTTTCCAATCTGGATGCCTTTTTTCCCTATTTGTCCTGTCTAGAACCTCCAGTACAATGTTGAATAGACATGGTGAGAATGGGCATCCCTATTTTTTCCTAAGTTCAGAGAGAAGGCATTTAGACTTTAACCACTAAGTATGATGATAACCATGAATTTTTCATATGTGTCCTTTATCAGATTGAGGCTTTCCTCGTATTCTTAGTTTGTTGAGAATTTTTACCATGGAAGTATGTTGGAATTTATCACATGCTTTTGGTGCATCTATGAGATAATTATGTGGTTTTTGTTCTTAATTCTGTTGATATTGTGTATTACAATGATTGATTTTTGGATTTTAAACCAACCTTGCATTCCTTGGAATAATCCATTTGTCATGGTATATGACCTTTTTATTATGTTTTCTAGGATTTTATGGAGGATATTGTGTGTAAATTCATAATAAATATTGGTCTTTAGTTTTCTTTCCCATGCTCTTGCCTGGTTTTGGTATTGGTTAATATTGGCCTCATAGAATAATTTGGGAAGCATTTCCTATTTTTTGGAAGTTAGCAAATAATTTGTATTAATTCTTTTATAAATATTTAGTAAAATTCACCAGTGAAACCATCTTGCTGTGGTCTTTTCTTTCTGAGAAGATTTAAAATGTCTAATTAATGATCTTTATGGTATGTCTGGTTAGATTTTCTGTTTACTCTTAAGTCAGTTTTGGTAGTTTGCATCTCTTGAGAATCTGTCCATTTCATCTGAGTTATGTAATTTGTTGGCATATAGTTGCTCATGGTATTCCTTATAATTATTTTTACTTCTATAAGTTGGTATTGATTTTCTCTCTTTGATTTTTAATTTTAATAATTTGAGTCTTCCCTGGTTTTTCTTGGTCAGTCTTGCTGAAGTTTTGTTAATTTTTTTCAATTTTGTTGATCTTCTGCATTGTTTTTCTATTTTTTATTTCAGTAGCTAGCACATTAATCTTTTTTTTTTTTTTTTCTTAACATCTTTATTGGGCTATAATTGCTTTACAATGGTGTGTTAGTTTCTGCTTTATAACAGAGTGAGTCAGTTATACATATATATATGTTCCCATATCTCTTCCCTCTTTGTCTCCCTCCCTCCCACCCTCCCTATCCC
>NW_006775603.1:1284471-1285787 GCF_000442215.2 Lipotes vexillifer
GGGGACTAGTGCCTGTGTTGTGGTGTATGAATGAGCCTAGATCTTGTCTCTCTAGTGGGCAGGTCCACGTCTGGTGGTGTGTTTTGGGGTGTCTGTGGACTTATTATGATTTTAGGCAGCCTCTCTGCTAGTGGGTGGGGTTGTGTTCCTGTTTTGCTATATGGTTGGCATAGGTTGTCCAGCACTGTAGCTTGCTGGTCGTTGAGCGAAGCTGGGTGCTGGTGTTGAGATGGAGATCTCTGGGAGATTTTCGCCGTTTGATATTATGTGGGGCTGGGAGGTCTCTTCTTGACGAGTGTTCTGAAGTTGGCTCTCCCACCTCAGAGGCAGAGTCCTGACTCCTGGCTGGAGCAGCAAGAGCCTTTCATCCACTCGGCTCAGAATAAAAGGGAGAGAAAGTAGAGAGAATTAGTATAAGTAGGAGGAAATAGGAAAGAAAGAAAGAAAGCAAGAAAGAAAGGAGGGAAGGAAGGAAGGAGGGAAGGAAGAAAGAAAGAAAGAAGAAAAGAAAGGAAGAAGGCAAGAAGGAAAGAAAGGAGGGAGGGAGGGAGGAGGGAAGGAAGGAAGGAATGAGGGAAGGAAGGAAAAAATACAGAAAGAAAGAAGATACAGTAAAATAAAATAAAGTATAATAAAGTTATTGAATTAAAAAAATAATTATTTAGAGGAAAAAAAAAAGGGAAGGATAGAACCTTAGGACAAATGGTGGAAGCAAAGTTATAGAGACAAAATCTTACATAGAAGCATACACATATACCCTCACAAAAAGAGGTAAAGTGGAAAAAATCATAAAACTTGCTCTCCAAGTCCACCTCCTCAATTTGGGGTGATTCGTTGTCTAAAAGAGGGAAGGAAGGAAGGAAAGATAGAAAGAAGGTAAAGTATAATAGAGTTCTTTAAATTAAAATTAATTATTAAGAAAAAAAAAATGGTCGGATAGAACGCTGGGACAAATGGTGGAAGCAAACCTATACAGACAAGATCTCACACAGAAGCATACACATACACATTCACAAAAAGAGGAAAAGGGGAAAAAATCATAGATCTTGCTCTAGAAGTCCGCCTCCTCAATTTGGGATGATTCGCTGTCTATTCATGTATTCCACAGAGGCAGGGTACATCAAATTGATTGTGTAGCTTTAATCCGCTGTTTCTGAGGCTGCTGGGAGAGATTTCCCTTTTTCTTCTTTGTTCTCACAGCTCCCGGGGCTCAGCTTTGGATTTGGACCCGCCTTTGCATGTAGGTCGCCGGAGGGCGTCTGTTCTTGGCTCAGACAGGACGGGGTTAAAGGAGCCGCTGACTCGGGGGCTCTGGC
>NW_006775603.1:1285951-1308875 GCF_000442215.2 Lipotes vexillifer
GGGGGCAGTGACCTGTGCTCGCACACAGGCCCCTTGGTGGCAGCAGCAGCAGCCTTAGCGTCTCCTGCCCGTCTCTGGTTTCCGAGCTTTTAGCCGCGGCTCCCGCCCGTTTCTGGAGCTCCTTTAGGCAGCGCTTTTAAAACCCCTCTCCTCGCGCCCCAGGAAACACAGAGGCAAGAAAAGGTCTCTTGCCTCTTGGGTAGGTCCAGACTTTCCCCCGGACTCCCTCCCGGCTATCCGTGGCGCACTAACCCCTTCGGGCTGTGTTCAAGCCGCCAACCCCAGTCCTCTCCCTGCGCTCCGACCGAAACCGAAACCGAGCCTCAGCTCGCAGCCCCGCCCGCCCCCGGCGGGTGAGCACACGAGCCTCTCGGGCTGGTGAGCGCCGGTTGGCGCCAATCCTCTGTGCGGGAATCTCTCCGCTTTGCCCTCCGCGCCCCTGTTGCTGTGCTGTCCTCCGCGGCTCCGAAGCTCCCCGCTCCGCCTCCCGCAATCTCTGCCCGCGAAGGGGCTCCTAGTGTGTGGAGACCTTTCCTCCTTCACGGCTCCCTCCCACTGGTGCAGGTACCGTCCTTATCCTTTTGTCTCTGTTTATTCTTTTTTCTCTTGCCCTACCCAGGTACGTGGGGAGTTTCTTGCCTTTTGGGAGGTCTGAGGTCTCCTGCCAGCGTTCAGTAGGTGTTCTGTAGGAGTTGCTCCACGTGTAGATGTATTTCTGGTGTATCTGTGGGGAGGAAGGTGATCTCTGCGTCTTACTCCTCCGCCATCTTGGAAAGAGTCCCCACATTAATCTTTATTATTTTCTTTATTATGCATGTGTTAGATTTCATTTGCCTTTTCTTGCTATTGTCCTTAGGTAAAATGTGATGCTATTCATTTGAAATATTTTTTCAATTGTAATGTGTTTATAGCCATAAACATCCTTCAATGCGTTGCTTATGCTGCATCTTATAATTTGTTTATTCTTCATTTATCTCAAAGCATTTTCTAATTTCCCTTTTGATTTCTTTTTTATTTATTGATCCATTGGTTATTTAGGAATGTAGTATTTATTCTACATATTTGTGAATTTTCCAAATTACCTTTTGCTATTAATTTCTAACTACATTTCTTTGTGGTTGGAGAACCTGCTTTGTATTACTTTACTTGTTCAATTATTCGACGACTCTCTTTATCTTTAGTAATTTTTGTTGTTTCGCAGTGTATTTTGTCTGATATTAATATAACCCTTTTTGCTTTGTTGCATTGCTGTTAGTGTGGTGTATTTTTACTTTTATCTTGTCTGTATCTTGTTTGTCTACCATAAATAGCATATTTTGGATGCTGTTGTTATTTTTATCCAGTGTAACAATCAATCTCTTTTTGATTGGTTTGTTTAATTTATACATTAAATATCTAATCTTATTGTTGATTTGGTTGGATTTTTTTTTTTTTTAATTAATTTATTTGTTTATTTTGGGCTGTGTTGGGTCTTTGTTTCTGTGCGAGGGCTTTCTCTAGTTGTGGCAAGCGGGGGTCACTCTTCATCGCGGTGCGCGGGCCTCTCACTATCGCGGCCTCTCTTGCTACGGAGCACAGGCTCCAGACGCGCAGGCTCAGTAGTCGTGGCTCACCGGCCCAGTTGCTCCGTGGCATGTGGGATCCCCCCAGACCAGGGCTCGAACCCCTGTCCCCTGCATTAGCAGGCAGATTCTCAACCACTGCGCCACCAGGGAAGCCCGATTTGGTTGGATTTATGTCTGCCATTAAATTTTATGTTTTATACACACATTAATATATAATAGTTATTTTCTTAGTGTTTGTGTTAGGGCTCATAGTATACATCATAGTTTATTAGAATCAACCTCAGATTTATACTAATATAATTCTAGTGAGAGTTCTAGAGATGTTACTCCTATAAAGCTCTGTATTTACTTCCCCTTTTGTGATATTATTTTACATGGATATATACACAGAGAGGGGGAGAGAGAGCAGTCAGGGATAGATACAGAGACACAAGAGAGTCTATGTTACAAACCAGAAAATGTTGTGTTACAGTTATTAGCTTAGATACTATTATGTCTTCTAAGAAAGCTGAGAGAATAAAGCAGAGTAAGTATATATTTGTAGTGTTTGTTATGTTAATCTTTTCATGTACCATTTCTGCTTCTCTTCATTTCCTCCTAGACTCACTCTACCACCTGGTGTCATTTCTTACTCCAACACAGCTTTGCTCCCCCTTACATGCGTTGTGCTCTTATAAATGTCTTACATTCCTACAAGTTATATGCCCAACAATACAATTATATACATATTGTTTCATACAATTGCTAACAGTTAAGAGAAGAAAGGAGAGGATGCAATTATATATAGCCTTTTATAGTTTTCTAATTACCTTTACTGACATGCTTTGTTTTTTGGTGTGGGTTTAAATTACTTTTGGTTGCCACGTGCTTTCAGCCTTAAGAACTTCCTTTCACATTTCCTGAAAGGTGGATGTGCTAGCAATGAATTCTCTCAGTGTTTGTGGGTTTGAAAATGGCTTTGTCTTCATTTTTGAAAGATTATTTTCTGAATATGAGATTCTTAACTGACTTTTTTTCTCTTTTAGCGCTTTGAAGAATCTCACTGCTTTATGTTCTCCATTGTTTTTGATGAAACTCCAGGTGTTGTTCTTATTGGGGTTCCCTTGTATGTGACAAATTATTTTCCTCTTGTTGCTTTCAAGATTTTCCTGTGCTTGTTGTTGTTTGCTTGTTTATTTGTTTAGTGATTTTGCCTATTTTAATAAAGTCCATCTCTCTCATAGTGTGTAGCCTCTGATGTAATTCTTCAGAGGCACAGTCTTGGGAATGTTCACAGTCACCCTGACCTGTTCAAGAGGTGGCAGTGGCTTTAGTCAGTCTCTTTTCGGCTGTCTTACTCTGCTTTCCCTGTTAAATTTTTAGCTGGTCTGTTTCTGTTGGTTTCAATCCTAGCTGTTAGTCTCTACTAATTGCTAGCTGATTGCTCTATTGTTTTCAACAATGCCTAGGGGCAGAGATTGCTCTACAGTCTAATCCAATTAAATTTGGGCCACTTTGCAGATGTGTTCCTTGAGACTAGACTTTGAGACTTACTCCTACCCTAGGAGTGCTCTCTTCAGCTGCATTTTTCCCTGGTTCTCTCTATTAAAACTTCTAGCTTTTCTACTGTTATCCTTCTTGCTCTCATAGAGCTACCAGTCTCCTCTTGTTTCTCACTGTAAAATCCTCATTCTTTTCAATAGTATCCTTACACTTGCACTTCCCATGCTCTGACCCAAATAAAGTCAGCCCCTTTCAAAAGGCCTGTGGGATATTCAGTTTATGGCTTGCCTCTCCTTCTAGGAAGAACCTCTGAATAAGTGCTCTAGAAGTCAGGATGGGGTAGTGGCCCACTTCTCTTGGAATGACATCTTTGCTATAATGAGTTTGGTACTTGGTGAGTCTGGTAGCTCTTGTTCTTGTCTTGATCTTGAATCTACACATAGGAACTTGCTTATACAGGGTGATCAGGGCCGAGAATAATCAACCAGTTGCACCTAGCATAGTCTTCCACCCTATGAGTGAGATCTGAGTGAAGGGAGCCCAGGACATTTGATTGTTTTTACTTTGGCAACACAGAGCTGGGCAGAATGAGGAATGCTGGGGACCTGCTCTTCCTGGGGAGAAGCCGTAGCCCTAGACAGGATCTGAGAGGAGAGTGAGCCCTGTGTTCTTGGCTGCACGTGCTTGTAATAGACCTTCCATCAGGCTGAGCTGGCTAGTGGGGAGTTGGTTGTGGCTCAAATGCCACAGACTCTCGCTGTTTTTATTGAGATTTGTTAAATTTTGTTGAAAAAATGTTTCTCATGTTGCATATCCTTAGGACAATTTCCTGATTTTTTAAGTGGTTGCTTTACTTGATTTTCACCATATGATTCTTTCACTGGGGAGAGGGTCCATGGAGCTCCTTATACCCGCATTCTGGAAGCGTACTGTCAAGTCAGTTTTTATCCTTTTTTGCATTGTATGCTCTCTACAGATGATCATTGTGAAGTTGAAATATTCAAGTTGATGAGACTTTGGATGGGTGTGAAAAACCAAGGACTTTCACAGAGATTCAATATACATTATGTATTCTTTGGATTTACAAAACACTTTATTTTAGGGAGCTGAAGTGTTTATTGCTTGGTGATGATTACCAAAGATGTGTGAGAAGCGAAAATCTGGTCTAAATTTTGGGAAGTTCTGATTAACCTAGCCCAACTCTTTTCTATGAAAAACAAAGTTGGATACTCTAACCTGTATAATGTTTTTTTTTTTTTTTAAAGTATCAGTATCCACAGGAGTCTAACATGAACATATTTAACTGAATGTTACTTGGTACCCTTATGAAGTCCTGAAATGTAGCTTATAGATAAGATGTGGAGGTCTATATGCATACTACATTTCAAGCAAAGCAAATGTATAAAAATGGAATTAGAATAGATACATTTATGAAAAATTTATTAATTTTTAAAATAAGGAATCCCCAGAGTTCCTTCAGTAGATTCCTCCTATAGTGTTCTTAACATTTACTTTCATTTACAAAAATTTGTATATGTTTATAAAAAAGTATATGTTGATACATATATTCCTTTTCATGACCATATTTTTCCTACCTGTACTTTTTCTGCCTCTACTAGTAAGTGCCCTCCTTTTCAGTGAAATGATAGAGTTTTTCAAAGCATACATCAAGAAAAATCTACTCTAGTGCTTTTCATCAAAAAGTAACAATACTTTAATAAACACTATCTCCCACTCCTCATTAAAATACCACCAGAATTCCAATTACTAATTTACAAAGAAGATTATAATGATTACATAGACAGGACTCTTTGAGTCAGCGTGATCATCATATATTTTTCTCATTAGAGCGATCTACATGGGAAGCAAAATCATAATTAGAAGGTTGCTTGGTGACCATGGAATCTGAACAATAGTTAATCTTTGATAATTGGAATTATTCATAGTACCAAGCTGTTTTTGCCTATCTTTTTGCATCTTTATCCTCTCTGCTCTACTGTCAATAAATTTGAATCAATTTGTAGTAATACAGGCTATAAAAAATTAGGGCATCTCAAACATAAGGATAGTAATTCTAAATATTTAGTGTACAAATCAACAATGATAAATGCAAAATTTTGACATTTACAAAAATATTTTGCAACCTTAGCATTTGGATGTTCTAATAATTTCAGATGTTTATTCCTAGAATAAGCTTTCAGAATCTGATTACAGATGTGCAGCCTTTAAATGCATTATACTACACTGAAATTTTAACTGTTGACTATCACCCAAAGAAGTGTAAAAGTTGCCTATCACCCAGTTGAAGCAAGAGAAGTCTTTAGAAAGTAGATAGCTAATAGCCAATGTACAAGTATGATATCTAACATTTGCTTTCTGTGTTTCAGATACTGTTCACTTCAAACGTGTAATGTTGTCCAATAGGTAGGCACTCATTCATTTTATAGAAGAAGAAACTGAAATTCTGCATGTTTATGTAACTTATCTAAGCTTTATAGCTAGTTAAATGATGAGACTGTGGTATCTACCCCAGCAGCCTAACTCCAGATTTCTCACTCTATTCTGCCACAGAAATAATACATAAAAGTATGTAAATGTTTTTCTTCATCTTTTATAGTTTATCCTTAGCTTCCATGGATTTGAAAATTATGTTTATTGACACTGTTCCAGTTCCAACTGGAGTTCTCTCTGTTCTTTTAACTTAGCTCTTAAAAGCACTGGAGGAGGCCATTCCTAAAGTCATAGAAATTTCCAACAGTCTTCGTGACCTGACCCATTCTATAATTGCAAAAATACATAAGGGACAAGATAGTTAAGATGCAGAAGGATAAAAGAACGAGATCCAAAGCATGGTATGCCAGGTGTTATTCTAATGCCTTATGCATGTTACCTCATTTAACCCATGGTAAAATTCTCTGGGGTGGGCATTACTGCCTCCAGTTTTACAGATGAAGAAACTTAGAGTAAGAGAGGCTATGCTTTGGCTATATTAAAAATGTGCGTTTGGCTACATAGTTTACAAGTATTTGACCTGAATTGTGCCCACTTGTCCCAAAGTTATTGCTGTTTCCAGTAGTCCCAGTCACATTCTAAAATGTTTACTGAATGCTTGGCATTGCAGTCTCTTTGAATAAGCTGTCGTCAGAGTGCTTTTCTGGAGGTAGTTATTATTAACTCTATATTAAGGATGAGAAACTAAGATCCAGTAAGATTAGTCATAAGAAATAAATTTATGTAGCTCACCTTGAGATTGCTATGGTGGATTAGTATACAGTACAAACAAAAAGTGGATCAGTAATAGTTTTATTTATTTATTGTTGTAGAAAATAGTGGTGGTATTAATAGTGGGTATAAAACTTACTTGAAAATTAACATGATTTTAGCAAATGAAGGACAGGGACCCTGTATGGTTTTCTTTTAATTTTTAAAACATGACACATAACGGCCACTCAGTCAATGTTTATTAAGAAGCAAACAGAATATATTTGGCGTATTTAAAACTCAAATGAACAAAGCAGAGATTTATGTTGGTTATGGTGGTGGAAAAGAGAGATTCGTTCTGGGCTGGATAACAGAGTTTCTGTTAGTCTGGGTGCTTAGAAAAATAAAACGAATAGTATAGATAGGTAGTTAAATAAATCTAAAGAGATTTTAGATAAATGTGGAGGCCTATACCCATACTATATTTTAAGCAAATCGAATATATAAACACTGAATTTAGGATAGATACAGCTATGAAAATTTTATTTTATAAAAAAAATCTTTTCAGAATGTCCAGCTTTTTTCTTTTCTTTATTTTTTTATTGAAGTATAGTCAATTTACAATATTATATTAGTTTCAGGTGCACAACATAGTGACTCAATATTTTTATAGATTATACTCCATTTAAAGTTATTACAAAATAATGGCTATATTTCCCTGTGGTGTACAATATATCTTTGTTGCTTATTTATTTTATACATAGTAGTTTGTGTCTCTTAATCCCATACCCTTGTGTGGTACCTCCTCACTTTCCTCTCCCCAGTAGTAACTAACCACTACTTGGTTCTCTGTATATGTGAGTCTGTTTCTGTTTTGTTATATACATTCATTTTATATTTTAGATTCCACATGCAAGTGATAACATAGAGTATTTGTCTTTCTCTGTCTGACTTATTTCACTAAGCATAGTACTCTCTAGGTCCATCCACATTGCTGCAGATGGCAGAATTCTATTTTTATATTGCTGAGTAATATTCCCTTGTATATATATACCATGTCTTCCTTTTGTTTGTTCTTTTTGCTTCATAGATAGTTTCCTTTGCTTTGCAAAGACTTTTAAGTTTTATTAGGTCCCATTTGTTTTATTTCTTTTGCCAGATCCAAAAAAATATTTTTACAATTTATGTCAAAGACTGTTCTGCCTATGTTCTCTTCTGGGAATTTTATAGTTTCAGGTCTTACATTTAGATATTTAATCCATTTTGAGCTTATTTCTTTGTATATGATGTGCGGAAATGTTCTTACCTCATTCTTTTACATGTAGCTGTACAGTGTTTTCACCATCACTTATTGGAGAGACTGTCTTTTCTTTATACATTCTTGCCTCGTTGTAGATTAATTAACCATAACTGCATGAATTTATTTCTGGACTCTATTCTGTTCCAGTGATGCTCTTTGGATTACTGTAGTTTTGTAGTTTAGTCTGAAGTCAGGGAGCATGATACCTCCTGCTTTGTTCTTTATTTTATTATTTTTTAAACATCTTTATTGCAGTATAATTGCTTTACAATGGTGTGTTAGTTTCTGCTTTATAACAAAGTGAATCGGTTATACATATACATATGTTCCCATATCTCTTCCCTCTTGCGTCTCCCTCCCTCCCACCCTCCCTATCCCACCCCTCTAGGTGGTAACAAACCACTGAGCTGATCTCCCTGTGCTATGCATCTGCTTCCCACTAGCCATCTATTTTACATTTGGTAGTGTATATATGTCCATGCCACTCTCTCACTTTGTCACAGTTTACTGTTCCCCCTCCCCATATCCACAAGTCCATTCTCTAGTAGGTCTGTGTCTTTATTCCTGTCTTACCCCTAGGTTCTTCATGACCTTTTTTTTTTTCTTAGATTCCATATATATGTGTTAGCATATGGTATTTGTTTTTCTCTTTCTGACTTCACTCTGTATGACAGACTGTAGGTCCATCCACCTCACTACAAATAACTCAATTTCATTTCTTTTTATGGCTAATATTCCATTGTATATATGTGCCACATCTTCTTTATCCATTCATCCGATGATGGACACTTAGGTTGCTTCCATGTCCTGGCTATTCTCAAGATTGCTTTGGCAATCATGGATATTTTGATAGGGATTTCATCAAATCTGTAGATTGCTTTGGGTAGTATGACCATTTTAACAATATTAATTCTTCCAATCCAAGAGCAGGGAGTGTCTTTCCATTTCTTCGAACCCTTTTCAAATTCCTTTATCAATGTTTTATAGTTTTCAGAGTATAGGTCTTTCACTTCCTTGGTTAAGTTTATTCCTAGGTATTTTATTCCTTTAGGTGGAATTGTTTCCTTAATTTCTCTTTCTGATAGTTCTTAATTAGTGAATAGAAACGCAAGAGATTTCTGTATATTAATCTTGTACCCTGCAACTTTACTGAATTCATTTATTAGTTCTAATCAGTTTTTGGTGGTAACTTTAGGATTTTCTATATATAGTATTATGTTATCTGCAGACAGTGACAGTTTTACTTCTTGCCTACCAATTTGGATGACTTTTATTTCTTTGTCTGATTGCTGTGGCTAGGACTTTCAGTACTACGTTAAATAGAAGTGGCGCGAATGGACATCTTTGTCTTATTCCTGATTAAAAGCTGTATCACTGTTGAGTATAGTGTTAGCTGTGGCTTTGTCATAAATAGCCTTTATTATGTTGAGATTTGTTCCCTCTTACCAACTTTGATGACAATTAATTTTTTTATCATAGATGGATGTTGAATTTTGTCAAATGCTTTTTTGGTGTCTATTAAGATGATCGTGTAATTTTTATCCTTTCTTTTGTTAATATGATGTATCACATTGCTGGGTTTGCAAATACTGAACCATCCTTGCAACCCTGGAATAAATCCCAGTTGATCATGATGTATGATTCTTACTATGTGTGAATATTTTATTAATTTTAAAATAAGGAATGCCAAAAGCCTTCAATAGATATATAATATATACCTATATCTATATCTGTATAAGAAGATTTACTATAAGGAATTGACTCATGGAGTTATGGAGGCAGAGGGAATCCCAACATCTGAAGTTGGCAAGCTAGACACCCAGGAGAGTCAATGGTGTAAGTTCCAGTTTGAGTCTAAGTCCAAAGGCAGGAGAAGACTGATATCCCCACTGAAGACAGTCAGGCAGAGAGGGAGCAAATTCTCCCTTACTCAGCCTTTTGCTCTGTTCAGGCCTTCACCAGATTTGACGAGGTCCACCAAATATCTGGGCAGCTTGTGGCCCAGAGAAGTTGACACATAAGATTGACCGTTATACTGCTTAATTTTCTGCTACCTACAATTATTTGAAGGGAGATGATCTTGACATTAAGGTTGCAGATTGATGGTAAGAGGATACAGAGTTTGTAACCAGTAAATGTATTATAGGGTTTATAGAATAATGACTCAAACACTTCAGTCTGTATTTGATGGCCACTGACATGATGTCACAGAAACTAATTATTAGTAAAAGATTTATTCATTTAAAAATTTATCAAAGTGAAATACTTATAAAAAAGCATTTAAAGAATTTTTGAAAAGTGTGGTGATTTAAAATATTTAAAAATTAATTTAAACCATTTAAAACTTTTAAAAAATTAAATGTTTCTCTTTGATATTTACATTCCTCAGAGATAAACAGTTATAATGGTTTGATAGATTTCTTTCTAGCCTTTTTTATATAGAAATAAAATTAAGCCTATATACTGTGTTAGTTTGGGTCCCCCAAGAAGCAGACATCAGAATGAAACTAGATGTGCAACAGGTTTAATGGAGGAAACACCTGTGAAAAATAAAGGGGAGGGAGCAGTAGTCTTGGAGAGCCTTCAGACCACAATGAAGATCTGACATCTGTGTAAGAAGAGAGGGGAGGGAGAATTGGGTAGGAAGAACCTCAGATAGCAGAATCATTTGAAAAAGTCTCAGCCAGTCCAGTGGGTATTCCTCAAGCAAAAGTTGCCCCACATAGGAATGTCATGCTTGATAAGAATGACCTGATTCTAGGAACCCCTTTGTGTTCAGTCATTGACTGGGAGCAGACTGGGGAAGTGTGGCCTCAAAATGAACACTATGATGGATTTCAAAGTACAGCAACTGGAGGCTGTCAATCACGTATGCTACCCATAGCTGATTTTCCTGAAGGAAGATCTGAGTGGAACACCTATATGGTTGCCCCACATACACATACCATGTTTTACCCAGTGGGATTGTAGTGTATACTTATGCAGTACGTTTTTGTTTCTGTTTTTTTTTTTTTTTTTGTGGTACGCGGGCCTCTCACTGTTGTGGCCTCTCCCGTTGCGAAGCACAGGCTCCGGACGCACAGGCTCAGCGGCCAATGGCTCACGGGCCCAGTCGCTCTGCGGCATGTGGGATCCTCCCAGACCGGGGCACGAACCCGTGTCCCCTGCATCGGCAGGCAGACTCTCAACCACTGCGCCACCAGGGAAGCCCGCAGTACGTTTTTGGCACTTGAAAGTTTGTCATGAAATAGTTCCATAGTCTTTCTCGATGCTTAAAATGTCAATTGTGTGTCTCTAAGCACAATTTAGCCGATCCAATATCTAAATTATTTAATTGAGAAATACTTCATATCTATACAAACTGGTATGGTATTATAATATTTGATCCTTGATTAATGGGTGCCTTTTAAATCATAGTAGAATAGCTGCATATTTTGTCTTTAACCTTCTCAGACATATAATACACTGAATATGCTTCTTAAACTTAAGAGAAAGCCTGACATGCCTAGGCTAATGTATAATGGTTAGACATGACTTTATTCTCTGAAATAAGTATTGATGGATTTTTAAAGAAGAATCTACTGTCATGTTATTACTATGTGGTTTTTAATGTAGGTTTAATTTAATAGGATATAAATTATTGGTGTGGTACCTTTTTAAGCTAGATGGAGATTTTCGTTTTATCTTTCCGCACATTTAACATAGTTAAGATATTGTATAAATAAGTCTATCTCTTGATACACTTATGTGAAAGAGTAGAATCATTCTTCAGAATTATTGGAGCAATAGGAAATTTCTGGTGATTATTGAGAGCTTCTGAGGAGATTTGCATATCAAAAACCTTTGTTTAAAGAAACTTTTATAATTTTAGTGTAACTTGAGCCCCCTGGGTCTTTAGTTACACATATGGGATAAGATGAACTCTTAGGAATTTCCAAACTATAGATTAATGATTTCTTTGTTGCTGTATGAATTTCTTGCCTCTGGAATAAGCTTATTTGGACCATTCATTGTAATGAAAGTATTTCATCATGTGAACCATACCCTAACATTTTAAGGAACTGTTTTTAGGGAAATAAAATTGATGTAGATAGATTAAAAACAATAGAATGAAGTATATAAATATACTTGGAAAGCAGATTCATATTTTGACTAATAAATACAAGTTATTTGTATTTATTAGTTATTTGTATTATTGTATATCTATTTATAATAGATAAGGCCAAAATATTTTTGTTTTTTCGATTTATCTTTTTTTCTGTTTTACATTTTTAAAAGCAGATGGGTCATAGAACATCAGAAAAATATCTTCATTTCTCACAAATTGGATGATGGAATAAAACTAGTTACGATGGGGCTTCCCTGGTGGCGCAGTGGTTGAGAGTCCGCCTGCCGATGCAGGGGACACGGGTTTGTGCCCCGGTCCGGGAGGATCGCACATGCCGCGGAGCGGCTGGGCCCGTGAGCCATGGCCGCTGAGCCTGCGCGTCCGGAGCCTGTGCTCCGCAACGGGAGAGGCCACCACAGTGAGAGGCCCACATATCGCAAAAAAATAAAAACAAAAAAACCCCCTAATTACGATGTTAAGCTTGGGGTCTTTTTCTCTTTGGTTTTAATGTTTATCTGATGTAATTTCAAATTGTTGTCAGAGATCCTGGGGTAACATTAAACTGAAATCAGATGTTAAGGGCTCACTTCTGTCTCTTCAGAATCCTCCTTTCACCCTGTTTTGAATGGTTTTTATGACTTTTTAAGATAGTACAGTTTTCTTGGATTATAGAAACTTTTGAGATCACTCTTGAGAGATCACAGAAAACGTCTTTTAGTGTTAACCCTGAAATTATGGAAGCATATGAAGAAAGGAGTTGATGTTCCTAGGTGGGAACTCAAATGTCTCTAAACGAACAAAATGAATTATTAATCTGTGGGCAAGAAAATGCTTGTCGCTCATCATTGTTTACCCTTTGGACATGTACTTCTAATGAAAACATTAGAGATAATTTTAAATGATTTTCCATTTCATTTATTCATCTTTTAAACAAATATTTTTTAATGCTTACTATATTTTGGGCATTGTTCTGGGTGCTAGGGTACAGTAGAGAGCAAGACAGATGAAGTCACTGCCCATGTGGAACCCGTACTCCTATCTGGAGAGGCAGCCAGTAGGCAAGTAAGCAAATAGGTTAGGAAGGAGGTTTGAGAGGTGAATGAGTGCAGTGAAGTAGGCATGTGGGGACTGCCTGAGATGTGCTTAAACAGGGTGATGAGGTAGAAGAACTAAACAATTGGATATGGAGACTGATCTGGATGTCTCAATGAGAAGGTGGAATTTGAAATAAGATCTGAATGACAAGAAGGAGCCAGCCGTACACAAATGAGGGCACAGGGGTTTCCTGGGTTGGCAAGAGTAAATGGCCCTGAGGCGCTCATATCTTTCTACGGTCAATAAACAGAAAAAAAGGCTAATGCGACTAAGACAGAGCTAGCAAGGAGGATAACCTACTGTAAGATCAAAGAGGTAGGACTTTGGCAAAAATACGTAATTTATTTGGATTTAAATAGAAGTATAATGGTGAGTCTTTCAAAAACTTTAAGTGAGGGGATGATAAAGATATTTTTAAATAAATAAGAAAAAGTTGTCTTCAGTATTCAGAAATGTCTGTGTGTGGAAGGACAGTGGCAGAAGCAGGGAGTCAGTTATAGACATTTGCGTTGTCTTGGCAAGTGATGATAGTTACTAAATCGGAGTTTGGCCATAGTTGTGAGTATAGTTTCACAGGAAAATGAGGTGTTTTAACACTATATGTGGTTTTTCTTGTAAATTCACTAAAATATATCTCTTTAAGGAAATATTTAATCTTATAACTGGTTCTGGTACAGGTGGTTGACTCAGAAAAAAAAATTAAAAGCCAGCTGAGAGAAATACATCCAAAATGGAGAGCCAAAATTCATGGTGAATACTTAGGAGGAAAAAGAAACATTTAGGAATTTGTCTGAAAAAAAATGAAATATAGGGCTTCCCTGGTGGCGCAGTGGTTGAGAGTCCGCCTGCCGATGCAGGGGACGCGGGTTCGTGCCCCGATCTGGGAAGATCCCACATGCCGCGGAGCGGCTGGGCTCGTGAGCCTTGGCCGCTGAGCTTGCGCGTCCGGAGCCTGTGCTCCGCAACGGGAGAGGCCACAGCGGTGAGAGGCCCGTGTACCGCAAAAAAAAAAAAGAAATATAAATTTATTTTAGTTGCTGATTGCAATGATGGCTTCAGTACAAGGAATAGGTAAAGAATGATCGTGTTAATTTGGGGAATCAGTTTTGTAAGCATAAAGATATAATAGGAATATGCAACAGCTTTCAATTCACACTGACTTTTTGAGCACCGTCATAAAGAGGATCTCTTATTAAAAAAATACTTTAGGGCTTCATCAGTTTCTTCAAGGACATCATCTGTGATATTCAAAGAATGATTTTTTTGTTGTATAAAAAGAAATCTCTAGCTATTCTTTTCAATTTTTTCTTCTTCCATAAGTCTGTGTCTTACAGTTCTAATTTGTCAATGGCTTTGTGTGTGTTTTGAGTGGTTTTCTACCTCACTTTCATGAATTTAGTGGAATCCTACATTTTTTGCATGCTCTGCACTTTCACTTTGGAATTTATTGCATTTTGTTTGCATTGCATTTTTGGTTGTTTACAGTAAAAACCTAATTCCTGAAAACATAGACATGATTTCTGGGGATCATTATGGTATTAACTGAGATGGGAAATTTAGTTGACTACTAATTTTATAAAAGATTAGTTTATTACAGAGTATGTTCATATTAGGGTCATTTTGTCACCTCATACAACATCAACTAACAGGATTAGAACTAACAAGAACATCCTTAATATTGTCATACTTTCCTGTTTACTGGAATGCTGTATGTAGTTTTTTGGGTATGTTTCTAAACTTTCTTTTTCTCCATCTGGTGTTAGTTAACAAATCTGCCCTATTCAATGTGTACATAGCTGTCTAGCACACTTTATTTCTTCTGTCAGAGTTTTGGGTGGTGGCTGGGATGGCTGAGTTCACTGGAACATTTCTAGATAATCAGACATTTGTATCTATCTGAGCACTTAATGTTCCTCTCAAGAATATTAAGGTTATCTTGATCATTATTAACTGAAGGTTTTTATATTTTCATCCTCTGAGTTGGTATATTAATTCTGAATTTATTCCTTTACAAAAGAGCTTCCCTTAATAAATTCCAAATTATATTTTCTCACTAAACCTAACCTGTTTTCCTTTTCTGATCTCCTTGTTTATCCACCTTATTTTAAATTAAGGATATAATTTCCCCTCCACCTCTGTAGACAGTAAGAATACTTGCTGTAAATATAGCATCTAATAAAGAATATTCTTGTATTTCAGATAGCTTATGTTTCATAATCTTTAACTTTGTGAACAGATAGACCTTTATGGGTTTATGATGATGAGAAAGGGATTTGTAATCTCTTATTTGACCATTTAAAATTCTTAAAGTAATTATACCAAAATTAGTATTATTGTTATATAGTCATTATACCTGTACATATTGCCAGGGCAATATAATGTAATTAATTTTATCTTTCAAACTTTATCTTTTGAATGGATTTCAAGATGGATATTTATATTAAAAAGCTGCATTGGAGAAAGGTTAACATTTAAATAAAATAATACTTATGTTGTATATACAGATATATACATTTATTTGTATATATGCATATCAAAATTAGAGACAATCATGATGAATCAAGTATTTAAAAACCAACCTGGTGAATTTGTGGTAAATGTTTAAGTTTCACCATCACAAAATTAGGATTGGTTAATAATAATTTTTTTCTTGAATATAATGACATAGAAATTAAAATGTGTTATTAGTCGATTACATCAAATAATTTTAAAGACATGTCTGTCCATATTGCTTTATTTAAAAAAAATGCCAGTGAAAGAAGCTATCAGAAATTAAAATCAAATATTCTACATTCTACTTTGAGGTTATGTTCAGGGTTAATTCAGAATCAAATGTATCTTTCTGAGCGTAGCGAGGAGAGGCCATTTCATACTTAATGCTGAATCTAGCTGTTTTACTCTATGAAATATTAATTACATGATCTTAAGGATAAGAATCTCTTTTATAGTACTTCTATAAGAGAAATAATTTTGTCATCATTGTATTTCATTTTCTTGATTGAATAGATACGTAGAATAAAATGCACTGCCGTCTTCTGACAAGATAAGGCTTTGATTAAATACTTCTGTTGGCAGTTTTACAGTATTTTTAGCCTTTCAAATACAGGTCTAGTTCTGCTGTAAGCCTTCAGATATTTGGTAGCAATGTACTTAACTTCACTGGCTGTTCAGCAGCCCTAGATATTAGGACCCTGATCTTTTAACATACAGCTTTAAATTATTTCACTTATGAACTTAGCTAAATATTTAAAACTGCAATCACCTGCTAAAACACAGCTCTAATAAACATAGCAATTATTATCATAATGAAACTGAAAAGGGCCATCATCATTCATCTTAAAATTACCATATTTCACATTATATGATTCAGTATAAAAGTACTGAAACAGATTTTAAAAAAAAGTGTAAAATCAATCCTCCCTCTCTCTCTTCCCCTTCCTTTCCTCCCTTCTTTCCTTCCCCCTTTCTTTCCTTCACAATTGTCATTACAAAACAATATAATATTAATAATTGTCATTAGAGAACTAAAATTGACTGCTGTGTGGTTCAGAAAAGTCATGAGATTATTTCCTCTATATTGTTCATAAATCATTGTTGATTTCAGGTATATATAATTTCATCTATATGTTCAGAAAACAGATTTTTAAATTGGGGTTCTTAATCTGATCAAACATTTTCCTTTTCAGATTTTATTTTATAGTAGTGAATTTTATGCTGACTCACAAAAATCAATTTATGTTGTTAATTTAACACAGCAACATCAATTGTCATATTTCATTATCTCCCAAATATACGTTACATTGCCTCTTTGTTGAAAAACACATTCTGAAGTCAAGCTCAAAACATGAGGGAAATTCTTTCTATCCTATAATCCAGCTTAGTAGAAGTAGTAATATCCTCTTTTGCACTAAGTCAGAGCAACAGAAATACTCCCAGGGACAAGCAATAGTATACATCGAAGGGAAGAAGGGAAGGAGGCATCTGTGCATTTTTTCAGATTGTTGGGTCTCACGAACTGTGCTGTGATGGGAGTAGAGAAGATGGCCTATGGGTAAAAAAGCCCTCCCTCCATTTTTAAGAGTAATGCAAATTAAAAACATTTGTAGGTATATGGATACTACTCATATATGTTTTTGAAACATGGAATCCAATTAGTCCAACACTTCCACATCATTTTGTGTCCAAACTCCCCACCATCCCTACCTCCTACCGACTCTGAGTGGGAAAGATTTTGTCTTGGACTAAGAGCTTTACCCAAACTTCAAAAAAGAACATTGGGGAGGGCCCATGAGACCTCTCTTCCATTTGGTAGATTCATGTCACTGGGTATGGACGTCATGGTGGCAAACAATAAAAAACTACTAGGGATTTGGAGAGTACTTGACTTTGAAAGAAGTTCATTAAAAACACACTGAACAATCTTTTACATACTATGTATAATACTTTGTATTACTTAGTCATTATGTGTGCTTGAACAGATGTTATCACATTTGTGTTGCTGTTGAGGAAACTAAGAAATGGAAAAGTAAAGTGGTGGGGGAAGGGAGGGATGAATAGGCAGAGCACAGAGGATTTTTAGGGCAGTGAAAATACATTGTATGATACCATAATGATATATATGTGTCATTGTAAATTTGTCCAAACCCATAGAATTATAGAGTACATTAAAGAGTTTGGGGCAAAACTGTGATCGGCCATCACTGGTCTTTACAACGTCTTGAACCTAAGACCATAGCTTTAATAATTATATAATGTTCTAGCCCACAATTTAGGATATCCCAACATTTTTATTGATTTTTTGCATTTGTTTCCTCAGTCTTTGATGTTGTAGCAGAAAATGTCTTTAAGTGTTTTCCAACTCAAATTACACTGAGAAATTCTCTTTCATGAATTCAAAACTAAGGAAAAGGAAGAGAAAAGAGTAAGAGAGCTGTTATTGAAAAAGGGAGCTGATAAGCTATAGGTCAAGGAAGTGAAAATTTGATGTCTTTGGCTGGTGGTTGGCAAGTCATGTGTTCAGTCACTTTAATGACCCTAGGGGTATTTTTGTAAGAGTAAGTTTTCACCTGCAAGAGCCCAGATTATGGTGGAAGATACACAGCCCATAGGCTGTCAGTTTTCCCTCCGCTGGCCCTGTCACATGTTATATTCTACTATGGCACTTTTTCCTACTGAGCTTGGATAGACCTCACAACTATTTTCAGTAGTTCACTCCAAGTACGCCCACTAATTAAGTTGTGCTTGAGGTGAAACCTAGCTCCCATTTTGGGTGTGGTATGGTCTAGTCATTATTGGGATGTGTTAAAGTTAGGTGAATATAAAGATAAAGGTGTGTACATTCTGCTGGATGCTTCTATTCTGAATTATTCTGGGATAAAAATAAGTAGACCGTATGCAAATAGTTTTGTCAATGTGGTGTTGAAATTGGAGAAAAAATATGATAAGAATGTGGATCATATGTGAATCCACTATGAAAAAGTAAAGTATGGAAGCTAAGGGCTTCTAATATTCATCATATACTGGAAGAAGTAGCCACATAGCAGTGATTCAGAATGAAAAACAAAATGTTTCCTAGGAAGATACTGAAATCCTCAAGAAGAATAGAATAGAAATTGAATCAAAGAACCAGCACACTGCCTTGGGTGTTTCCATGATGAAGACAAATCTTGAGTTAGATTTTTTTTTCTGCTTCTTGCTGTACTGTTTCCCAATATTTTTTTTCATTATGTGGAAGTAGCTGGGACATATCAGGACACACCAACTAAGAGAAATGGTTCCCCATTCAACTATCTAATATGTGGATAGCCATACCTAAACTACCTGTCTGCTTCTTCTGATGATTAGTGTAATCCATAGGTTGAGATATGATAAAAGTGTTTTAGAAACCCACCCTCTACATGGGACTTGCTCTCTGAAGTAGCTGTGGCTTATATTCATGTGTGCAGAGAGTGAAAATTGTATGTTTTTAAATTTCGGTATGTGACTTGTGAATGCTAGTCATATTAAGAGTTTATCGTGAAATTATAATCTTTGGCATTTTCTCTGCCAAGGTAATCTAAGCAAAGAATCTAAAATTCTCATGCTAGATAAGAATGATAATAGTCAAGGGACTGTTTTTCCAAGTAAATTTGTATCACAGAGGGGCATAAATACTCTTCAGAATCTCATGTTAATAAAATATGAAGTAAAAAGGTATTTGCTAAACAAGATGAAGAAAGACACAATTTCCAAGGAATTGGTAAAAGGAGATGATAAATCCACCAATCTTATTAAAGTAATTTTTCATATTTCAAGAATCTGAGAACTGAAGGAGTAAAGCCACTATTCCAAATATAGTGGACAGATTATGATGATGAATGTTTTGGTCTCCAGAACATATTTCCCTGAACAAGTAATGAGGTCATATCACACCCTCTCTCTCCCTCCCTCCCTCTCTCTTCTTTCCTACCTTTCCTTCCTTCCTCTCTCTTTCCTGCACCTTTTTAAATTTTATTTTATTTTTTATTCACAAGGACTAATTGAACCCAACACTAAGCAATGCCACAGCTGTGGACAGAAGAGGGAGGAAAGGGAATGAGAGAACTGTGTTGTTTTTATTATGTAACTGCCGGACCCACCCTCCCCCTCAATAAGTGGGCCTCTGTTTTTGGGAGTTGAGGTCTGTGGACTCACACAAGTTAATGTAGAAATCTAGAGGCTCTAAATCATATCTAAGCTAAGCCCTCATTTACATGTGCACATAAAATTTTCCAAATATCTTCTGTCCTTCAATGAGAGTTACCAGAGTTTTTCCTTGCCAAGTTAGAAAATTAGAATCAGAAAGACAGACCCTTCTGACATGTGAGAATGTCTTTAACCTATTAATCTAAATATTTTATCACAGTGGTTGAAGAACCATTGGAACACTTACAGTAGAGATAAAGCCTTAGAGTCATGTTTCAGCATAGATTATTATCTTAGCAGTTCCATTCTTGTTGCTTTGCACATCACATGATCGCATTACACAGCCCAGTTTTTGTTCAAAATTAATTTGAAATTAAATAGGCCAAAAACATTTGAAATCATGCTTATATTTACATACATCTGTACTATTTTCATGTTGAAAAATATATCTATACTATGACATATATCTGTACTATTTTCATGTTGAAAAATATTTTAAATACAATGGTATCATTTTGTTTACTCAACAAATCTAGCTATATAGTAGTATAGATGTTAAGAATGTCCTGCATATTTTATCTATATATATATATATACATATATATATATTTTTTTCGGTACGCTGGCCTCTCACTGCTGTGGACTCTCCTGTTGCGGAGCACAGGCTCTGGACGCGCAGGCTCAGCGGCCATGGCTCACGGGCCCAGCTGCTTCACGGCATGTGGGATCTTCCCGGACCGGGGCATGAACCCGTGTCCCCTGCATCGGCAGGCGGACTCTCAACCACTGCGCCAACAGGGAAGCCCTTATCTATATTTTTGACTTTTGCTGATTTGGGTTAAATAGTTTCCTCCGTCTGCTTCCCTAGCCCAGGTAATGTTTTTCATTTATCTCTTAATGAGAAAATAGAGGAAAACCCATAATCATGGCTAGTAAAGCAGTTCATGGGAATGAATCACTTACATTCTCAAGTCTATTTTTATCTGAGTTAGTTTTTTTCATTACTGTGTTGGAAAGTCTGAAAACTATGAATAGTAACTGGCCCATTCAAAACATATGTATAGATACGTAAGTGTACAATTACTTCATAAGGCTGAACTCTTAAACTTGAACATGAGCAGAATTGTGTAACTGAGACAGCATTAGTTTACTCACTGAAAAAATCCAACTTGAGTCACCATGGGGATACCCATGATTGATGTGCCTGTTTGGCTGCATTTCACTGTCACACATTTTGATAGAATGAAAACACTATATTTCCCAAACCGAATTTTAAAAAAGCACTAAGGTTGACTGGGCAAAGCATTCTGTTTTCAGTAGTAATGGGCTCAGATACCAGTATGTGAAATGCAATTTATGTCTGCAGGTTTTGGGAACTAAGAACCATATGGTATCTTGGTTTTATATTTCCTGAATCAGCTTAATTGCATCTGCATACCAATTAGAATTGAATAAATATGTTTGAGTACTTTGCAGTTGTTGATATTTAGCTATAAAGCTTTTACTCCAGTTTCACCGAAAGCCTTTCTAACTGTACTTGGGGTATATATTGCTTATCATTTTATATTAATGTATATCATCATACTCCATATTATTTCTTTTTATGCTTAATAAGAGCACTGTTTTGTGTATCTGTTTTTCTTAGTGGTTATTAATGTAAAAATAATATACAAAATAGCCAGTCATTCTATGAACTAGGTTAAATGATATATAAATACACGTATACATATATTGTATATGTATTTTTATTGTTGCTAATAGTTCATTTCTGTAATGCAGCCTAGAAAATTAATGGCTTTTAACTTGTTGTCATTAGTGTTTTTAAAGCATTTTAAATGTTAAGTAAATATAAGTACAGATATAGAACTGAAACTTGAGATTTATACTCATTGAAATAACTGATGTTTCAGATGCTCATCTCAATTTACTCAAATTACCATATCAGCAGGGCTCTGTTACAAATTCCTAAATATAACTGTTCAATAAACCTATATACCCTGTTCTCATTACGTTACTGTGGAAGCTGTGCTCTTTATACTTCTTGGAGATAACTATTTAAAGGAGTTGTGTAATTCATGGAGGAGACATTATGGGTCACTGTATTTCACAAGGGTCAGATTAAGGCCCATTACTCCATTCAGTTCACTCTTAGATCCTATTGACGCTGATAAAGCGTTTTCTATCCAGAAAAAAAGGGGTAGGAGTGCTGAGTGATCAGAGTTATCAAAGCCTTTGGTATAAGGTAGTAAAATGATTGTCATACAGCATTCTCTAGGGTTGCTTTCTCCAGCTTTGAAAATAAATGTCTTTGCTGTATCTGAATATTTATTTCCCATTTACTTCTTCCCTGCAATCTACTGTATGTAACAGTTATCTAGTGATAACACGTTATTCTCCTGACGTTATCATTCAAGTGAACTTCTTAGTGAATCATCTTTCTCATAGAAATCCTAGTACTTCATGGAATTCTGTGATTTAAAAGTATCACACCATTGGTGTGACTTTAAAGTCAGATTCCATAGCAGTGTTTTGAGAGATTATGTTACTTATATACTACTAAGTATCTCTATTAAATGGAATTTGTAATATTCAGTTTAAATCCATTTTATTTTTGATTTATTCTTATATTTTGCAATTCCATTGTTTATAATAGGAAATGAAGCAGGCTTTATGATTTAAGTTAAATTGATAAATAAATTTCAATAAAGCCGAGGAATGATTACTTTGGGTCATTAAAATAATTTATAGAATTCTTACAAATTCCTTGATAAATGCTTTCTTTATAAGCATTTTTCCAGTGATAACAGTTAACATAAATAGAGGTAGTTAGCTTCTAATTAAAAAGCATATTGTTTCTCAGGTAGAGTGAAATTTTGAAGCTTTATTTAATTTAAATTCAGTGAGCATTTATTATAAATATATTCCTTCTATCTTAGGGCTGTGTTGCCTCAGAGAAAAACTCATATTCATAACATTCAAAGGTACCTGCACTCTAGTCCCAAACTTTATTTCATTCTGATCTCACCACTTGGCACCTTATGTTTAGTCATTAAACTGGTACAGTACACAATACCCAAATCCTATATGGACATAGAGAGTGTTTTGTTTGTTGATCAGTTTCCTTTTCCAGTGGCTATCAAAGTGTGGTCTAGGATCAGCAGCATCAGCAACATCTGGGAACTTACTAAAAGTACTAACACTACTGTATCAGGTCTACTATTTCAGAAACCGCAGGGTTGATACCCAATAATATCTGTGTTTAAAAGCCTTCCAGGTGATTCTCATGAATACTACAATTTGAGACTAACATTTAAAAATACAGATGAATGGGCTTCTGTGGTGGCGCAGTGGTTGAGAGTCCGCCTGCCGATGCAGGGGACACGGGTTCGTGTCCTGGTCCGGGAGAATCCCACATGCCGCGGAGCAGCTGGGCCCGTGAGCCATGGCCGCTGATCCTGCGCGTCCAGAGCCTGTGCTCCGCAATGGGAGAGGCCACAACAGTGAGAGGCC